>NC_071402.1:24222514-24537791 GCF_017976375.1 Cuculus canorus
AATCACCAAAGGCAGGGGCAGGAACTGAACAAAGCCACAAAACTAATTTACAAGTGTTTTGTACCTATTTTATAGTGTTACTTGAATAACAATTTAAAAATAAAGCTATGCAAGCCCAATATATAGAGCTGCAGTTACTGACAAACTCTCTAGAGGGTTTATCTCATACTTGCTAAAGTCAGTGGCAAAGATTCTACTAATGGCAATGTTAAGCTTGGCTGATCAGATTGTTAAAGAACCGACTTTCATTTATGTGCCTAAATGTGAAACTGCGTTTAGGGTAGGGTTAGAAATTTCCCAGCTTAGAGTGTTTCTCTCAGTATTCTCTAGTTCAGGGCAAGTATGCCTAGTTTCTGGGAAAGAGATACCTGAAGAATTAACCCTTATTTAGCATCTATTTGAGGATCTGGTTATTGCTTATATTTACATTTGCGTTGACAACAGCAGTTGTAAAGATAGAAGAATACTAGTGTGATGATTTAATTTCTTTACCTAAATAAGATAAACCAGGACAAAATTGTAGGAAAGCTCTATAGGTACAAGAGCATAGCTGTAGCTGTTTCAAAAAACTTCTTGATGCTTTGAGGAGAACCCTGACTGCATTTCCTTGACCATTTTTGGTCTGCCATAGTAAGAACTAAAACAAGTTAGCTTAAACCGTTTTGAAGAGTTTATTTTACTTTGCATTGCAGCAGACTAGACTCATGGGCAACAATGTTAGGTCTTCAGCTGAGAAGCAGGAACTTTGCAAACTGTGCAGCCTTGACTGCCTGATATTGTGTATGAGCATGTTGTAGTGCTTGGAGGTGTGAGTTAGGCAGAACTTCCTAAAAATGTTTGCATTTTTTTTTCCCCTCATGGTGTCACTACAGCACACTATATATTTAATTGGTTTTTTTTTAATATTTTAATATTCTTCTTTCAAATAAGAATGGAAGAAAAATTTTTTCGAAGGCACTTACAGACCAGACTTCCCCATGACCCCACAAAGCTCTGTTAGTGAAAATGAGCTGTCCCAAAATGATTCTCCTCCTGTTTTGTTTTCCTCTTTGAAGGGTTTTTTTTTGGCATAGGGAATTACTTAAAGAACTGTATGAATGGAAGAGGAGGGTTTCTAACTGGGAGCTCCTTAAACACCGGTCCACTGGAACCTATGCCTACTTTTTAAAGGTAGTTCTTTATGTGCCTCTAGTGCAAATGTTTGGGTTGGTTTTTTTTTTTCCTGCAGTCAGTTGGATTTTCGCTTTCACAGAATGATTTTCTTTTTTTTTTTTGCTGAAATGAATTGTTCCATTAAGGTTGCCATTAATTTTGGTCACATGTTCTAAACACCATCCACACACAAGATAAATGCATGCTCTACAAAGATGGATAATCACCTAAAGATAAGGACTGTCCTGATAATGTTTATAAAGATAGCAATGTGCTATTTCCATGGTGCTTGTCTGTGTGCGTAGAGGCTGGAATGGGCTTTTTATTTTGCTTTTGCAAAGTTAGAAATTTCATCACTATGTCTGCCTCTCTAAAGAGTTTCCATTAATTAATAGAATGCTGCTGTGAGTCAAGATGGAGACTGATGTAAGTAAGCCTAAATTCAGACAGGTTCAATTAAAGTAACAAAGGCATTAAATTAAAAAAAAATACAACTGCCACTTGCGCTTTGGGATTATGTCTGTGACTAATGATTCACTGGGATGTGAGCATCAGTGTGCAGCCCACCATCAGTGCCGCCTCAGAGAAACAGAGGAGGAATCAGTAGGAGTGTGTTGATCGTAATGCAGCTTGGTGTGTGCATGCTCGGCTGTTTCATTTGTTAACAATGAAATGGTTTACTTCCTTGCCACAAGTTTCAGAGAGACCTGCTTTGCAGGGATTGTTTTTTCCCTACATCAAGTTCTCTGACAACTGCTAGCATGTTTTGCGTGGTACTGTAGCATAGGTACTTTTGAAGGAATGATGTTATGGCCAAGTAGTGCCCCTTTCATATACGCTCAGCCGTTACAGGATTTAACT
Source organism: Cuculus canorus (assembly GCF_017976375.1). Lineage (NCBI taxonomy): Eukaryota > Metazoa > Chordata > Aves > Cuculiformes > Cuculidae > Cuculus > Cuculus canorus. Next base: position 24,224,528 of record NC_071402.1, read on the forward strand.
GCCAAATCGTGCAGTTCCCTGTTATTTAAAAAAACAGAACCAAAAAACCTAAAACCAAAAAAAACCCAGCTCCCCCTAAATATAAGCCCCAGTTTTCAGAGTAAAAGGTATTTGTGGAGGAGAAGAGATGGAAAAGAGCTGATGCCTCTGAAGAGAATTTCTGAAAATTTGAGGGAAGGAGCAGTAGGTGGAGAGAGGCCAGATCCAGTGTTACTTAAGCGTTCCTATGGCCTGTGAAACTCAAGAGCCTTATTTTATCCTCTCTGCTGGCACAGCCCATTGATCATTTCAGAGGTGGGCTAATTCAAAACTATAGGGGTGACACTGGAAACAGTGGTTAGTTTGAAACTACCTGACCTGTTTTCCATGTTTTAAAGAGCTGTTACTATAGTGACAGCAGCTCACCAAGGATCCAGTGCTGCGAAGTTTCAGAGGATGGGCAGTCATGTGCACATGGAGGGAGTTTATCACTTACAACACCAAGCTGTTTTCCCTGCACCCACCTTTTTAACAGATACCTATGCTACCCTAGAATTAGCACAGATACTTGAGAAAACATATTATGTAAATCCTAATGAAGCAGTTTACTGATCTAGCCTAATTTCAACTAAGTTCTTCCTTTGTTCATCTTCTGCTCCTTATTGCAGCTTCCCAAAATGTAACTCCTCTACAGAATGATAGTTGCCATATCCTATGGTGCTCAAATTGTCTTGTCACCAAAACCCATGATTGTGTTGTTCTGCAGTTCTGTATTACATGTTACTGAAGTCAACAAACATAAGCTGTTTGACCATGGGTTAGGGAGAAATGAATTCCAGAGCTGAGATGCCTTCATTGAAAAATAGCCTGACAGCTTTAATCAGTGAATTACTGTCTGAAATGCCTCTGCTGCTGGCAGTTGCCATTGTAACATATGGGGAGAGAGGATCTTGCAGATGGCCAATTCAAGAAACTATTTAACAACTTTAATTTGAAAATCAGTTCAGTGAACTTTGCCTGGCGTCTGGAGTTACTGTGCTTATTGTGCAAACTGTCACTTAGTAAGTGGACAACAATGTAGTATGCTAACAGAAATGATTGGCTAATAGAGGTGTAATCCGATTTTCAGTTTAGTGCAGTTTTTTTAGTACAGAGTGAGAAGAATGACACTAATGTGATCCATGTCTGAAAGGAAAGTATGTTCTTGCCAAGCACAAATTTCAAGAGGAGCTGTACTCATAGCTGTACCTGGTAAGGCTCATTTCAGAGTCTTCTATAGCTAAAAGTTCATCTCCATCTTTGACATAAGGATAAGTTTTCCTGGTCCGTGTCAACTCTTTATCTTTTCCTGATACAGCACTCCTGTTGTGCAGCCATAGCTCAGTAGCTGAGAAGCACCATTGCAGATGCTCGCTTTGTTGGACAGAGCGCCAGGTCTGGTTCCCCCTCAATGATCTAAAGCACAAATACCATCTGTCCTACAGTTAAGATCACTTCAGTGAGTTTCTACAGAACTGCTCACACTTGCCAGAGACATAGAATCAGTCTAGCTGCTTTTTCATTTCTTTTTGCAGAACTGTCCTCAAATTGCCCCATATCACACATACAGAAGTACTGCATCCAAATTCCTGCTCATTAAAGTCGGCAGCTTTCCCTAGGGCTTCTCAGGAGAAGTACTTGTCTGCAGTACAAGGGCTTCAGGGTGGCCCAAATGCATTTCTTGGCTTTTTGCTGGAGTGACTAGCTGTCCTCAGAATTGTGACCAAGTCAGAGCTGGCACAGAGCTGTCTTGTTGTTTTGCAACAGCTAGATGATTGGCAAGTGGGTATACTGGTGAATGTTTTAGACTTGCAGCTGGTGAAGTTCAGCAGGCAGCCTCCTACTATCCTTTGGGCAGATACAGCCCAAAGGACAGTTGCAGTTGAAGAAGTTGATACATCCCACCCTGTGCTCCACTGTGACAGTGAAGTATTAGGAACAACATAAGTCTTTGTATGTCAAGACCACCAAGAATGCACCAAGATGAGAATTTGTGTGAACAAACAAGAGGGTATGATGCTCTGCAGAAAAGATGATGCATTTTGGAACTGATATATCTAATATCAGACTTAGTGGTTATCTATTTCATGAGATCCCAGATAATATTGGGCAACAGAGACCGGAGAATTCTGAGTGATTATGCTTATGGAAGATACTCAAGCCAGTTTTCTGGGACCTGAGATACTTCAGTGGGTTCTTTTTCCTGGTAATGAGGAAATGTTTGTGATTAAGTGAATAAATGTTTTTGGTTTTGGCCTGGTTTGTCTGCAGGATCCCATTTGGATACCTCTTTAATCCCTTAGTCACAGTCATTTTACTAGTCTCTTTCTTGCAACTTATCTTTACTAATGGTCCTCAGAAGGTTGTGGTAGTCAGGAAGTTATATATGTTTTCCCTAGCTTTGTGAAGGCAGCCTTTATTCTAGAATCTCTTTCACCTCTTAGTGGTAACAATTGGTTTGGGGATTTTAGATTTACTGTCACAGGACTCGTATTGCCCCCCTCCTTAAGTCTTAGGCCACATTGTTGAAAGTCTCCTGATCCTACACTATTCCCCTGAGTACACCCTTATCAAAAAGTGTTAGGAAGTTCACCACAGCCGAGTGGAACAGTTTCTGTGGATGGTGGCCAGTTTGGTACTCATCCTCTATATTTTGAAAGAGGTACGTCTTCCCCTTGATCTGGATAATTTTTTGAAAACCGAAATAGCAGTTGTTCTTTAGGCAGTCTTTAGGAGTGTACCTCTAACCTGGAAATTTTTCATGGTATTCTTATTAGGCTCTTGGGGAATTTCACATGGGAGCTTTCTGGCTGATTGTTATACTACAGAGTGCTAAGCACAGAGTGTGATCAGTGTAAAAGCCCAAACTCTCAAATACTATGTGAATTGAAGTTTTACTTAACTTATTAAAACAATAAAAGTGACAAATGATTAGTAGTAGATTTACATAACAACCACTCTTTTAAGTTTTGGGGTTGTTAACTTCATACACTGTTGAAAGAAAATGAAAGTAATGAAACCACCGTGAGGCTGCAGGAGTTCTGGTAACATTGAGAACTGTAATACTTGTTCTTTTTTACTGCCAGGTTTATGGTTTTGATTTCCTATCTGGGCATTTAGAAGAACTGGGGGTTTTGTCAATAGTAAGACATTCTGGGACAAAGATGAAGGGAAAAACTTCATCAGCAATCAAAATTAGAGGAAAGCTTGGACTGTGGTTATTCTCCATGGCAATACAATCTAATTGTAACAGTATTAGAGAAGCAGAGTTGTGGAGGTAAATAGTTGGTGTAATATATTGAGCTGTACTTTTATATGCTAATATGACTGTAAAAGATGTTAATAGTCTTTTACTTCAGCAGTTATTGGTGTTTCAGTCAAAACTGAAATTCTTTGGATAGCCACGCAGGATGAAAAAAAAAGGAAGAATAGAAAGAAGATGGCTCTTGGAATGCCGCTTTGTTTCATTTTAATAGGTGTAAAAACCCACTTGTTGGGCAACTACACAAGTAAAACAGTTTTTGACTCAAAGTTTTACCCTTTGCTATGTAAGACTTACGACAGGATCTACAACTCTTGTTTTATATGCTTTTTCTAGTGTTTTTAATTCCTTCCCATTGCTTGTATGCAGACTTCCCTTATTCTGTCTCTTTCTTCCACCTTTCCCTTTGCTATAAATCTTGAGAACAACACTTTGTGATAAGTTAATGAATGAATAAATAAATCAAATAGTTTGTGTTAATCTTAGACGTGACGTATCACAAGTTGCACAGGAAGTGCCCTTTGTCAGCTGTACGTCACCAGTAGGTTCTCTGTCAGCTGTCATTTATCGCCTCTTCTGGTATAAACTCTGAAGATGTGTAAACTTTATTTTTGATTCAGTGAGATTTTTCTAGCCCGTAATTTTTACTTATCAACTACCTAATCTTTCTTATCTCTGTAAGATACCTGCCTATCTCTGGCTTTACCCCTCTGAGAATTGGTACTGACCCTCTTTGACCTTCTCATTCCTCCTCTTTGCAAACAGCAGGTTTCTACCTCTAATTCGGTGTGGCTTCAATTTTGCTTACCTGTGTTATGTAAGTTTTAGTTTACAACTTGTGTTTGTAATACCACTTCTTTAGTCAGCAGTCTATCTTCAGTTATGTGAAAAAACCTGCAGGGGCTCAATAGTTGTTCGTATCTACCACTACGCTGTGGGTAATCAGGGTTACCTTGAAGACACCATGTATTCGAGGAAAATTTGCTTCTGCTATTAAAGTTCTGGGCTGGCAGATTTTTTTCCCAGGGCATGTTGTACCTAAAACCACTACTGCTTAAGGATCATCAATTTCTGACCTTAGCTCTTTGGGGTTTTCCTAAACAGCCTGGAAATACTGACTCTTCACGTTGCTGGGAAAGAATTGTGCAGTTGTTTCCTCCTTCAAATCAAAAGTCAAAAAATATTATAAATAGGTAATTTTCTCACAAAGGGTAAAAAGGTGACTTAAATAAACTGGTTTTTGTGCCCTTTCAAAATTTTTATGTCAGAGAAACTTGAGTTTCAGTTTCCCTTTATACTTAAATGAGCACCTAACTTAAAGAAAACATTAAGTCACAAAACTACACAAGTCCCATCCATTACAAGTCAAAATGATCAGAACAATGACTTATTCTTTCAGTGGTTTCTAAGCTGCTTATACTTGGGATGTGTTGACATAGTAATTCGAGTATGAGTACATGTAGAGGTCATCTTAAAATAAATTAGCAACTAAAGAATGACTCCAGTGTTTTATTTTCTTGTGTACTACTGTATTATTTTTATTTAGTGAGGTATTTCTTGTCCAAGCTACTATTGACATGATGAAAAATGAGAGATTAAAATTACTTACTAAATTATCTTTTCTGCATCTCGACTTAAACAATTGTTCCAAAAATATGTTACCGAGTGCTTTTGCCAGACTAGCTTAACACATCCGAATTGAAGGTACTTCCATCACTTTCCTTGGGGGCCTGTGTCAACAGCTTTATAGATCTGACAGCTAAACAATATTCTTTTAATCTTCAGTTTAAAATTTTATTATGTTATGCCTAGTTATAGCTCTTTGAACAGTCTTCAAAAATTCTTACTCCTCCAAGGAGAAATAACTTACCCAAGCTATATAGGTTATTAAATCTTCCCTTACGTGTCTATCTCGGGGACAGTATCGCACAATAAAACTAAATATGCATGAGTGTGTAAGTGCCACCCTGGAAATAGTTATAAGATATTTGGAGTTTATTTCTACTCTGAAGGTCCCTGGAGCGTAACCAGATTGTCAGTAGTTGCCATGAATAGGATTGGTTCCCCTGTGTGTCAATTCTGTGCTGGCATCATGAGCATCCACAGATGGGAATAGCTGGTTCTCCAGGAATAGGACATCTGTCATCAGGCCACTAATTTTAAGTTGTGACAAGCCATCCTTGGTTCTGGAACCGCAGCACAGGAACAAAAATACAGTAATAGCCTTGCAGCCCCTTGACAGCAGCCGGGGAATATTAGTTGGTCGATGTGCCATCTTCTCAAAGGAGCTACTTCCTCTCCTTATGCATTGAACAAACTCCACACAGGCTCAGAGAAAAAGTTTTTTTGCTCAATGTGTCTGCTTTTGGCCACTAAAGACAAAATACGGTCAAGGTCAAACACAAACAACCCCCCCCACCATGTTTCATGTATGAACTGTTTTAAGATACCATGTAAATAAATTGTTGGTTTCACAGAAGGAAGAGGCTAGTCACTGGCAGGCAGCAAGGAATTTATTGTCATGGATGCTGCCAGGGTTATTAAAATAGTTATCTAGTGTAGAAAGCATGGATGGAGCCATTATCTTCAGTCTCAGTATTTCATTCATGTAATCCATTGGTTTGTAGGAATGTTTTTTTAGGGTAAATGATTTTCTGCTTGGACTATATTGTGATGTCTACAGCTAGTATTAAGAGATTCAAAGAAGAAAGTATTTTACACTGTACATATATTAAGATAGATTCATTAAGTTCATTACTAGAAATACGAATACCAACTTAAGGAAACAGTCTTTGGAACTTCTAGTATTGTGTCTTGATTCCAAAACAAAATTATAAAGCCGAAGATTATGTGTTGATTTTTAGGATGATGTTTCACCATAGATTTGCCTTCATGCAATGTTTTTGACTAGTTTATTGTACTGTAATTCTAGCTATAGAAATGATTAACTATGTGCTTTGAACAGTTCAGAGACTAAATAATGTCATTTTTTTGGATCAGATTTAATTGAACAAGAAGATTATCTTAATTTGCCCGTGTCATACTTGTGAAATGGTTTGGGTTGTTTCTCTGCTTAAGGAAATACTCTTCAGGAAAAAACTATTACTGTTTTAGATTTGCAGATAAACTGCTTTTTAACTCTTTGTGCCCATTCATTTAAAAGTTCATGAGAATTTGGCTATATTAAAGTATTTTGCCCTGCATCACCTCTACGCTTTTCCTCCAGATTGCCTTTTAAACTGCTGTTGCTGACTTTATTCCTCTGTGCTAATTTAACATACCTATTTTGCTCCAGGTTATATTTATGTCACTGCTCTTGTTTGACAGACAGGATTATTTTCATTTCAAACTAGCATAGCTATTCCAGATCTGAAGGGAATGATACACTGTTTGAACATATGACAAATAATTTTCATGGTATATTGGTGGATGCAGTATTTGTGTGTTTGGTGTAGCCTATACTGTCAGAACAGGATTTTCTGGTATAGCTAAAGTAAGGTATTTGCACTGGCAGATACCTTTTGGTTGAGAGATGACAGTGAGAAAGATTCAGATCTGAGTATTTATTCAAAAACTTACCCAATTGTAGCCTTGTATTATGGAAAAATGAACAAATGCTGTTATCTGGAGAGTGGTTGCAGAGAAACAGTGAGTGATTCCACAATGAATTCATAGTAGAGCTGCAGTAAGATGCAAGAGTCCTGCCATCAGGTCTCATGTGAAGTAGTAAACTCTGCTCGCTCCCATATATCTCATCTTCACTTTCAAATGATCCAGTGCTTTGTGACAAGTTGATCTCATTTAGGTTGTGTCCCCTTCTGGGCAGTTTTGAACATGCCAGGCTATGGAGTCTTGGTTTGGATGCTGTGGCAGTTCAGTTACATAAGAAGTGATGCATATCATTATTTAATCAACATCTATTATATATATATGATTTATGTTGTAAAATCTCTTTTATTTTTTTCAATATATTTATTGAATTCCATCTTTTAAGTATTAGAAGTTTCACATTCTTTTCTACTTTATATGATCGTTATCAACCTTATTTTGCCAGCCAAGTAAATTAAGTGATAAGTGTGTGTCAGCATTCATATTGTAGAATTGTTTGTCTGGAAAAGACCTTTGAGAACCGTACTAAACCATATCCCTAAGCACTTCATCTACCCATCTTTTAAATATCTCCAGGGAGGGTGACTCAACCACCCTGCTGGGCAGGTTATTCCAATGCCTTGTAGCCCTTTCAGTGAAGTGGTGTTTCCCGATATCTAATCTGAACCTTTGCCTGACACAACTTGAGGCCATTTCGTCTTGTCCTATCACTAGAGAAGACCAGCACCCACCTCGCTACAACCTCCTTTCAAGTGGTCGTAGACAGTGATAGTGATAGACTATAACATTAAATATATTTGCTTATCTATCTAGGATACTTTCATATGTATTTGTATAACCTAATGATGGGTGAAGGATTTTTTCTCAACAAGCATGTGCCCAATCAGACCTACTATAAATGCAAAACACTCTAACTTTGTCATCTGCATTCAAAATGCTGACTGTGTCAGTGGTCCTAGTGATCTGTTCTCATGCTGAAACATTGTCAAAATATCTGATATCTGGAGGATTCTGTTTTAGAAGTATACAGTGGCCAGCAATACAGAATTGAGCCAAATATTCTGACGGTACATCTTTGAAAACTGTCTGATGATGAATTACTCAGTAGTTTGGTAGACCCCTCCTGAGCATGCTCAGATTTTAATTCCTGTCTTTCCTTAGTACTGTTATTGATATTGTTTACTTCAAATGCACTGTACATTGATGATTCTGGGATGTTGAGGTGGGAAGGTCTAGAGCTGTAATGATGACCTAAGTCACAAATGCTAAGTCACAAGGAAATAACAAGAAATTTTTTGAGGAGAATGTGTACTGAAATGAATTTGAAATGTAAAAAAAAAAAAAAAGATATTGTAAAATGAGGTGTGAGCTTATTAAGTTACAAAAATTACTTGAACATATGACAAATAATTTTCATGGTATATTGGTGGATGCAGTATTTGTGTTTGGTGTAGCCTACACTGTCAGAACAGGAGTTCTGTGTAGGTATTACATTCTGTAAATTTTAAATCTCAAATGCTTTATTAAATATGTTGTGCCTAGTTTTTTAGCATTAATTGGTCTCAAATGGGAGTGAAATAACTATCAAATACATGAAGACCATTCACTAACATATTTGAGCATTCTTGTAAAATAAAATTTGTTAAGGAAACTCTTAAATAAAATGAAGAATGAGTTGAAGCATGTACTCTATTTCAGGCAGGTAAGTAGCCATATTCCATCAGTAGGATTATTAATGTAATTTTTCAGGTTTCTCATGTCAGAGCCCTTGGTTGCCTCTTTTGCAGCATGCAGTCATTGTTGTTCATAGTTGACATACTCATACAAAATCACAAGTTTCTGAAAAAAGTTACTTCAATTTCAACAGGCTCCTGCTTGTCAAATCTAGATTTAGTGTAGTTTAACACATAACACATTAAAAATATCAGTAGTGTGAACTTGGTGTTTACCTATAGACCTGTTTATGGCACTATTGAAATCGAAGAGGGATTTGCATTAATAATGAGGAACACCATAAAGAGCATGTACAGATGTTTCCTAATGCAGTAGGTCTGTTGCTCTAAAGGCATGTGATCACATTTGGAAAATTGCTATTGCATGTCTTGGCAGTTCATTAAAAACTGAAAACTTAAAGTTAACCAGTATTTTGATAGACTTAAGTTCAAGGTCACCTTTTGTTTAAATGATGTTTTGTTTTCTGTAATTAGACCATGCCAGGTGTATTAAGTATGTAATTAAAAACACAAGGTTTGGCTAATTCAGGGTAAATGAGAATGAAATACAAGGTTATTATTCGTCTCTAGTGAGACTCCAGATGAACAGTGCACATGGAACTATTTATAAAACGTTTTGCATGGTCAAAAATTGCTTTAGGTTGCTGTCCATGGCTTTTAAATTAAACTCTCAGATTTTTACAGAAGTACCTGTAACAGAGATATATGTTCCCATGCCTAGTTTGGGATTTGAATGGAAATAAATATATATATATGATGTGCAATTCTATGGCATAGATTTAAAAAAGAAAATGAAAAATAGAGAAAAGGTGGTAAGAGAGTCTGTAAGGCATCCTTCAAAATGTAATTAGGGCACACTTCCACTGACAGCCATGGTACTGAGCAACTGATTCAAAGCATCAGAAATAATACCTGAAAGGGAACTGTCTACTTTTATGGTAGGGGGTTGAATTTCTTGGTCTGTGAATGCTGTGTTGCACAGTGGTGGCAAATGTCCACCACTGTACCGCCCAGTAATGAAATCTTAACGGAGGCAGAATTCAGCTATCAGTGATGATGTTTGTTGCTCCTGCATCTGTGACCCACATAAACTCCTCCTTAGGGCCCTGTGGTCCCCACAGTGTAGGTCTGGAGCCGGATGTAAACTATGGATCTGACCAGTCCAGGATAGAACCCATGGAATGTGGTTTAACCAAGGATTCCTTCTTGGTCTTCTGTCTCCCAAGGTTAGCATCCTTATTTCTGTACCCTGTGAATTTTGAGAAAAGTTAAGTGGAAGACCAATTTAGCAAAATGTGTTGCTTATGTGTTGCTTAGGTTTCGTGTATGCAATTAAAATCACTTGGATTTGTCTTCAAAAATTAAAATAGTTGTAAGCTACAGGGGTACATAAAGTTTAAGCAAGTACTTAAAAAAGTGGTATGTGAAAGGCTCTTGGGGGTTTGTGTGGAGTTTGGGGGTTTGAGGTTTTTTTGTGGGGGGAGGTGTCACGGTGGTATTTTGGTTTGAGTTTTTTTGGTTGGTTGAGTTGGGGGCTTGGGGTTTTGTGTGTGGTTGTTGTGTTTTTTGTTGTTTTTTTTTTTTTAAAAAAGGAAATGAAGTCTACGTTCTAAAATCAGTGCCTTTGGAATACTATAAATTGGCCTCACTGAGTTCAGGTGAAACAAGGAATTGCCCATACTTTTCATGGTCTTTGGTATTTTGACTACTTCTATGCAGCTGATATTGGAAAAACTAGGTTGTTTACAGTTGCACATTTTCTTTAGAACTATGGTGTACTTGGAAGTGCTTTTCAGTGAGAGGTCTGTTCTTTAAAGTTTCTGTCAGCATCCTCACTCTGTTTAAAAGTGACCAGGAACTGAAGAGAGGTTCCTCAGGACTATCAAGAGTAGCCAGCTATGGGGAAATACAGTCACCAGAAACAAGTTGCTGAGCTTCATGCTTATGCCATGTTCCTGAGGGAGAGATTTCAGAATGCTCACACAGAACAGCTGGACAATTCCTTTTGCCATTTGTATTTCTGTAGAAATAGGACCAGAATTTCAGCAGGTACAGAAACTGTGGCAAGTAGGTCAGCATGAGGGGATAACTCTTAATCTTCTGTTCATATTACCGTGTTGCTTTTAGAATTTAGTCTTGTTAAATTCACAGGGGAGGAGGATGGAATACCATGGTGTTGCTGGGGTGGTTTACTTATAGTTATGGTAATGTGATAACATCTGAAATTACTTTTCTGTCAGATTACTGCTTGTTTTTCTAAAGATGCCCTTATTTCTTTTCATTATTTTGCCTTCCCCATGTTTACGGCTACATAACTAATCTCGTTTCCTATTGTCTTTGCTTTTTTTCCTTAATAAACTTATTTCACAGTAGAAAATAAGATTATTTTTGCAGTTTGTCCTGAGAACCTTGGATCCACAGAAGTATTCGTTTCTTGAAACCTGCTGCCAATTGCACCGGGTTGTTATTACATGATAATCCTACTCTTCATTTGGAAAACAAAGCAACTGGTCTAACCTGTACGTTGTAAAACCTATCTCAAAAAGCAAGCAAAGGTAATCAGATGTACCTGGGCTATCACAGTCTGCAGCCTGTGCAAGAGCTGTCGCAATTGATGGCAACCTGCTTTGGATGCCAGCACTTCTCTGCAGCCCAGAGGCCATATAGCACTGGGCAGTGAAGCTGACACCCACCCTGTATGTCTCTCTCTTGAAGCTGATATATATATCCACTTCTGTGTTGGGATCCAACAAGGCACTGGAAGAAAGAGGGGATCCATGAGTACACCAGCAGCTTGTTGTGCTGAGTTCTGCAGCTGTGCAGCTCCTGCAGCACTCAGTGTCTGTCTGGGAATATGCTTTGTAAAAGCGAGTGGTGGTGCCAGAGCTGCGGAGATGCCCTTGTCTGCTACCTGATGATGATTTATAGAATGTTAAATTAAATTAAAATGTGTGCCTGATGTATGAACCTACTGACTCGGAAGCCTGGTGATCCTGACAGCTGGTTTAGCAGGACTGACTACATTAAAAACATTAAAAAAAACCCTCAAAGAAAACAAAAACAAAGAACCCCCACAAAAACAAGTAGTTATTGATTTGGAATGCAATGTCCCTGAAAGTATATAAACACGTAGAATAGATTGCAGTTTTAAAAAGATCTGGTTTGCCTCTTAATGTCAGCAATACAAGTTCCTTAAACTGAACAAAGGTGAAAGATCAAAATAAGACACATTCCATTCCTGAAGTTAAATGAAAGCATGTTTCTGCTTGATATGATAGGAAATAGCTTAAAGAATGTTTTATCAGAATGTTTTATCCTTCTTTTTTAAAAAAAAGAAAAAGGTATTTTAAAGCTGTCAAGGACTCTATATGCAGGTGGTTACCAATTGTGTGTCAGGTATTTAAATGGAAGCTGGTTGGCTTATCCATATAGGGTTTATTAGTAGTAGTTTCATTTTTTCATTGATTGTAGTGCAAAGTTCATGCTTTATTTTGTCTTGTACATAGTAAATACATGGTACTTGATCACAAGTGACCTCTTGTGAAATTTAATTAGAATTGCTGTTTGATGCATTCATAAGCATGGAATACATAGTTGTATGTATGAGTAATGCCTTGCATACTTAAAACACTCTTTAAGGGAGCTTCTCTGCTTGCTGTGGTGGTTGCTGTGGAATCTTTGCTACATTTGTACATTAAAAAAGCATGGTTTGTTTTATGGGGAAAAAATACAGAGTAAAAATGCTGCTTTTTATTACTTCTGGTAATAGCAGCAATGTCTACTTTTAAAGCAGGCAAGAGAGTTTTACTGTAAATACAGCAGGACTTTGTATTGATTTAGGAAGAAATACACGAGACTTCTCAGAAGGTTGGTAAATGTTTTAACACTCTCTTTTGTAAATGTCAGGCTCTTGCTGACACCGATGTTTTAGGAAGTTTATATGTAGATGGACAATTGTAGGAATCATTAATGGAGAGTTTCCCGTTTCTGTTGCTTGCCAAAATTTCCTATTTTTCCTTCCTGATTTTTCCTTCTGGGATGGATAAACTAGGTGACTTCACATTTTGAGTATAGAAGGGCTTCTAGTTTTTGTCTGTGGGAGTTTTTATGTTAAGAAGTGATATTTTACTTTCATGGTATACATATTTAAAGTTTAGACTGAACCATGTTCAGTCAGGGCTTTGCTGTTGACCGTAGCCATCTCGAGACTTCTTCCAGTTTTGACAGTCACCTGAAATTAGTTGAATCCTTTAAATTAGGTGAACACAATTTGACTACACTTCAGATTTGCTTCATGACAAGCCATCTGTCTTCTGGGATAGGTGCTGCGATATCTCATCACGTGGTCCTGGAGCATGTGCTGCCTTGGATGGCGGTGAGTTAAAACCTTCCTTTCCTCACTGCCCTTCATTTGCCAGTTTTGGCTGGGAATAATCTGAACCTGTCGTTTTAGTAATAGTGTTACATTTTAGTATTAGGGTTAGGTGCTGCATAGCGTAAAGTGAAACTGAATGAGGAAATGTCGTCCTTATCAGTAAAAGATCTCTTTACTTCAGGAATAAGATAAGTTTTTCTTGCAGTCTTGTAGGATCTCAGTATTTCTGAAAGTTTTAGTAAGCTGTATGGTAGCTTGTTTTGCAATACTTGCAGAAGTTTTTGCCCTGTATTTTATACTCAGTAGGTCCACAGATGCCTTTTAATTCATAGGATAGAGGACTTCCTAATAGCCACTTTCTGGTGGAATGGTTCCTAATGAGACTGTGAGTAGTTGTGTTGGTTTTAATGATAATCAAAATCTACAGTAAGAAGTGAAAAGGCAATTTCCTCATTGAAATATTTTAATTAAAACATTTTTGTTGCAGGGTTACTATTGTCTTTGCATTTTCACCAGAGCTATCACAAAAATTATGGGCCCTGCTATTCATATACTGCTTTTAAATTTGTTATATTTTTGATAAAGTGATGCCTTTGCACAACGGAAGATGTGATGCCAAGTCACTGAAGGCTTTTCTGAGACAGTAGCTTTTGAATGCTTCCAAATTCTGCCTGAGTAGGTGATGGAATGCAGGTCAGGACCTCAGCGGTAACACTGAAGCAACATAAAGGGTTTACTGCTGGTAACACCTTCAACTTTTTCTCCAAAGACAGTCTTTCTTCCTCTTCAAAGGTGTGAAGATGTTTTAGATGTATATTTGATGAGTTAGATTGTGTTTTAAAATCCATTGTATAACTGCAGTGTTTCAGTAGATCCCCACCTACATCCACTATTGGGTCATAATTCACATTCTTTTTGTAATGTGAATAGATGAGATTTAGATAGAGAATAAAAGAACCTATGTTGTTAGATTCTTGTTCTATTGCTTTTATTACCTTTTCATTTTTCTTATGGTATTTTTAGTTTATACTAGGAAGAGTTATAAAAGCCAAAAAAATTATTGGCTTGCTGATAATGTCTGGTGTCACACCACAGCACTCCACTTTGTCAAGGAAGGAAAAAGTTTACAGTCGACTTTTCTAGGTCTGTTATTCCAAAAATCACAAGAAATATTTGGTACAAAAGCTTTGCTTGCTGTTATTAAATTTTCACTTGCAGCTTGTTGGATTTTTGGGAGGGCAGTCTTGTTATTCCACTGCAAAGTATAACATGAAACTTAAAATGTGCTGAGGATGCACCATCTCTGTACTTCTTCTCAAGTGCTATGAATGCGAGAAAGAGGAAGGCTTCTGTTGGTTTACCCTCAGCCCTGCAGAATCCCCCACTGTTGGATTTAATTTTTTTGTGTACCGCTCTGCTTGCACACTGAATTTGAGGGAAGTACTAATCCTGTTGGCAGAGCTTCAGGGGAAATATTTTATACAATTAATTCTTCAGTAGTTGTAGTGTTTAAAATCAATTTTGTTCACTTTGTCATGAAAGCATGGCCATCTTTCATAGATTTTTATGATCTCCTTCCCGATCTATAATTATCCAGAATGGGATACTCAGTTTTACAGTGTGTTTTTTGTTAACATTTAATTGTATTGGTGTTTCCAATTTTTAATTACCTTGTACAAAGAACCCTTTTTGCAATCTAGCTGTATATTATTGGTCTGTTTCCTGAGGAAACTAGAGTTAGGTGATTGTGCTGTTTGTCCTGATATATTTGAATCATGTTGTCCATGTGTGGCAAAGGTGGAAGTTTCAAAGGAATTACATTTGCTACAAGTTTCAACGCTGCTGCTACTACTAATCTGCCTGTGAGAAGAGGGATCCAGATCAATATATATGCTGACGTATGGGTTGTGGGCTGAGGTTGAGTCTGTTGTCTTTGGCCTGTGGTGGGTTAACCTTGGCCCCTGTAGCTTGGAACCATGGATAGATGTGTGCATATTACTCCGGATTTAATCAGGAGACAGGGATTGTAGAAGAGGGTGCCTGCTGGTTTCTGTTACTCTCCTTATAGCAGTCATAGCAGTCAGATAGCCAGAGAGCTGAGTCAATTTGGCTTGCTCAAAAAACTTCTGACACCCCCTTTTCCTCCTCTCCCTCCCAGCTCTGCCTATGGTCACAGAATCGGTAGATCTCATGTACGGAAGCAGTCAGGAGCCCAGGATTTTCAAACAGCAGGACTGACCCTTTTCGCTACCTCCTGTCATCAGATCAGATTAAGTGTAGAATGAAGCTGCTTTCTTAATCTATATCCTTTTTTAGACTGCTCTCAAGTTCTGCTGCTATTTTATTAGTGACACATCAAGGCTGTTCTTTCTGTTAAGATTCTTGTCTTTGATTTAGTTGCATCTCACCTGAACTAACTTTTTTTATGCAAGAATTCCCTTTGTGTAATGGTTTCCATATGTCTCCTGAATCAAATCTAAATTTACTATCTTTAGTTTGATCTCTGTTTTAATCCCGTCTGCTTTCTTTGTCCTTCTTTGAAACAAGAGAGAAGTGAAAAGAAAGTGGGTTTTTTTTGACCAAGCTCTCAATACAAGTCAATGGGTAACATCCAAAAAGGAGTTTTGCTAAAGAGAGGTTTGATTTTGGCTTTGTAAATTCTTCAGACAAAGGGCTGTAAATATATTATTTCTTCTACTGTACACAAAATTTTGATTTTGACTGGTCTGCGTTATGATTCTAGCTTTGATACAGAAATATCTGTGCATCATTTATTTTTATTTTAGGAGAAATAAATGCGTTAAAGGTGTTTTGCTCGTAGGTATGAATGTCAAATTATCCAGCCTCTATGACTTCTATGTCAAACAAAATTCAGGCTCCAGGATGTTTTCCCTGAAAGGTCATTGGAAAGGTGAGGAGCAGAGATGAAATGATACCATTTCATGTTTACATTTACACAGTGCAGTAGTGGGCTGACCTACAGGAAAATAGATCTCTACATTTGAATTCCTGCATAACTTCCTAAGTCAATTGTTAGTTCCTTCTGCTGGAGGGAATTTTAGAAAACCATGTAGAACTGGCAGCAATTTAGTTATTATTGTATTCCAGTTTTGAGGGCTTTTAACTATTCATATCGTGCAACACTGCAGCAGTATTGTTAAAAGGAAGAGATTTTTGAAAAAAAATGGAAAGGGTTTTTGTCATAATCTCCTCTGAATTTTTATTTAATGTGTTTAAATTTTCTTAGAGGTTTCAACTAATCTGCATCTAATCTCTGTCGGAGACCATTGGTGGTGTGCCATATCACTACCTTTTTTATTTCCCCACCTTAACTGCCCTTTTCTATTTCTCCTCCTTTTTATAATTCTGTCCATGAGTTTGTTTGTGCCTAAAATGTTCCTTAGGGCTAGTGCTGACACAACTTGTTCTATTCTTATCTGTTTCTATGGCGTTTAATCCTTTATTGCTCAGTATTTTCTTACACAATTTTCTGTGGTTGTTATGGCAACAATAAATAGCAAACTTGTCAATTTTCAAGCAATGTTGCTTTCAAAATTTTGCATGATATTAAATACCTGAGCAAGAGATGAAATATTTTCAACATAGTTAAGCTAATTAATAAATTACTGTGTAGTTTTGCAATGTTGCCGCTTTAAGGCAAGGTGTTATGCACTGTGGTGAATAAATAGAATACATTTGTGAAAGTTGGAGAAATTGTTAGATTACTGAAACTACTTTTCTGCTATAGTTATTTGAATGACCATGATCTGGTAAACATGACTGGCATTGTAGCAGCAGCATCAACCGGGTTAGTGGGCATTAAGCTTATAATTATGAGGATTCCCTGTGTAATACAGACCCTCAGATGCTATAAGTACAAGATCCCAGATTGGAAGATGTTTGGAGATACTAAAGTCAAAAACATCAGGAAGAGATACTTTTCTAAGATTGAATTTAAAGCAAGAGGAGATACTGATGGAGGAAAAGAGTTTTATTTGAGATTTGAAATGGGTTAGAACTGCAAGAAGCAAATAGTTCTGTGAATGTATAAAGTCAGAATCACTAATGAAAATGGAAGCAATCAAAATTGCTTATTTTAAAAAATGAATTGATGGACCAGATCCACAAGGGTTTTCGTATACAACATGATTATGTTACTACTTTAAAATACTGGTTCATGCGTTTGGAATTTTTAAATATTTTAAAGTAATTACTAACATTCATTGTGTCTTTTAACGGAGCCTTTGGTAAATTTGACTTCCACTGTAACAGAATTTTCTCTAATACGTTTGATTTTACAGGACTGTGAAGTCTTGTGACATATACCATATTTGTAATTCCAACTGTGTACACATATGTGTGTATGTGAGGTAAAGTAGGAATATTATGTAGTGAAAACTTTACCTTTTTGATGCTGCCAAAAAAACCAGCAATACATTGCCTCCTTCATGTCAATAGCATTCTTAAGTTGTTAGTGTAACTCTCCTTATGATAGGATGTTGAGACATCCAGTCGTGATTTACACTATGATTTCAGGCCATAAGAATGCAAGGTCTCTCTCCAGGTGTGTCAGCAGCAGTACAAGTCTCGAAGGGAGTAAGCAGAAAAGTAGGTATAATTTTCTCCCCATCTAAACTTGAGCAGGCAACTTGTTTCTTTTGGGAGAAGAAAATTGGCTTGTCGGTCCACTGTTCAATGTGTGGTAGTTCAACAAGGCAGTTTGTATTCAAAACCATAACAGCTTTTCTGAAGATGGTGGCTTAAAGCCAAAATCCACTTCTCTGTCATCAGTAGAGTCTACCCAGAAAATTATTTTCATTTCCAAATGAAACTACATCTCTGTTCTGTGTGTAAAGAGGAGAGGAGATCAGTGTTGGGGACGGTTTCAGTTATTACATTCCTGCTCTTAGGATTTGTTGCTGTACGTTAATACCAGATTTAAAAACTACTTGATATGATGCTGTTTTCTGCTTGTGACAGGATGCATTATGAAGATATTCACAGGAGGCTTTTTGCAACCTTCTGCCACGAGGTGAATTTCATTAGCATTAAGTCGAGAATGTATGCTTTATTTTTTAGTGTAGTGTTTCCTCAACAGTAAGTCCTTTCTGTCTGTATTTTTTCTTCAACAGTAATTCTTAATGTCCCCATCCAGACATGTGCAATAATGAGATCGAGAACTAATCCCCATGCATTTTAAGTTCATATTTAGTAGAGAGTGTCCAGGACAGATATGGGGTCTTTTTGACACTAAGCATATGTTTCCCTGCATTTGTTTGTGTTTGTGCACATCCATCAGATCTGCTGGTGATGAGGAAGTTGTTTGCACCCTCTCTGTTCTGACAAACTGTGAACAATGACTGTTAGGGCTTGAGCAGTCCTATTAATTCGTACTTGGTCTCTCTTCAGTGTCGTGTCTTAGAATGCAGGTTACTGCTTAAACTGAGGAATAGATGTTCTCTAAGCAAAAACCCAGTGATGTGTTTTGAATAAATTGCAAGAGCATTTAATAGCCTCTACATTTATATTATTTCTTTACTTTGGAAAAGCACTACTCAGAAGATTGCCTTAACAATTGAACTGCATTTACCAGGCACTGTAAATTGAAGTAAATGTTTCTTTGGCTTTTAATTATTTCTGAAATTGCAGTTGTGTAGCACACAGTCCTATTTAAAGGTGAGCCTGTGAGCTGTATAGCATTAACTGCATTGAGCACAGATTTTGTTTGACTACTGACACCTTGCATTTGAGGAATGCATATGTCTATCTCACGTTTTCTTTATCCTTTTTGTATGGTCTAGGAATGTGCTGGATGGATTGTTTGGCATGAGTTGGAGTGTGATGGAAGCTCTTATTATTTCCTGCCCTGGTAGTTAGGGTTGGAAATAATATAGATGAGGCCCTTGGTTCTACTTCAGTTTCCAAATCACTAATACTAAATCAATTTAAAAACCTAGATTAAATTCCCAGCAGTGTTTTTTCTAGAGAAGGATTTAGATTTGAAGTCACAGACACTTGAACATTACAGATGTTCATAATGTATCAACAATGAAAACGCTACATGTGCTGCACTTAAACAATCTGTAATGTTCGAGTGCAGCACATGTAGCGTTTTCATTGTTGATACATTATGCAATGAATAAAATTTTATGATTTTCCTTTTCTTAATGGATTTTAAGTCTAGAAAACTGAAATATAGTTGAAGCCGAGATAGTCACTCAAGATGAATTGTAAAACCACCAGGGAGGCCAGAAAGATTCTACTGAGATATGGGTCACATCATAAGGGTTTGCAGAGCTCATTCCCTGGTTTTGGGCTATATATTTGACATAATTTACTCCAGAGATGCAGAGGTGGAATAGTGAGCACTATGAACTGGGACTGGAATTAATGAACACTGTTGGCACAAAAGCTTGCACAGTACCTGTTTCCATTGAGTAATAAATAACAGCTATATCTGCAGTTCTAATCTGAAAAACCTAATTTAACAAACTAATGTTGTTCTGTACTCTGTGACAAAACAAATAGATCGAATGTTGTAGACCTTCGTAGGAGATAATACTGTGAAGGTAGGAAAGAACTATGCTAATTTTTGGCTTGATCGCATCAATGTTTGAGTCATAGACAAAATATTTGATAGTAAAATATTTCATTGGCAAATGATTTTGGCAGTTCTGGACTCAGTAAGTGAATATGCCACTGAATCATTGAATCTTATTCAATTAACAAATACAGTCTCTAAACTAATAGAGAGTGAGCATCACACTTTTCATGGAGTGGATTGTGTTTTAGCAAATAGAATTGGATTATATTTAAGTGTCCTGTTCAGTACTGAGATAACCTAGATTTCTTGTTCATTAAGATGAGTGGTCTATTCTTTTAATTTAGTATTGCTTTTAGTTGTTTGTTGGTACATGGGCTTCTTGTTTAATGTGTTTTGACATGAATGATTATCAGTAATTATCTTGTTCTGTATTTGCCTACTTTGGGGATATTTCTTAATTTGTTACTTGTAATGAGAGTAGTCTATGACGTGTCTGTAAAGGAAAAGACCTACTGTTTAAAAGCTGCTAGCTAGGAAGTGCTGTTTTATAGATTATCCATTTCTGTATTCATTCACTTAATTTAGGTCAAATTTAGTTTGGATTAGAAGCAAGACAGTAGCTGTCTACTAAATCTAGACCATTATAAGGTAGATTTCATTGGGTTGATTTGTTAGTCTTTAAGTTGTTTTTCACAAATGTAGGGCTAGTGCATTTTGTCAAAAGAAAAATTAAATCCACTTTAATGAACTTGCAGAAACTCTGTGGTATCTGATTGGTATGATTTGTAGATAAGACTTCGATAGTAGGCAGCATTAAGAAGAGTTCATAAACTATTCCTTAAGGTGTAAAGAGATTTTCAAAAATCCACTCAGTTCTTGAGCATGATAAAGCTTCCTAAATGTTTTAAATCAGTTTTCCTAATACCTAAGCGGTTATAAGCAAATGAAATATCCAGCCCCTGTGGCTGGAGAACTGCTGGAGGTGATGCAGGAGTGGAACAGTACTCTTCTGTTTTCCAGGGACTCTGTGGGCTGTTACTATTGAAACCCAAATCTTTCGGCAAGCTGAATTCTTTCAGTGCTTAGGAAAACTGTGAACCACTTTAGACTAAACAGGTAGTCAAGCAGTTCTGTGGGGGAAAAAGATTTTCAAAAAAATATTGAGGAAGGAATGAAGAAAATGTGAGGAACTATGGACTGAGACATGTTGTGCAGAAAATAAAACTTGGTGCTGCCTAGCAAGATGCCAGTAGCCTCAGGCTGGGGGATTGTGTCTTCTCTCCTAGATCACTGTAGGTCGCTGTGTGCACTACCCACGTGCTCTGTGTTGGTGCTTACCCGCAGGCAGGCTGTCATCCTTGCCCTTATCCCACTTCTAAGGCAGTAACCTGTGTGCCTTTCCCAAGGCAGGGATCTTTTCTTCTCCCTGCTGTGACTAACAGCTCAGTTAAATCTTTCTGCATAGTCCTGGCTTATTTCAGTTGCTGCATTCAGATTCTGCTCTTTCTGATGTTTTGCAGGCCTCTGTCAACTGTTGTCTCAGTTTTACTGTCATTTTGCTCTCTTTGCTTTATTTTCATCCTTTCCCCAGGGATTAAGAAACCTGTCATTTGTTGCCTATGAATTGCTGTAAATTTCTGGTCTGCAGGATTTTTTCTGTCAATTTTGTACCAAAAGGGGCTGAAAGCCGTCTGCTGTTGTACGTGACTACCAGAATGCTTTCTGCATGAAATAAAACCCAGCGAACAGTATGTCTATCATTTTTCTTTTTATTAAAGATGATGTGTTCTCTTCCTAAATCCTCTCTAAATTGGCTCTTTTAAACTGAACTTTCTTCTTATAAAGCCTATAACTAAGTCAAGGTTGCCCAGCAAATAAGGTATACATCTGCGTGTGCTTTTTGCATTGGGAGGTGCTGCTGTCTTCCAACAGACTTTTCCTGTAAGGAGAATTTAGTTTTGCCATAGCCGTTTTTGTTTTAGTTTTGAGTATCAACATTTTGTATGTCTTAAGAAACTCGAGAGTCACTTGCATTGCCTCTCACAAGGACACTGAGGTTTAAGGTTTAAAATTCTTCTATCCTCTTCTGTTGCTCTTGAAGTTAAACACTTTTCTGGGTCTAGTTTTAACTTCAAGGTTATCTCTGTGTGCTTATGTATCTTGTTGTGTCGTAACTCATTATTCAATGAGTTTCCACTTTTCTTCCTATTTTTAAAATAAGCTTAAATTGAACTATTGAAGAAAAATAGTTTTAAATGATATAATTATGTTTTTCATGAGCGTGTAGGTTTTAATACAGTTTTCTTTTTAACCTCAGGAACTCTTATTTCATGTTACTTGTATCTTTAACTTTACTTTTTAATATGGATTTACATTTACAATAAACTTTAGCAGAATTAGGAACATTGGAGTGTTTTCAATTTTATTTTAAGGATGTTTAGGAGTCTTAACTGAATGGTTCTGAACCCAGATGTCTCAGTACTTAATACAGTTTGCATTTACCTATAGATTGATAGAACTGTAAAAAGATGTAAACCAGTTATTTTATAAACATTTTAAAAGTGATCAGCTGGCAAGGAGGCAGTGCCTTAACTTGAGAAAACTTTGAATATGAAAGTAACATTTGAGTTTATATAGCTGAATGATAACTGCAGTTTACTGAAATGTGATGCGGTGAATTCAAGGGCGCTATAAATGTGCGTGCTGATAGCTGAGCTCGTTGTTAAGGACAACTGAAAGCACTTGCCCTGGAGACCTACAGATTAACAGAGATGAAATGCTGACTTTTTTTTGTTTGGTTGGTTTTTCTTCCCATGTTTTTTTTCTTTTTCTCCAAAGGTAGAAAGGTCTAGGGGAAGAAATCATATATATTTCTAGATCAGGTGTGGCAGTTGTTTTGCTGTCAGCATTGTGTGGGTATATTTTCAATCAAGTTTAAATGGCATGGTGAATATCCAGGTGGAGTGTTTTTCCTGAACTTTAGGTTATGGGAGCTCCCAACAGAGTAAATAAATATTTGTAGTATTCTTCAGGGCTAACTGTACTATTAAGCTTGAGATGCCTGATGTAGAAAGTCACAGTATATAAAAAACCACCGACATCTTCTCTGAGGCTTTTTGCACTGTGATATTTTTGCCTGTACTACTCTAAAAGTAATTTTTTAAAATGTCTGTGATGAGTGATGAAATTCTGAAGAGAAGTCAATAGCAAATTAAAGTGTCGTGCTTCAGTAGAATCAATTGTAAGCCTGTAATGTAACAGTACACTCTGTAAATGACACAGGGAAGAGGGAATGGTAGGATTTTTTCCTTCTGTACACTTCCAAAATTAAATTTATTTATTAAACTTTATCTGTCTTATACCAGAGGTTTCATTTCAAAAGTTCTTATTAATGGATGTTTACTAGCTGCCAGGTTTTTGAGATACATTGCTTGCAGTTTATTCCCCCGTGTTTTTTCTATGTTGTTGTTTTAGTGAAAATTATATACCTCACAACTACATGAACATCAGCTGCTATAGTAGGTAAAACCAATGTAAATGATATTTGAACTGCTCAGGATATGATAAAGCTTTAATTCACATTACATGACTGGTTTTGTTAGGATCTGGGTAAAATTACAATAGGCAAGTGTTAGTGTTATTGCTAATTTTACGCTGTATTTCACGATGATCTGTGTTTTTCCTTGTATTCCAGTTCCTCTACTCAGGATTGCTCATTAAAGTTTTTGGCTACTGGATTTTTTCCCCCCTGAACTTTTTAGCCTTTTTGGCTGCAGAAATGTTCAGGTTCTAGCTGCCTCCTTATGACTCGGAAATAAAAAGAGAAATAAAAATACACCTCCCTCCTCCTAAAAACATCTTATTTTAAGAATCTCATTTTAAAGAGTGATTTAATGAAGGTGAAGGACCCAGCTCATAACTTTTGATTGTTAAGATTGGCAGCACCTAATGTGCTCAAAGGAGAACCCTGGACAGTGTTCAACAAAGGTGCGCAAAAAAGTGTGCACTAATGCTGTAGCAAACTCTTTTTTTTTCCCCTTGGTGGTTTGCTATTGAAATATAACTTTGTATTAATCTAAGAAAAGATTTCTAGAGCTGAAAAATGTTGATGACAGTGACCAAGATTTAGCTTTGTGTTGTTAAAATGATGCACAGTTTCAATGTCTATGCAGAGAGAATTCTACTAATAAAGGTAGGAATTAGTCATGAGACATTTCTGTGCAATTTTATCCCTTAAAAAGACACTTAAAATTTACATGAAGTCAGCATTTAATTTTCTCTTAGGGTTATGTGCTTATTTTGCCCCTTAACATGTTTAAGGTAACTGCAGTCTTGTGGAATGAGCTTTGGCTTTTGAAAGTTAGATTATTGGTCCTTCTCTCTCTGAAACTGCAAAAAATAATGATCGTAAGTGAGGTCCTTTTACTACTTTTATAACTCCTTGTTTTGTGCTTTGCAACAAGGAGACTTGCTCTTCAGACATCCTGAAATAAATGCTCTCACTCCATCCCCCGTCTTAAGTTTGTTTTCTTGTGACTGCTTTGCCCACTGCAGTGACAGCAGCGGTGAGGATGGCAGCAAGTGAGAGCTCTGACGCGTGGGTGTCTGAGACAGCTCATTGCTTGACACTGCTTATATGTGGTCAGCATGATTTGCTGTATAAGCAAACATGGAGCAGTTCTTCCCCTTCTGCTGCACGGGAGCAGCTGAACTGGTGACAGTAACAGAGGATTTCCTTGCCACACAAGCCTGAGACAACTACTGCATAACTGAGATTCACAGGTTTTGAGTGTGAATTCGTAGATAAGAGAAACTGGTATGAAGGGCCCACCTTGTACTTTTTTTGATCCTGACTCACGTCTAACTTTTTATACTATTAAATAAGAGTTCGAAGTCATCGGCGGATCTCATTCCATTAGAGCACAGAAAAAACTGCTCAGTAGAGGGGAAGGGAACAGCTGGAAAGAAAAGTTTTCTCTTACCTGAGGCCACTAACAACATAGAACAATCCGAGGCATGCACTAGTTAAATCTTAGAAAGTGCTATAGGCAACCCACTCTTACAATTGCCATAGAAAATTATTGTTGTTAGCCATTCTGTTGATAGTTCATATTGTAGGAATTACTAGCAGATGGGAAAATAGATGACTCAGAGTACGGTATTAACAATCCATATTTTTTTAATCAAAGGCCTTTAATAAGGCATGTTGCATCTGTAAGATTCATTTAAGCAGTTGCTAGGAAGAATTTGTTTTTTCAAGTAAACACAACAAACTTGATACAGATTATTTTTTTATGGAATATCTATTTTCTTAACAATTTAAACCCTGAAAATACATTTACTTGGTTTTGCTGCACCAGCGTAATGGCAGTATTCCATAATTTAGTTTGATAGACTGGAGGTTTGCAATGGTAACTCATGCATTATGGAATTACTAATGAAATCTAATTTTATCATATTGAAAACATCACAGGCCTAGAGCTTTTATTTACCTCTGTTAGCTGTCAAGGGTGGATTAAGATTATAGTGTGCTACATCCACCAAAAGTTTGGCTTTCACCCACTGAAAAGTTTGGATGACTATGGGTATGTGCTGGCCAAGTGCGGTTAATGAGTTCCAGACTCCTTTTCCAAACCCTTTCGCCTAAATTCATGGACCACAAGCCCCACTGAGTATCTCAGATGCATGTCCTTCCTCCTGACTCCTGTGCTGGACACAGGTGGAAGACAGTAGTCAGGATTTGCACTGTGCCCTTTTACTTGATGACTTCTGAGAGTTCTTTTTTTGTTGTGCTTTATGTCCTTCCCTCTCAGCCAGTTGCTGCAGGACTTAACTCTGTAGATAAGAAGGTGTATTGAAGTACAGAAGTATTATTGACTACAAGTAATTATTCTTTGGTTTACTGAAAATACTGACCCGAATGAAGCCAGTCCATCTGGGATGCAAGAAGTTAGACTGAAAGACCAAAAAAGTGAAAATTGTTGCACTTCCCTTGCTGAAGTTTCGTTCTAGGAGATGACTGCATCAGTAAGTGAAGAAAGAATTGCTTGTGTGTCTCTGTTCAAAAATATGTGAAAAAGCAATCAACCAGAAACCAGTATTGACCGGAGCAAGAATGTTTTCTGCGTAGGAAATACTATTCCCATGAAATGCTCAGCTGCCCTGTGTTCGACCAAACTTGAATGATAACAGTGGATTATTTTTATTTCGGCTGCAAAACTTAATCACTGCTGCTTAAAGCCCCAGGCTGATTAGCAGTGGTTCTTGCCACCTTCACCCAAGGGGACTGCACCTTTCTCTCTCTCTTGTGCTTGTAGCTCTGACCTCTGCTCCGATCACAACTGGGTCACTTTGTGCCTGGAGCTGCCCCAACTCTCAGATTTTTACTGTGTCCCAGCTTAATGAGTGTGGTCACATAAAGAAAAGTTTGCTAACGATTCTTAATTGTTTCTGCTGCTTTTTAACTTCTATGTGTAGCTTTTTTTTGAGAAGTCTCTAACCCTATTATGAGTGACTTGAAAAATGAGCAAGGAGGAGGTCCCATTTGCTAAAAGTTTGAGATGCACCAGGTTCCCATACTTACCAATCTCCTGAGCATATGGCTGAGTTGCCTTTTCTGAAAATTGTAACTGCAAATTATAGTTCAATTAAAAGATCAGTTATGCTTCAAGTCTGTGCTAGTTGTCCCAGCTCTGGTTGGTGCTGCTGAAAGGATCCTCTGCCACTGGAAGCTTGGGTTGGTGGAGCTTCTTTCTGTTTGGGTGCCTTTCTTCCACCAGGATTTGCCTCTGCATCACAGAGAGAAGGCAGAGACAGGAGCTGCTGGCACTCAGCTTGCAGCTCTGGGAGCCCTGCAAGCTCTTCGTAGGCAAAGTTGATTTCCTTGGCTGTAGCAAAGCAGAGTGGAGGATTTCAGGGGGGGCTTCTTTGAGTGGGACTGTGTCTTCAGAATCCGTCAGCTTGTAAAAGAAATTGTTCGATGTTATCTGGCTCTGGAGATGGTTTTGCTTTATTTTTTTTCCTTGCTTCCCTTATATATTAACTGTCTTTCATGATTAGGTGAACAAATACACCTTTTATGAGGAAAGTTTTTTTCTGTACATGCCTAATTTTTGTACTGGAAAACTAAGTATGCGTACCCACTCCAAAGGAGAGAGTGAGTTTGTGTATGTCTGTAAAATAAATGCTTTCTGATACTTTCTGAATATTATGTATTATTGCATGTACTTGGTAGATTCATGGCATTATAAGCTGGAGATTGGACTGTCGCTTTTCCAAACCCATGTGATTACCTGATGATGTGCAGGGTCCCAGTAAAGGCAAGCACTTTTACCAGAAACTCCATTTACTGAAGACCTTTGTCTTAGAGGTGGCCCATCTTGACACTAATTGCTGTCTGTTGTGTGATTGTGGGTATTAGATTTCCAAAAAGAGATAATTGATTCCAATATTTGGAGTGGCAGAAATTGAACTATCTATCATGGTCATACAAATACTATCCTGATTTCTGAATTGCTACAGTTAGCAGCTTTTAAAAGGCTATCCAAATATAATTTAAAACCTTTTTGAATTCCAGTAGCTTGCACAGCAGAACGCTCTCCTCTCCCCATTGACACTGGTAGCCCTAGTAGTTACAAGGACAAACTATGTGGGAAATTATTTATGGCAGTTTAAGTTGCAGGCTAGTTGGAAGTGAAAGTATATGAGTGCTGAGCTCTATCGTTTTAAGAACTTGAATCAAAGTATGTATCATGCAGGGAAATAAACTACATAGGAATAATTAAATATCTTGCTTGCGTTATTTCTGCACATCTCATTTGATATACTTGCTGTTGCATTCAGTGTTTAGACTTTTGCAGACTTTTGGGGTTTGTGAGGTAATATCTATAGCACAGGCAGAAGTAAAAAAACCCTATTTTTAAATTTACCAAGGAGACATACATGTACATGGAGACACACTCTTGTCCCGGATTCATCTGTGGTTTTTGCATCTGATGTCAGATAGATGAAACCTTCATAACTCTGTTTCAGTTCTTAATATCCCTGTTCTCTGTCATTTACTTCCCTTGAATGTCCCGAGCATCAGCCGTTCATACAGATGAGTACTGCAGCTCCCTGGGTCCCCTGGGTAATTTGGCTGAGATCATTCTGAAAGATTCGTATTCTCTGGATTTAAAAATTCATTCTCTTTATATTTTAATTTCCATCCCAGCTGTCTGTGATCTTTAAAGAATATTTAATTCTGTTTGCTGGCTCTGTTTCTTGATTGAAATTTAAAAAGTCACCCATCAGATTCTTCTCTGACAATTTATATAAAAATGTTTTTCAGTGCAGAATAATTATGTGATTGCATCAGTTGGAGTTCATTCTGTGCAGTTTAAACCTGATGTCTACAGTGATGGCTGAGAGGGAATAAAAGGCTGCCCAGGCTGGCCCTGAGCAGGTAGAAGACTTCCTCAGTGGCAGTTCTCACAAAACACTAACACAGTGCCTTCCTTAGTCTGTTTGCTGGTCTGTGGAGCCCCAAATATGTTTCTCTTGTCGCACATGCTAAAAAATGTGGGTTTATTGCTTCTCTCATCTGTGCTGTGTTGAGATCAGTTTAGACAGGGGAATCGGCACTGTCATCTCATTGTACTGCAGATCTCTGAAAAGTGTCTGTCACGTGCCAGTTACCTTACCAGTGGGCTAAAAATTAAAGAGAATGGTGAGAGTTTTTAATCTTTTCTTTCTCTTAAAATGGAAAGTTGTTTTTCTGCCCAAGTATTTGTGACTGAAAAATTATGATTCCTTTCCCCTGTGCTCTTTTTGCATGTATCAGATGGGAGAAATACAGTAAACTAGATTTAATTCCTTGGGAGGCAACTCTTTCCCTTCTAAGAAAATCTTATGGTTAATATGACATTGCATACAAGTGTGCATCTCTTTCCATATGCTCTTCTCTGAATTTCTGATCTGTATTCCCTCTTTATTATGACTTTAAGTTCTTTTTTTACTATGTACAATGTATATTAGCAGAAGTCATAACGCCGGGGTTTGGACTGCAATATGTGTTGCTAATTTATATGCCTCAGATGCTGATAAAAATAAAGATCAAAAGTAGTTTCATTCATCAGGGAAAATGGATCAGACTGTGTTGATGGAAGACTGCCCTAGATTCATGAACAAAGTACTGACTCATTAGCGGGTTGATTCAGAAAATGTTTTCTTCTTCATCCCATCCCTCTCCTCCCGAGTTAGGTGGTGTACTTGTTTGCAGTGTCAGAATATTTGCAAACAAAATATAGATTATCCCTTTCCTACGATGAAGTTATTTATGTGATATGAAATTTGTTGATTTGGGTTTTTTTACACTCAGTAAGAGTAATTGGCACATAGACAATTTTGACAAAAGAGAAATGCAGAGAGGCACTCAACTTCATCAGGGAAAAAAAAATACATAAACCAACCAAAGGAAGATATTTTACATGTACATCCTTCCCTGCAGTAGCAAGTGTGTGGCCAACATTCCCCAGTACCTGACAAGACTCCAGCCTTTTATTTGCAGCAGCCAGCAAGCCAGTGAAGCGATTTTACTTGTTATATGACCCATCACTTGTAATGAATGAAATGTAATGAACTGTTCAACATTGTGAGAAAATATTTTTAGAAAGAAGAGAGCTTGGTCAAAGGTAACCCTCACCATGAGTTCAGCAAATTATTTCATGTATTATTTAAACACTCTTAGCAATTTGCTTTGACTAATCCTGGCAGCAAGCTGTTGGGGAAGGCAAGCGCCTTGTCATTCTTATCAGAAAGTACCTCTAAATATCTGTCAGACTGTTACTTGCAGTAGCTATTTTCAGGCTTCTATAAGAGGCTGAAGTTCAGTAAGAAGTATTTGATCAAGCAATATAATTTATATACATATATAATTGTGTATACTGTTGCATGCTTTTTTCAGCCTAATGAGTTAAACCCCAGCCCTATATTTATTTGCAGTCTGTTTGCAAGGTTTACAAAGTGATTGTTGTTTTGTTGGGTTTTTTTTAATTAAATGTACTACGTGTGTTTGTGTTTTCATATGCTATTAAATTACTTACTGTGGAGGATACTAAGGTCTTTCATTGTATAAACAGTTATATATGTGTATACATACAAAGTGTGTAAAAACACTGTGACTGTAAATTAAAGGATTGTCAAAGGTGTTGGTTTTCATTTTTCTTGTTAACAGTTTTTAATCTTTTTTTGTGGTTTTGTTTTGTTGGCTGTTTTACAGTTAAAGAATCTGAGTTTAGAAGAGTTACAGATGCGATTAAAGGCTTTGGACCCTATGATGGAACGAGAAATTGAGGAGCTTCGTCAGAGGTACACTGCGAAGAGGCAGCCTATCCTAGATGCCATGGATGCAAAGAAACGAAGGCAGCAAAATTTCTGAGTTCACTTTACTGTCAGAGATAATCTTATGAGTCAATGTGGACAGTGGTAACTTTGTAAGTCTGAAGGGATTTAATGATGAGAGTTTT
Source organism: Cuculus canorus (assembly GCF_017976375.1). NCBI lineage: Eukaryota > Metazoa > Chordata > Aves > Cuculiformes > Cuculidae > Cuculus > Cuculus canorus. The sequence goes on from NC_071402.1 coordinate 24,254,574, forward strand.
CAAAAACCCAATCATTTGAATTTTCCTTCACAAGCAATGACAATTGGAGCGGTGAAAGAACATACATATGGTGTTCTGCAGAAGCAGAAAAACACATTACCACTTGTTTATATTTTCAGAGGTTTAATGTAATAGAAATTTAATCTGTTACTTCCCACTCTTTTTCAGGTGTATAGTGGTAACTTGGTGTTGTACATTAGGAGTTGTGTTTTAGAGCACCTGGAATGATTTCTTGATTGTGCAACACTACAGAGCCTTATGTTGCAATATATTTTCCTCCCACTTAGTAGCATATTTATTATGTAATCTTTGGTTATCCTATTTATTTTATGCCTGTTTTCTTTTTTATTAGGAAGTATTAGGATAATATTGTGGAGAGCAGAGCCAGATTAGATTACATTGGGTTTGTAGTATAATGAAAAGAAACTCACCACTGTATTATCTTTTAAAACTCCAGTTTCAGCAAGCGCCCCCTTTCAGGTCAGCACTTGAACATGTATCCAGGCCATTCATATCATCAGAATTTAAGCATAAAATAAGCAATAGGCGCGTGTTTTTCTGCTCTCCTGAATCGGGGACTGTGGCTGTAGTTGAGCAATACAGCTGTTACGCTACAGAGCATTCTTTTAGAGAGTATTCCTATCATTTTTACGCACACTGAATGATCTCTCATGAAACAAGAAAACAAGTGCCTCATCAGTTTTGATTTTTTCATTATTCAGGAGAATCAATGCTTGCAGTTGCTTCTTCAATGTAAGTTTCCAATTGCTATTGCAATTCTGACCAGTATAAACCTCAGTCTTGCACCATCGTTTTATAATGAAGTAACAGATACAGTTTCTGGATATTTTTCATGGTTCCTTCAATTTTTCATTGTTTTGAAGGGAGAGGGGAGTTCAGTCATTTGGGTTTGGCTTGCTTCGCTTTCACGTTATAGATACTAAGGGATAGTTATTTAAAAGCCAAAGAAAATAAACAGAATACTTATATAGAATAAGTACTGAAAAGAAGCAACATTTTGCAGTCCCCTTAGGGTGTTTGTCCTGCAATCACTTTTACTGTTCAAAATTCCTGTAGTCTTCTGTGGTAGACTTTGGAGAATCAGAAATGCGGGACCAAGGCTTAAATTGTGGAATATCTAGTGTGAAGAATTTACAACATTGCAAGAAGTATTTCAGACTTAGCAGGAAGTGTGATCCACTTTCTGAACAATCTGCTGTGTTCTCTTATTCATATCTCTACTATTGTTGCCTTTAGTGTAAATATCTTTACTGTGATAGTCATACTTCTTTATAAATAATGCAGCTGGAAAGATCTTCACAATTCAACCTTCACCTGTTAAACTTTGAATGGTGACTACTGTATGGGCATCTTCTGTTAAATGTTTTCTGGAAATTAGTAATCATCTCATACCTCTTAACATTTACCGTCATCCTACGTGGACCATTTAGATGAAAGAGTTTAGCTTTTGGAAACAGTGCATTATATCAACACTTATGCAAAAGGAAAACAACAGTTTTCACCAGATCCGCATACAACAGCCATGCTGGGACCGTGCTTGGGTTTGAGCTGCGTACGGCCTTTGTTGTCATTGTCATTCTGTGTGTGTTTGCGTGCACGCCACGCTCTAACATGTAAACCCCTGAGTCTAATAAATTTGAACTGTGGTTGTTAGAACATCCTTACCCCCAACTCTCTTCATATTTTTTAAAGTAATGACTATCCCTTATGAAAAAGCAAGAACACAGAAGATCCATAAAAATTACTTTAGGCAAGATAAAATGCACCTGGTAGTCTTATGCCTCCCATTCATACAATGAAATGATGTAAAGTAAAAAATGGTATAATTGTATCTCCATGTGATTAGGTTATAATCATAATGCAGCAAAAAATAACAACGTCAGCCTCCCCCTATACGTATGGTTCTTATTTATTAAAAATTAATTTCTAATTCTTGAACTTTCTGTGCTCAGAAATTCAAAGGTGTGTGTGCGTACATGCATTTGTGTAGGTATACACACATATATATGCATATCTATATATAGAATGAAAAATATAAAACAGATTTAAATCATCAGGAGAGGAACCTAGCTTGCCTTTTCTTGGTGTGCCTTTTAAGCAAAGTGTCATTGTCCAGACACTCCTGCTTGCATCATTAGCAGCTTTCGTTTCTGTTACTGTTAAACTTTTCCCACCAAACATAATACTTTGATTTTGAAGTATTTGGCTTTACTGTGTAATAGACAATGTAATAAAATGATCACGATTTTTATATTTTCTGTTTTCTGAAGACTTCAGTAATGCAGTGCACTAAATAGGAATTGCCTATCCCGAGGGACTCCAGTAAAAGGCTGTTTTAGACTAGAGCTGTTGCAGTCTGACATCTGAAAGGTACCAGAAGATAAAGGACATCCTTTCTTCACACCTGATCTGTCTGCTTAGGGACAACTCCAGTTTTGTACACATGCATGCATACAGGTATGGGTTATACATGCAGCAGAAAAATCTGAAAGCCATGGAGTAAAACAAAAGTGTATACTTTAAGTGGGTGAAGAATAGTTTCTGAGATACTGTAAACTGGGTAGATAAGAGGACTTTTGTGACCAAAGAATACTTTTCATCAATTAATATGAAATCAGTAATGTTGACTTTCTGCTATGGTGCACACTGCAGTCGGTGTAAGAGCTGTCTTTGGCTTCAGAAGCCAGCAGATCAGGCTCTAAATTATGTGCAAGTGTAACATACTGAAATTGGTTTTATTTTGCAAGATGGATACAAGTTAATTTTTCTTTCTTCTGTTTATATAAATTAATCAAATCATCCATGTTGATGACCACATCTCTACTGGAGGATGACCATCTCTGTAAAGGAAGGCCAATAGTACAAATAAGACATTTTAAAAGCCAGCCTTGCGGGAAATCTGATAGAACTACTGACAAGTTAACTTTCAGTAAGAGTTCAACCAAGCAATTTCTTGTTAGCTTCCGACTTTGTATGTTTAGGTTTAGTAAGTAAAAAAAAATGTTGAAAAATCATTACTTAGTACTAAATATTTGTAATAAAAGCTAATTTTTCATGTATAGTTGTTGTCTTGTTCTTCATTCTAACTGAAACTAAATTACATTAATGTTAAGCATTACTGCTCATTTCCATAGTCATCTCTCATGTTTTTATTTCATTTTTATAATACTGTGAGCCCAGTTGTGAGTGCAGAAGACCACATCACTCAAAGTGAGCTCTGGAAAGGATTTTTCCAGATCAAGACATTGCTGCAAGCTCTAGAAGTCTGAAGATCTCAGTGGAAGATTATCAGGCCAGTCTAAGGACAGAAATTCCCAATACTTTTTGTAAATCCCCCTCTCTGCAATCTTAAGGTTGCTAAAGGCCTAATCCTGAGAAAGCTGAGCACCACCCCCAATACACTAGAAGTCTTCATAGCTATCCTTTGGAGGTACAAATGGACATTAGCAGGTTTAGGTGCTCCTTTGATTTTTTTCGTATAGTGAGAGCAACAATAGATAAATGTATTCACTTTTTCTAGTTAAGCTTAATGTCTCAAATTTCATAGAATCATAGAATAGTTAGGGAAAGTAATAGTTAGGGAAACTCCTGTTTTCCCTTCATTTGAAAATATAGGATGTTCAGATTCTGAGGAAATATATTTCTCTTTCAGAATATTTGTTAGTCCCAGGCAGATTAGATACTAGGTACTTTTTCATTACTTGTTTCACAAATTCCTCAGGATAAATTGTGCTTAGTTTCACTGGGCCTTAGAGAGTCTCCTACGTTAGAGAAGAGCCATGTTTGCCACACAAACAGGAAGGAAGAATCCTACGAGAAAGCTGGGGAGGGACTGTTCACAAAGGCTTATAGTGATAGGATGAGGAGCAATGGGTATATACTGGAGAGGGGCAGATTTAGACTAGACTCAAGGAGGAATTTCTTCACCACGAGAGTGGTGAGGCACTGGCACAGGTTGCCCAGGGAAGCTGTGGCTGCCCCATTCCTGGAGGTGTTCAAGACCAGGTTGGATGGGGCCTTGGGCAGCCTGACCTGGTGGGACGTGTCCCTGCCCATGGCAGGAGGGTTGGAACTTCATGGTCTTTAAGGTCCCCTCCAACCCAAACCATTGTACAGTTCTATGATTAAAAAAACTTTCTCTTTTCTTATTTTAGAAAAGAAAAAGCATAATTTGCCACCTGGCCAGGTCACTCACAAGGCTGTAAGGGGAAAAAAGTGTTGGTTTATGAAAGCAAATCAGGTAGTCATCTGTGTAACTTGCTGTTCAGCATCACTGTTTCATATCTAATTTTCATCCATTCATGTTTGTTGTCTTTTATGTTTGTGCTTTATTTATTCATTTGCCACTTTTAAAGATAGAAATTGAATTTTTGGAAGTTTTATAGATGGAAACATACCATGACAGTGCCCAGTAAGTAAACATTAAAAAAATGCCAATCCAAGTTACTGAATGGAAGGTGTTTTCTCCTTTCCTCCCCCACTCCTTTCTGGGGTTACGGAGCATTTTGACTCAGATGATGTTTGTCTCTGCATGGAGAGACTTTCCACACTCTAACTCTGGGCAGACATGGATGGAGATGGTTTTATCAAGAGCTCTGAATGAGCTGTACACCTACTCAGGATGTTGTGTAAGTATTTTGCCCTGCTAGGAACCGTTGTACCCCTTCTGTTCTGGAAGTGATGGAGGGAACGGGAAATTTTCATGTGCTGTAGACAAGAGTCCCTGCCAGGTGCTGGTGCTTGTTCAGTGCAAACCAGCTTTTCTAAAGGCCACAGAGAAGTCAGATGGGGTGAACTGAGTAGTAAGCAGGGAGCTGCTTAGAGCCATCCAACACGAAGGCATTGGAAGGACTTAAAACAAATGTGATTCATGGCTCAAATGCTGGTTTTCTTTCTGTCACAGCGGGGGGAAATATTAAGGGTATTTACTCACACACTGCAAAACCCTGTGGCCTTCAAGGTTTTGTTTTCTTTAGGTGTCAGAGCTTCAGAAATGAAGTTTATAAATGTGCATGGCCACATGCTCACCTATCTAGATGTATTACTCTCTGTCAAATTAATTAAACTGCATGAAGATCTGGACTCTTCTCCCTGCATGTATTTCTTCTGAGGACAGATGTCTTCTGTTACAGCATCTCTTCCTAGCCAACTCTGAGAGAGGAATGTCCTCCTACTCTTGTTTCCTCCCTCAGGGACAGCATTTGGAGCTGACCAGTGCAACTGTTGTTTTGCTGTACACAGGTGGGTGCAGGCACACACGAAAACACTCCCCTCTACCTTGTTTGTCCTGTCACTGCCTTGGTGTTGCCAAAAGGACCAATGCATGGGAAGATGGCTCTGGACTTCAGATGTTTGTAACACTGCTTTTAACCCTCTTCAGATGTTTCTGCTGTTTTGCACTTCTCCTGGGCTTCCAAAGCCTTCATCACTGCTGTTAAGGAAAAGCTCACAGCCACTACATCAAAGCAGGAGACCAAAAGCTATTGATTTGATTTATCTGACACTAAGCCTTTAGTGTGGTGCATCAATTGATATTTCATTTTTATTACAGTACAATGGGGTATGCAGACTTAACAGCAACAGGTGTCCTTTTGATCTCTCATCACACATGAAAGCAGGTGTAATAGTCCTGAGATTATGGAGGTCAGAGATTATTTGAAGAAGGATTAAGTAGAGTTACCATTTTTCTTAGCAACCTTATCCAAAAGCATGAGATTCTTTTTTAAAAGGTAAGCCTTGTTTCAGTCCGTAGATAAGTTGTATCTATTTGTCAGGTACCAATTTTCCCTGCTGAAACTGGAAGAAGACGAATTTTTCAAAGTGTTTTGTATTAAAACATGCAGAAACAAATTAAACTCTACCTATAAATGCAATTAATACAATAGCTTTTTTTCTGAGTCTCCTAAAATGAAGGAAAAGTTTTGTTGTTTTTTTTTTCCTGTTAGTTGATTTTTACAGAATAAAGTTCTTGAGAAAATAATTAAGTGACTATATTAATATTCAACTTGGCACTGATTTATATACACATATAAATGTATTTACTGATTTACCTCTGAAAAGTGAATGGAAGTCTCTAGTGAGGTAAGTACTAGTTCAGTATTTCAATAACTAGCCCTGAAATATTGCTCTTACTCATTCCAAGAGTCTCTGCCATCCTATAAGAAACTAGAAAACCAAAAGTACTTTGAGAACCCATTACAGATATGTCCTAGAAAATGCTGATGGACTAAATGCCTGTTGTATTTTTCAGCAACCTGACCTGCTAAGGAACCACATCCACCACTGATTGCTCAGCTTTTACAGAAATACATTAACTTGTGGGCTGTTTATATTCAACAATGTGATGTGGCTGGAATTGCTGGCATTAGTCTTGCATTAGATTTGATAAACCTGTTTCTCCTAGTTAGTGTAATTATAGCCTTTGTTGGCACCCAGCTGTTTAAACATTTCCTAAATATAAATAAGGAATTGAGGATTTCTAGGATCATAGGACCAGCAATACAGTAGCTCTGCATCCCCACAATTAATGCAAATCTATTCCAAGAGTGGGTACCAGTTTGAAGCCTTTTAAATGTGGTTCACATTGATTTAATCAGCTCATCAGCTGACACAATTTTTGTACATCTGATCGCACGTGTCTTCAGTGACTGCCTTCACAAAAAGCACGACAGTTAGGTCCTATCTCACAGCAGAAGTAGGAGGAAGTCTTGCTAGCAATGTTTGACTAATAGTTTATTTTGTAGACTGGTGCTGAACTGAAGCGTTTAGCTCAGCTCTTCGCTCCAGAACAAGGAATGACGAGCATTCAGTCATATTTAGGAAGAGATTACTGTTGCATTTCTGAGCCATCTTCCAGCTTCTGCCCTGATCGGTGGAAATGAGGCTGTTCAGGGCTGAATGGACACTGTGCTGCAGACCCGAACGGCTGCTGTATCCCCTCCTCACAGAAAGGAACAGAAGCTACGTGGCCTTACTTTCCTAAAATAGCATGAGGCTGCCCACCTCATGTCTAAAGCTCCTTGTTGCTGACCCAGGTGAGGGGAGGGTGTGCCTACCACCCCTGGCTGTCCTTGAAAATTTGGGGAGCTGACCTGGGTTGTTCGATCCAGATCTCTAAATGAAACCGTGCGAGACGCGGCTGTCCTATGCACTTCTTAAGCAAAGAACCGGGACACTTTTCCACCTGCAGCTTTGCTTCCTATTCAGGTTTCTTCTTTTCTGGACTGTGTAAGGATAAATGTTTCATTTAAAAAGCCCAGAACCCAAGAGCGTTAATCTTCAATTCACCATGACTTTTTTTCTCACCTTCTCTAGAAGGTGGAGAAACACATCTTGCTTTTTCTTAATTGTGCTTTCTCAAGGAAGAAAACTGTCAGATATTCCAGATATCTTGTTTCAGGAAACATTGCCTGTCAAAGCCTTTTTCTTCTGTATTCGTGGTATGTCTAGACTGATCTCTCTCTGAATCTAAAGGGATTCTTAAGAGAATCAAATGCCTCTAGAAACACCTGCTGCCTCCGGATTCCAGCATGGCTCCCATCTCCCAACACATTAAATGGTTTCAGTGCTTTGAGGCTTCTGCCAAGTGAGAGGAAGCACATTTATATTTTTTCTGTGCTGGTGGATAGGCCAGTGCTGTGCAACAACTCGCACGAAGAGGTGCCCTTTGTACCCTCCAGCACTGCCCTGGTAGCACTGGTGAGAGCTCCGGAACAGTTCCAGTTTATTGTGCTTTGGGAACAGGAGAGCCAGGACTGAAACAGAACTTTCACTAACAGAAGTATAAGGAAGGTTTGGTGCATTTTTGCCATCAAGAGCATAAACAAAATTGCCCTATATTTATAAAGCATTTCCAGTACCACGGCTGAGGAATGCCATGCAAAACCCACCTGTCGAACCTGGCTCACCAGCCAGGCTTAATGTGAAAGGAACAGAGAAGGAGACGCATTCTGACTTTGTCAGTTTGAGATGTCCCTGTTGTAGGGGCCTGCCTTGCCCCTCCACTGCCTGCACAAGAGGGAAGGAGACACAAAAGTGGGAACCGGATGGCGGTCACCCACTCTTCCTGCAGGTGTTTGCAAGCAGCACCAGCTTCTTTCCACATTTCAGTTGTCTTCTTTAAAGTATGTTCCCACAGGGAAAACAGAGAGCCATTTCGCCAGAGGAAAATACAGAGAGGGTTTTTCCTTTGGGTTTTCAGGGTAGGGATTAAGATGTTTCAGGTTGCCCAGGGAAGCTGTGGCTGCCCCATCCTTGGAGGTGTTCAAGGCCAGGTTGTATGGGGCCTTGGGCAGCCTGATCTGGTGTCCCTGCCCGTGGAACTGAATGATCTTTAAGGTCCCTTCCAACCCAAACTGTCCTATGATTCTATTAAACTACGTTTAAAAAGGATCATACTAACCGCAACATTCAGAAGCTGTGCCTTGGTATGGAAAGAAGAAAGAAAGAAACAACATATAGAATGGATTTTTCCCAAAAGAAAAACACATTTTTGATGTGTTTTCTTTTGCCATACTTGGAAAACCTAACATATGGAGGTGCTAGCCCATGATCTGGAGTGCCTAGGAACTGGTACAGCAGAAATAAATCAGAATTTATTTGGTATTTAAATGGCTGGTCATTAAAAGGTCTGTGCTACGGTGTCACTATTCAGAACATTTCCTAGAATGGGACAGAACATGAATTTAAAAAATAGTGTAGTAATTTAAAAGGACAATTTCTATTGAAAGTTGGTGGGGTTGACATTCCTAGGTAGGAACTCCAGACACTCATTCTGCTATGTTGCAACCCCCCCATATCACCCATTCATCACATGCCATGGGGCTGCAGGAACAGCCACATCAGGATACAGCCAACAGATCACAGGGTGAAACAAGTACAGGTAAGATGGGCAGAACAGTGGCTGCTGGTAACAAAACTGTGATATTTCAGTACCGCTCATCCTCTATATGTGATTAAAGGTTTTCTTTGAAGGTCAACAGTGTAATCAGTGGAATAGTCTGCTCAGAACTACACAGACTGGTGTACCACACAGATTACCTGTATGCGTGGTGACCGCAAGCAGATGTTGGACCGCGCATCTGAGAGTGGGCAGCTCTCTTAGGGTGCTTTAGATACATAGAAGACCTTGGCAGATTTATAGCAGACTTTGTCCAATCCCCAAAAAACTTAGCCCTGTTAATTTCTGAATAGAGTTCAGTGAGAGGCCAAACCCCAATGGTACCCTGAAAGAAAAAAAATGTTTCTTCTACATTCCTGTGAAGCTGAAGTGTTGGATTTGTTCCACTGCCTCCTATAACCAGATGCATGCATTTATCTAAGTGAGGATTTAGGTGATTTAGGGTTGTGTGTAAAGGGCAAAGTGATGTCAGGCAAACAAATTTCTGCAGTGTCCAGTGGGAGGTCAGTTTGAGTCTCAACACCTGTGAGACGCTTCTCCATTCTCTGTACTAGCAGAGCCAGACCTTTGCCAGCAGTGTCACGCTGTCTTGGGAAACACTTTCTAGACTGCTTGGAGGTTGCCTCTTCCAGGTGAGAGCTCATATTTTTGTACAGTAGAGCTGAAGAGATCCACAATCCTTAATGAGGGTGATGTTTCTTAGCAACTTACACTATTTCTCTGAAGGCACAGACATTACAGCTATTTGAATCAACAAAGCAGACGACTGTGGCTTTGAATAATGTATTGCCTGGTGCTGCATTGATAACCCATTAAATTATTCTCGGGTGAGAAGCATCATCTTATTTTTTTTCGTTTTTTTCTCTTTTTTTTTTTAAAGGATAAAGTCAGAATCTGTAAAAGATGCTCAGAAACTAGATGGGAATATTCTTCTAAGGTAACTTGAAAATGTTACTGCAGATCAAACTAATTCCTGTTGCAACTTAATGGGAAGTCAGGTGCGTCAATTGGAAAAAGATATAAAAAGAATAACATAGAACCATAGAACAGTTTGGGTTGGAAGGGGCCTTAAAGATCATCCAGTTCCAACCTCCACGCCATGAGTAAAGAACAGCAAGAATAGCAAGAATAGCTCTGTCACAATGCCTCACTGAGGCATAGGAGTGGAGGCTGTGGGTTAAATGTTGTTTGAAAGTACCATCAAAGGTGGAGTAAAGTCAGGAATATTGTGAGAGGAAATGGGTAACCAGGACCGAAAGAGCGGTTACTCCAGGGGCTCTCTCCTGCTTATATGTGCACAGCTGGGGCCTCTAAGGATGGGGGTTGTTTTGGAAGTGATGAAAGGTCATGTCAAGTTGATTTAGCATCTACAAATGCTATTGGTATGTTGCTTAGTCCCTAATCTGTGAGGTAGAGAAAAAGAAGCTTGCACTATTTCCTCAACTCAAAAATGTGGGTTCCCCACCACCACCGCCAATTAAGAGCATTTCTAAAACTAGAAATCTAGCCTCATGTATGCATTTTAAAGAAATGTATCTTCACAATGAGATCCAGGCTTCTCTTTGATTACAATACCCAGAATATCCTGAAATTTAGAGGAATTCTTAATCCCTAGTGAAATACGCTTTTTGGATGCATTTTAATTTCCATTTTGTGGCACAATGCTGAGTTCTTGAGTGTGTTATACACTACTGGGACAAGAAACGCAGTACAAAGAGCACCAGATACAGTAGTTCCCTGCAGACTCATAAAGTTCTGTACAGAGAGATACAAATATTGGAGGTATTAAAGTTGGAAAATTAAATGCAAAGTTCTTTGTTTTCAAGTTTGCAATGTGAAGTAGCTCATGCTATATATAATACGTGAGGAAAAAACAGTCCTTCCAAAATGGATAAAGTACTCTGCAGGGAAAGAGAGAATAAGCATCTGATGAAAGTAAGGGAATAATAAACCAGGCAATAATACAAAATCTGAACATACATAAAAAGCTTAATCACAATCTATATATAGATTTTACATCTCAGGAAAACAATGTAATATATTGCTTCTCAATGACATCTCTGACTCTTATAATAGCCAAGATTTGGACTAGAAATCAAGATTCTCTAACAGTTTATTCCTGGCAATAAAGCAAGTTGCCTGATTTGAAATATTACCATAATCCTCACTTGAGCACTTCAAAGCTCTCAGCCGAAAGAGAGCCTGAGCAGCATTTTCATCAGTGCCAGGAAGGTGACTGCCACAAGGCAGGAGGAGCACATGCCGAGTGTGGTGTTCTTCATTAAGGGGCACATCCATAGTAAGCAGATTTCTGACCACAACAGTTTTCAAGTTTCAGACACTGGACAAAGCAGCCAATTAGTCCACTCATCCTTCATTTCTGATCACTGTTTTACAGCAGTGAAGATGCCCTGCTTGTACAAAACAGTGATCGAAGAAGTCTCGCAAAAGTAGTGATGACTAAACCTCAGCTACCCCACTGCTTCCTTCTTATTGAGGCTTTGGAGAGATTCACTTTTTCCTTCAAAGTGTAAACATTTATTTAATAAATAAACAATTTTTATTTAATGAGAGATGAGGATTCTCAGCACCTGCTGGGCTGAGCCCTAGAAAGGTAACTGCATAATGTGGCAGGAAGGGTGTGCTCATTCTTCCTTACCTGGATTTTTTGGGGAAGCTAAGACAACAATACTTAAATCAGAACAACTGTTACCCTTCTCACTGAAAAATTCTGCTAGTCTTAAGCAAATATTAAACCTGATGTGCAAAGAGGTACAAACTGTAGAATGGCAGCTCAAACAGATTAAATCTAACCAGAAGTAATGCAGAAAAAAAAAGGCTACATCCCCTAGGATGGTAAGGGGAACACGACCTGCAAAAAAACCCCCAAAATACTAAAAGGAAACTTGGCAGGTATAATCCTGTGAAAATAAGCATGTAAGGGCATATGGTTGAGGTCTATAAATACACCATGCATGCAAACACTAAGAGGAAATTGAAATATTGAAGCTGAAGAACAGTGGTGGCGTGAGAAAAATATTATATAAAGCAGCCATTAATAAATTTATTCTAAAAGTTGCACAAGCCTTGGAGAGAAGAACAGTTCTGGAACGCTCTTCCAGAGGAAGGGGGAGCAAAAATCTGACTACTTTTAACATGGAGTTAGTTAAGTTTATGAAGGGAATTCCTGTGTAAAGTCATTGTCATGATAATAAGAACATATTAAATTTCAGTACTTTATTTATCTCGTGTCTTTGATCCAAAGCACTTTTAAAAAAACCAATAATGAAAATTCCTTTCAACCAGTACAATAAAAGTCATAATTCCTTGGGGTATTTCATTTTCTTTAGTAAAATGCAATTTGGACACATTCCATTCAATATTTGCAGAAATGACAGAGCATCAGCCCTATGAATAATAATAAATCTAGAACATAAGATCAGCTCTAAGTTATTGAAATGATGTGTTGCAAAGTTTGGATCCAACCTTTGTAATCCTAAACTAGCAACAGCTGAGGGAATCTGTGACTCTTTGGCACGTTTACAGGTCTCTTCACATACTGCCCTGTAAGTCATTGGTTTTCAACTCTGTGAATCTACTGCTTGTGAAACTGGGATAAAACCACTCCCTGCAGCTGGGTTCTCCGAAGGCCTCCAGCCAACAGACATAGTAAGAACTTACAGTTTTCTTGGCATCAGTGGGAGAGTTTGCCACCCTGCAGTATGTAACCCAATGGGATTGCATGTACTGTGCAAGCCCATCTCTTCCTTCCCTCATTTCTATCATAGTATTTCAATCCAACAGGCAATCAAGTGCTGCGGCGTGTTTGGGGTGGGTGGGTTTTTTAGTTGTATGACAGTTTACACACATGCAATATGAATCAGGGACAAGACTATTGTACTTATTCCTGTGACACAGCAGAGAACTTGAACCAGCCCCGCAGAAGTGAAAACCTCAGCAAAATATCTCAAGTTTGGACACCTAATTCAGATTATGCAGGTCTACCTTCAGGGTCATGTATACGGCTCTTCAGTTTTCAGGGGCAACAAACAATGCCTTGCTTATTGACTTTATAACTTGTGCAGGCTACGCTGAAATCACCAAGTTTTATTTTGTAAGGTTAAAAAGGACCCTTTTCCCTCACACTTCACAGCCTGAATCAACTACTGATGTGAGAGAAGAGTGTTCAAAGTAAGTGGTGGTGTGTAAGGTATTTCACCCTGTATATTCCGTGATAGATCACTGGCCACACAGGAATCTGATCCTGGGTGCTCTACTTCCTAGTTTTAGGTGGAGCTGATACAGCAACAACATCAACAGATCCAGATCAGATTGCAATCTCTAATCATCTAAAAAAAAAGAGAATTACCTGTTTGTACCATATTTACTTTATTCTGCCAGTTGGATGGCTCCTTGTTGTGGTATGCAAACACAGGTTTCCAAACACACAATTTCAGCTTCAGTAATTTCTCTTTTAAGTAGTTGGAATTTATGTTCTGCATGTCTTTAGTCTTCACAAGTAAAACAAATAAACCAAAAAATTAAAAATAATTGATTGGTGCTTTATATGTAACAAATGCGATGGAGAAGCAGCAGGATCTGAAAAGCAATGTTGTTCAGCCCACTGAGTGCCAGCAATTTGTTTTACAGGACAGATCCATAGAAGTAAAAAAAAGAGGGGAGCAGTGGATCCTGCCTGTTGGCTACCAAATGTTTGATCTTTGTACAATTGCGTAAGGGAAGGGACTGAGCACTCAAAAAATGTTTATGCAGATTCATGATTACTCTTGAAAACGCAGATGATCTGTTCTTTCGCATCTTTTTTTTTTTTTTTTAAAAAGGAACAAAAATAGCACAGGCCAACCCTTGAAAGGATTGGAATTGACTACATCACAGAAGCAGGTAGGAGGATCTGCCCACAGCGAGTGCAGTATTAAGCTCTCTCTTTCTTTATCTGTTGCTTTCTTAGGCCTTTATACTCTTCCTGAGCTGTAAGCTGTTAGCTCATTTCTGAGGGAAAATGTGACTTACAGGGGTTATTTTTTTCCTTAGAGTTTCCTTGGCACAAAGCTTAATGGAATTGTCTGCCATCAACACCTGCTTTCAAGCTTTCTGATAAAATTAGATTTTATATCTCAGCATCACATATGGCATCTTTATAATTAGTCTTTTTGCAGTATATGAATGTCAGTTCCTAAAATGCTGCCTGTACTGTTCATGTGGGAATATTTCACTTCATTAAGCAAATCCAAGTTTTTCATTGGAGCTTCTAATTGCTGAAAACCCACGTTTTTGCGTGTCTAATTTCAGAACCATTTTGATGGACTGAAATACAGCACGTCTTCAGCTTCCCTGGAACCAAGCTGTGTGCAGATCACTTCTGGAAATGGGGACCTGAGATGTCTTCATGGACCTCCAAACCTAGAGTTACTTGTGGAGATGCAGTCTTTGAATACATCTGAAGCCATCTGAAAATGAGGGATGGGCTTCTTCAGAGGGCTCGGTATTGACCTAATCTTGGAAGCAGAGGTAAGTCTACGCTTAGGAGCTTCATAAAAATATTACCAGACATAACATTTCAGAACAAGAACACCCAGTTTTTAACACACGTGCTCAAGAGTTAGCAAACTTCCATTCAAATATGAAGCTCAGAGCTGTTTTCAGACATGTGACCATCAGAATTACTGGTCAGGAAGATGGAGAAGAGTGTTCCTGTGTCAGTGATTCACAGGTGATTGTTTTGAACTGTTGTCAAATGCATGGGAAGCCCTACGTTAGTACAAATACCGGTAGAGGTGACAGGTGATTTTTTCATTACTTGTGTCACAACTGAGAATTTTTATTCCGCTTGGGTACGTTCATTTCTCTGCGAAGATGAGGAAATGCACAAAGTAACAGATCATCACTATACCACCAGCACTAATGTCATAGAAGTGGTAACATCTGTATGGAAAAGTCAGCATTTAGTACCTATGCAACAGGATGAAAATGTGCAAACTGTCAACTTGTAATAGAAATTACTTTAGTTTCTCAAGTGCAAAGTTAGTGCAGTGTCAGCAACACTATTCTCCAGAAAAAAAAGAAGACAAATAGGAAAACATTTATAAACATAGCTCTTCATAGGTCTCATGCAAACTGCTGTCAAACTTGTACACTAATGCAGTGAATCATTCAGGCTCAGCTCACTGGGGGTACTCCTGCTCATATTGGTAAGACTGGCCATAAGGGATTTAACCTTATAAGCATAGTAGTCCCTTAAGTTGACTGACGGAACTTCTTTCATGCCATCACCAAAATCACAGCTTCTCATGGCACTCTCTAACTGCTTCTGACGCCTATAAAAGTGGGAGAATTTATTGAAGATCAGTGTAATGGGAAGCACTACCACCAGGATACCGGCTAGGATGCATGCAGATGCCGTCAACTTGCCAGCAGTGCTCCCTGGCACGACATCCCCATAGCCAACTGTGGTCATGCTAACGGTAGCCCACCACCAACAAGCAGGGATGGTGGCCAGCCCCTCATTCTCTTCTTTCTCAATGGTGTAAGCCACTACTGAGAAAATGGAGATGCCAACAGAGAGATAAAGTAAGAGAAGCCCCACCTCTCTGTAGCTATACTTCAGGGTGGCGCCAAGAGACCTGAGACCTGTGGAGTGTCTAGCGAGCTTTAAGATGCGAAAGATCCTCATGAGCCTCAGGACTTGTGCAACCCTGCCTAAATTTGCTAAAGTCGGACTACTTTCCACCACCAAGTTGACGATTAAGGTAATATAAAATGGAAGGATAGACATTAGGTCAATTAAATTCAGGGCATGCTTGAAAAATTTTAAAAAGTCAGGAGCTACTGCAAATCTCGCCACCAGTTCAAAAGTGAACCATGCAATACCAAAATGTTCCACGATCTCAAAGCGAGGGTCTTCCTCAGGGTTCCCGTTGCTGTCAATGATCTGGAAGTCTGGGAGGCTGTTCAGGCACATGGTCACAATGGAGCCCAGCACCACCACAATTGAAAGGACACTGAAGATTCGGCTTAAGACCGAGTACCCAGGATTATCCAAAGCGAGCCAGAGCTGCCTCCTGATGTTTCCAAAGGGTTGCTTGTCAAATTTAGAGGCATCATTGTAGAATGCTAAAATCTCATCGAAAGAAGATGTGGTACTTTCCTGGTCACTTTGTTCCTCCCATTTCTCTTGGTCTGGCTCCATTTTCCTCCCATGGTAGCTGTAACTGCAGCAGGAGTCTATAAAGAATTCATTGATTCCCCAGTATTCAATCTCCTGGCTGAAAGAAAACACGCAGAGTTCACCCATCACATGGAGCTTGCCAGTGTTATAAAAATGTAGCACGTAAGGGAAGAGCTCGGGGTTCCTGTCAAAATAAAATTCATTCTTGGTGTCATCATAGTCGTCACAGAGCTCCAGTATCGACTCCTTTGAGTGGCAGCTCAGGAGTTTGCCCAGCCTGGTCTCAGGGAACCTTAATAATGTGTTGGATCTCATCTTTTTCTTAAAGCCTCCAACGTTGATGCTGATCTCATTGTCTTCAAAATTCGCCTCAGATAAAGCCTTCAGGCTCTGCCCTGTCATAGTGAGTTCCTTTCAAAGGTGTATAGGGAATGAAAACCTAGGATGTAATTGCACAGAAGATCAGCAGAGTGAGCAAACCTACAGCCATGTTCACCTACTGACTCTTGTATTCCTTCCTTCCTCTTTCTTTCTTTTCTTTCTTTCTTTCTTTCTTTCTTTCTTTCTTTCTTTCTTTCTTTCTTTCTTTCTTTCTCTCTTTCTCTCTTTCTCTCTTTCTCTCTTTCTCTTTCTCTCTCTTTCTCTTTCTCTTTCCTTCTCTCCTTCTCTCTTTCTCTCCTTCTCTCTCTCTTTCCCTCCCTTTTCCTTTCCTTCCTTCCTTCCTTCCTTCCTTCCTTCCTTCCTTCCTTCCTTCCTTCCTTCCTTCCTTCCTTCCTTCCTTCCTTCCTTCCTTCCTTTCCTCCTCCTTTCCTTTCCTTTCCTTTCCTTTCCTTTCCTTTCCTTTCCTTTCCTTTCCTTTCCTTTCCTTTCCTTTCCTTTCCTTTCCTTTCCTTTCCTTTCCTTTCCTTTCCTTTCCTTTCCTTTCCTTTCCTTTCCTTTCCTTTCCTTTCCTTTCCTTTCCTTTCCTTTCCTTTCCTTTCCTTTCCTTTCCTTTTCCCTTTCCTTTCCTTTTCCCTTTCCTTTCTTCTTTTTCGCCCCTTCCCCTTTTTTCGCCCCTTCTCCCCCTTTCCCCCTCTCCTCCCCGTCTCCCCGTTCCGTTCCCCGCGGCGGCTCCTTTGTTCCCGGGGCTGCCGTCCCCTCCCGCCCCTTCCCCCGGGCTGCGGCCGCTCCCGAGCCCCCCCCCCCGAGCCCCCCCGGCCCTCGGTCCCCGTGCGGACCCTTCCCTCTCGCCCCCCTCCCCCGCCCCTCGCGCGCCCTACCTGCTCTCAGCGGCCGCGGCGCCGCAGCCCCCGGCCCCCGCCCGCCATCGCTGCGGCTGCGGTGCCGGCCGCGCGGTGCTGAACGGACAGCTCAGCGGCGCGAGCCGCCGGCACGCGCGCTCGCCATGGCGACGACCCCCGCGCGCCCCCGCCGCTCCCACCTTCCCCGCGACCCCGCGGGGCCGCGCGCGGAGCCGGGCGGAGGGTGGGGGGGGCGGAGGGAGGGGCGGCTCGGGGGGCGGCGGAGCCTCCGCTCGCTCCGTCCCGCTCCGTCCCCCGCGCTCGGCAGCGGCTGCTGCCCGGCTCGGCTTCCCTCACCGGCGGGAGCCCGGGCAGCGCCCCGGGAAGGGGCTCGGGGAGGGGCTGCGCCCCCCGTCCCCCGCGCCCCCGGCAGAAACGGGTCCCGCTGTGTCCCCGCACACGCGGCACAAGCGGGTCTCGGTGGCCCCCGCACACCCCCCGGCACAAGCAGGTCCCGCTAATCCCCCCGCACCCACAGAACAAGCGGGTCCCATTGTTCCCCCACCCACGGCACAAGGAGGTCCCCTTGTGGCCCCCCCGCACCCCGGCACACGCGGGTCCCGCGCAGCGCTGCGGGCTGTGGTGCCCCCCGAGCCCCGGGAATCTCCGACCTCCCCCCTGAACCCTGCCCCGGGATGTCGGCAGGAATGATCCTGAAGGGTCGAGCCGAGGGGCTGCTCTTGGCGGGACAGAGGTTTAGCGCTGGCGTGTGGACTAATTTCTAATTACACGGTGACCCGTGGCAGCGTCTCTGCCCGCGTTGGAGGAAGAAATCTCCCTTCTCCTGTAGGGACCGGCATGGAGCGGGTCCCGGCAGCAGCGGCGAGCGGTGGCCGTCCCCGCGCGCAGCCCCCGGCTGTGCCGCTGACCCACCCCGCGCACAGCTCGAACCCCCTGCTCCGTTCCGGGCTAACGCGCACTGCCTCCTGCCAGCTGCCCCGTGACCACCTCTCACTCATGATCCCACACATCCAGAGTCCAGCTCTTGGGAATGGATGGCTGTCAACGCTTTGCAGGATTAGGGGATGCAGGGGGCGATGCCTCCTCACTGGATGCTCCTGGCAGACCCCTGAGCGCTCCAGCTCCATACATCACCCTTGTCTTGTTCCTCAAACCCCTGGGTGGAGAGGGGCTATACATCCCAATTCCAGCAGCACAAGAGCCCTATTTGCAGGGCACTTCCCAGTATTAAGGAACAGACCTGGAAGAGCCCATACGACTGAGTGCAGACATGGATTGGGGTGAGTGAGCCCTGGTGCCTGCTAGTGGCCGGCTGTCCCGACCCTGCTCAGCTTTCCTGCCCTGGGTGCCATGATCACCCCCCTACGTCCCCCTGATGCTGGTGCTGTGTGTGCCCGGAGCCCCAGCACCTCCTGGGATGCTCCCATGGCGGTGTGCGGGGGCCCATAGCACCCTCAGCCTGCCAGGGACCATGTTTCTGCCCCTGCTCGTCTTTTCTTGGCTGGAACTTGCTTTTTTGGACGGCAGCTTTTGCTTTGCTCTCCTGATGCTGAGCAGGCAGCTGCCTCCCTTTTCTCCCATGCTTCCGCAGTGCATCCCTCCCTTTGCCGCAGATGCCCTGGGTGGGGGGCTCTAGGTCCCCCAATGCTTCACTGCACATCCAGTGGCCTATACAGGACACTGAATCTATACTGAATTAGGCTGGCGAGGAAAAGTGCTGCTGCTGCTTGGTTCAGTACCACCAGCTCTTCCCTTCCTGGAAAGAGGCACACAGGAGACAGTGACTGCACACAGCAGGGAGGAGGCTTCGAAAATTCAGTGGCGACCTGCATGTTTCCCTGTAATGACAGCCTTTTGTCTCGAGATATGCAGCTCTCCTGCTTCCCAGCGGCAGTGCAGTTGTGTTAGTTTGTGATAAGCCTCCTCCCCTCCAGGCTCCACTGGTGAACCGCTCACTGGGGACCTCTAATTATGCTGGCTTTTAGTGCCTAAGGCAAAGGATGGCAGGACACAGGACTGGGAACCACCACACTGGGATTTCTGTGTTGTTCCCCCCTCCCTCAGAGCTAGAATAAATCACAAAACTTCTCTGCTGTAAATTCTCACTCACTGTTAGGAGAACAAAAATAACTCATATTCCTTAGTGACATTGCAAAGAATAGTGAGCTGCTGCTGGCAGTGCATTCAAGGGTTATCTATGTGTTTTCACCAGCTCTGTTCCATCCTAGGTATCTAGTGGGGGCTTAAACATATTGAAACATCTCCAGCAAATTTGTACAAATAATTGTTTTTCATTACTTTTCTTTTTTATTCTTAAATTAGGTATTTTTTTCCTAATGCTGCTTCAGAAGAAATTAAGTGGAGCTATGCTTAGAGGGTTTTTGTTCTCTCCTTTTAAGCCACTTGGCTAAGAAAAAGGATTATGGGCAGCCTCATACTCATTTTGGGAAATCTATTTAACCATCTCCGTTCTTGTCTTTACCCTGGAAAAATTGCTGGTTGCTTTTCTAACCTACATTTTCTCATTAAATGGCACAGTGAAGTTCAGACAGAGTTACTGTAGATAAACAGCAAAGTAATGTTACTGTGTAAGGATACAACTCCCCCTGGTCTAATACAACTGCTGCTCTAATTAGGGCTAATTGGCTTAGCCAGACCGTTTTGCTAATAAGGCTAAAATGCTTCCACCACCCTAGATACTATTCCAAAATTCATCTGAATGTTTCTGTAAAGCACACGCACTGCTCCACAGAGATACAAGCAGGAGGTCTGTTGCTGACCTGGTGCTTTTGCCTTTCCCAATGGTACGTAAAGGACAGATTGCTGTGGATGCACTATCACTGGTGGAATCCAAGGCAAAAGATACTCTTTGATATGTCAAAAGGAAACAGAGATGTCATAATTGCACAAAGTGAGCTTGTGGTGTGTCAGATAAAGGCAGATTTTGGGATGCATTAGTAATAAATCAAATAAATGCAAATGAACACTTTGTCCACTGGACACTTCTTGGACTGGAGAGAATGCAAGAAGAGTGCTTAGGTGGGGCTGGGATGGAAATGTAAGGAAGCGTCAAAGAATTGCCCATTGAAGTGGAGAGATAAATGAGTGACTCATATCACCCTAGGGCAATATTACAAAAGCTCAACTAACTCTGGGTTTGCTGGTTATAGTTGTTGACACCGAGACTGTGTGAAAGAGAGTGGGCTTGTTTTATTGATGCACGTGGTACCATGTTATTTAAAGAATTTAAGAAGGTGCCATTACTGTGCAAATACATGGGATGAGTACAGCTGCCCACCAGGGCTCCTCTGGGTCTAGAGACATACTAACTGTGGTGTGGTTGACTACAGACCATGCTTTGGGCTTGTGGTGACCTGAACTGTGACTTAATGTGGAAATTACCGCCATGCTAGTGACCAACCAGGTGTAGGAAGCTACTGCCTAAAAAAACACATGCTTGGGCAACATATCCTATCTGGTCCCTGTTGGGTGTCCCATCGCTACAGCAGCTGTGCTACCCTGCAGTGAGTTTAATGCTGATGAGGACGTGCGGCACTCTGTTCCACAGATATGTACACTGATATCGTAAATGCACTGTCAACTTTGGAAGAAGTGAAACTCCTATATCTACTACTATTTCTACAATGTTAATAAAATATTGACTAGAGTCTAAAAGAAAGCATGGGACCTAAGTCAGTGGTTTTATCAGCACTTCGCTGAGTGATGGATAGATTCCCTTTGGACTTCAGAACACAAGCATTTATTAGGCTGAAGATGGAACTTCAGTCTGAACTTAACACTCACTGGAAGATCCCCCCCTGTCCTTGGAGCCAGATTCAAATGTACATTCTTCTTGACCGTTCCTTTTGCTCCAGATGGATTGGAGAATCCTGAAGTCTTAATGTGTTAGTTTAAGATCAATAGATATGGTCTGTTTTATTTTGCAAAGCCTCACAGGCTGCTTGGAGCGAAACTGAGATAGATTCTTTTGTCATGGCATTCCTACTGCCACAGCTATTCACTGTGGCCAAATGGTGAATATGTTTAAAAGAAATCAAAATAGTTTTGTGCATAATGTTCATTTAGATACTGTTGCAGAATACTGCCAGGTCTAAAAGAATGAATAAGTTGGAAACGGAGTTATACAAATTCATAAAGGCTACATCCCTCTATGTATATTTGTCCAAATGATCTGAGTACGACCTGAATTTAACGACCTGCTGACTGAGAGAGAATATTGCAAAGAAGGGACCCCTTCTAAACATACTTTGTTCTTAGCCCCAAACATTAGCAAGGTAGCTGTTCTCATGATATTTGGTTGCTGGCAGTCTATGGCCAACTTTCCTAACCAGAAGTTTAAAGCAAGCTGAGATTAGTCCCACTGGATAATCTTTCACCTGTTCTCAAACCTCCCATAACAACAGGCAGAAAAGAACTACCATTTCTTTAGGAATCTGCTCATTCTGTAAGTGCCATGAATGGCATGCCTGCTTTTCCTAGGAGACAAAGGCTTTGCACAAGCCCTTGTGGCATTTGCAGTGAAAACATGAGGAGGGGGGAGAGTCAAACACTCTATTAAGCTAGAAGTTTACAAGGCAGTGATATTGATGTCTGAAAACAGACCTCCACTGTGGATCTACAGCAGGCCACAGAAAGACCATCTGGCAGCTAAAGAAACTGAACCATGTACTGAACATGAACTGAACATTTCATTTTGGCTGCCAATGCCTCAATAGAGTGACAAATACTGATCTTTTGTGGTGCACTGATTGCATGAGCAATGAAATTTTACTGTGGTGACTGCAGTACTATGCCTTTTGTTTTGAGTTGACCTGCTTAGTCACAATCGTGTCTGTTCCACCTGATTCTTGATGATGAGGGACACATGATAATATGCACTTTCACAAGCCCTGTAGGGAGAATTGTCTTCCTTAAGTAAATCATATCCCAGAATCATGGAGTGCAAGGCAAAAAAAGGATCATTAGATAATTGTGACTGCTGTCCACTACTGAAAACTTGATGTCTGAGATGAAATAAATGAACCAAACCTACAGACTACACTGATAGTATGTTAGAGGAGCCTGCAGTCAGTATGTTTATGCTAGCACGTTACTTAGGAATGGGATTGTGCTTTTGAAATTATCCTCTTCATCAGTTCCACTACCTTGATTTTGTTTACATTGAGTCTGAGAACTATATTCCCTTTGGATGAAAACAACTCAAAAGCTGAGCTGCAGGAGTAAGCATTGCCAGTAGCAATTAGCAAAAGGAAAGAGGGAGTTTCAGAAATGCAGTTTTGGTTGTAAGATGATGGCCTAATACAGTTCAGTTGTGACTTTCCTAGTGGCACTGGTGCAGTCAGCAGTGGGCGTGACCTCTTTGATTTTTGCCTGCGTGGAGATGGGGAGAAGGAGGACATTGCTTGGGTCAAGGTTAAAGCTATTAGTTTTAAATTGTGACTAAAAAACCCCTTGTTCTCTGCTGTCAGTCGGCTGACTTGGAGCATTTGAAGTCTGTTTCACTTGGATTTGGAACCTACCCATGTGTTTCTTCCCTTGCACTTCTCACGCTTCTGTGTATCTAGAAAACAAAGCCTTGGGAAATCCAGCTACAGCATAGCTCCTCTGGGCAGATCCCCAGATCTGATATATTCTTAGCTGATTTGCTCTCACTGAGAACATGCCTCATGCTTAGATGGTGCAGTATGTTTTGTCTCCATTTTTCTTCTGTGCACTTTTAAAGAAGTTGGGGAAAATGCTTCTTGCTCCACACAAGTGAGAAAAATCTCACCCAAAGCTAATCCAGGCTTGAGATAGTTTCTTGTTTCCATAGATATAAATATCTGTGACACAGGAATTTCCATCTTAAATAAAGAAATCAAGTTCAACACAAGCAGGAAGATTACTCCTTAGTTGGAAATATTTTACTCAAAAAGCATGAATAGGAGAAATGCCCTCCCAACTTAATGTCTATTTCAGTCTGGGAGGAAAACTGGTTTTGATTATGAAAGCAGCATGCAGAAGGTCAGGATAAACCTCTCAAACTAGCTGACCCAAACTCACAGACTGTCTTGACTTCTGGAGTAGCAAAGGGCCATGCAATAGTTTACACAGGTGAGTGAGATCCAGGTGAGGGTTGTTCAGTGTTGTGATGATGGGCCAGCTCCAGAATTATCACCATTCCCTGCCATGTGGATAGGTATCATCTCCTTCTTTCTTGGCAAATCCCAACTTCTTGGGGGGAGTTTGGAGTTAGGAGACCCTTAGCTAATCCCATGTTTCAAATAAACAGTAACAACATTGAAATTGTGTTGGTAGCAGCCTTTTCTACTGCCAAACACAATTTCTCAATCCATTGCCTCCCATTCCCAATTCTTTGGCTCCATTTCTGATGAGTGTCCAATTCTTATCCGTATATCACACCATACAGCACACAGCCTGCCACGAGACTTGTGCCACTGCCCTTCACATGTTCCCTGTCAGCACACATCTCATCAGCACACTCTCTGCTCTGCCAGGTCTGCCTCAAGTGCAACCTAAAAGTTTTCTGCAGAAGGGTCCAGCAAGGCAGCCTACCTCTGCCTTTTCTTCCTCATCACTAGGGATTTTGGCAAGGATGGACCAATCATTTCATGTCCAGCATCCACACAGCATGAGGCTAGTCCACAGTGGGCCTGGTAGACCCTGTGATCTTTTCTTGACCTTTAAAGAATTAGGGAAGCAGAAGAGAACGTTACACTTCATCTATCCAAATGTATTTATTTTACAACAGAAAACCTTGAAGCCTGGCTGGATCAATGCATTGAATCAAAAAAATAAGCAAAGGAAATAGAAGGCAGGCATACCGGCAAGGCTCCCGGCACCTCCCAAAGCTGTTTCTGCAGGACAGAGAGCAGAAGATGCACTGTCTGCTTTCCATGCCTGAGCTGCCACTGCCACCCCTCACTGGCTGCCCAAACAGCTCAATGCTGCAGTATCTGGTGTCTGCAGCTGTAGTCTAGCTTGAGAGAAAGCTCTACTCGATCTTTGGCTGAGGTTGTAGAGGCTTGAGTGGAGTGATTTTGAGGAGCTAACATAAGTATTAAGACCCAACTCTGATCACAGAAGACCACCAGGAGCTCCGGCACTTTCTGCTTCCCCTTGTTGATGCAACTCAGTACAGATTCCAAGGCTACTGGTTCCTTCCTCCTAAACAGAGGTCTCAGCTTCTTAAGTACAAAATAACAGTGTTGTCTCATTTTTCTCACAGTTCTTCCATCTCCACTTTATTTGCACCAGTTTCTCCACCAAGAGAAGAGCAAAGTTTACCTATGAAGTCAGTCTGAACATGGAAAAGCTTAGATGACTAAAGGAATAGCACCATGGGCCTGAAAAGGAATGGTTCCAAACTGGCAGCACAGTTACATCCTCGCTGCCCAGCATTGCCAAAAAGAAGTGAGTGAGAAGTACGTCACACCTAGACAGTTTCCTGAAGCTTCCCAAAACAAGTACTGTGAGTGCTTTCTCTCAGTTTGTGTGGACCATTCGCCATTGTCTCATAAAACACCCCGTGCAGAGTTTGCCAGCTGAGAATTTAAGATAAATCTGTCTCTCCTTGAGATGCTTGTAGCAAATACCCTGGAATGGCACTATCTGGGACATACAAGATGACTACATGCAGCCAACAAAATATGTTTCTGCAATGGGATTGCCTCCAGCAACTTCTGCTTGTTTTGTTGTTGTTGTTTTGGAACAAACTAAAGCTCAAAGAGAAAGATTTTGTGCCATGCAAATCCTTACTGTGATTGCTATAGAGTCTTTAATAACAGTTACGCTCAGTGGAAAACAGACAATCAACTTCAACTATTTGTTTTTTAATAACTGCTCACACAGTAAAAGGAATTAACCAAACTTTTTCATAGGCCGCATAATGCTTATGTCCTGTTTCTTGAATGGGAGAGCAGCCTCCTCCCCTTCAAAAAATACTGAACTGTTTTCAGCAGTGATCCATCTGTCAGTCATCCGCTGTAACTTTGCAATGGTAGTGCCCCTTCTGAAATGTATCTCAAAGCCAGTTTTGGCTGTAATTTATCCTAAAGGTTAGACTTGCTTATCTAAGGGTCTGATGGAGATCATGCACATTCTTGTGTACCTCCAAATATATTCTGGTTGTAGAGATCTCTCACTAGTGGATGAAGGATCAAGAAACTATTTCCTTTGGATTTGATTCAGTTAGATATTTTTGGACTATATTTAAAACAGGAACAAGCCAATTCAAAAAAAAAAAGATCATTGAATAAGATTCTAATTATTTTTTCCCACTGCTATCGTGGAACAAAAGGCTTTAAAGTTTCTGAAACATGTTGGGACATCTGTCCTCAGTTTCTATACACAATTCAGAAAGTCCAAAACATCATGGGAAACCTTATTCTGAAGGGATGCCAGTCCATATCCCTATTCTGAAGAGTTTCATATGGTTCAGATCACTTTATAAATAAAGCCTCTGAACTGTTTTATCCTTAGCTAATATGATTTTAAATTTAAAAATTTTTAACCTCAATTCAACAAAGCACTTAACGGTATGCTTAATTATAACCACTTCTGGTTTTCAGACTCATGCTTTTCCTTGCTCTCCTGGAGTTTGTTATTCCATAATAAAGAATAAGAGGAAATAATGAAGTAATTTTTTTCAAGAGTGTGTACTGTAGAATTATGAGAATGCAGCTGTAGTTTAAACTTCAGCACTCATCTCGCTGACTGATTCGTTTGGTATAAATTCAAGTGAGGGGCAGCATATTGGGAGCACAGGAAAACCTGAATTCAGTTTTATTTGTTTTTCTTTTCCAACCACTGCTTTTTGGAGCGATTCTGAGCTTCACTGCAGTTGGAATATTACACTAACCAGCTGCTGAACAAAGACTTCACTGAATCTAGGTCAGGTCTAATTTGTGAAGCTCACAGAGTTAGTCACTATGGCAGCTTTCTGAAAGGTACAGATGGAGAATCCATGAGCTGTGGGAACAGAATTACGGGGCTTCTTCTCACCATCAGTTTTAATGCAATTTGTTTTATTTCCTTTTCCAGGAGTTCCTTTTTCTCAGAGTTTCTAGTAAAAGAGAGATTAAATGTGACAGCCACATCTGTTTTAGGAAATTCCTGTGGAGTTATCAGATCGGTAGCTGACTCAAGTGATGTTAAAAGTGAATGTTTCTGGTCTGAGCAGGTGGTCCAGAAACATTATGAAAAATCTGTAGCCTTTTATAGTTACTTTCACCTCAGGATCTCATATTGCTCTATAAATACCAATTGATCAAACCTTGCAACATCCCTGTGAGTTGATCGCTTTGTAATTGAAGGGAGGGGGTTTTATGGCTCACAAGTTTGCCACTGGCTGCGAAATCCTATTTGTGACTCACACAATCTGCCAAAAGTAGAGCAGTTGTATTGCTGCTGTGTCTGGAAATAAGAGCTGTTTGTGATGCAGTGGCACTTGTGCCACTGACGTAAGGGTTCTTCTTCCTTCTGACCTGCTCCACTGTCCCTTCTTCTCCTGTTCTCATTTCCAGGTGCCCACTGCAAAATGCGCTCACTAGCTGTGGTTTCTTTTGGACATTCTACCTTGTGCAGTTTTTTCTGGTGAAAGCTTGACATAGATGCAAGCTTTTCATATTGTTTCTCTGCAGTTCCTAGGAAAAAATGTGTGCTAAAAATATACCCCAGCCTGCCTTCTCCCAGGTGTAGCAGTTGGGAAGACAGCAGTGCAACTCTGCTCAGTATTGTTGGGGTCAAGTTGAAGGGTTAACTTAGAATCACAGAGACCACCTCAACAGACAGAGAATGTCTGACTGAGCAGCGTCCTGCAGGCAGCAGCTGAAGCTGCCCAGTAAAGCAGTCCCATCTGCCCTACAGATGGGCTGGAGCATCAGGTTCACCAAGGGCATGTTTGCTTCAGTGTATATTAGTTTTGTATTTAACGAGAAACCATGAACAAGCTTATTTCAGAGCTGAGTCATAACATGGTAAATATTATTTGTGTGAGTGCATCTACATTTATGTGTGTAGGCGCTGCTTATATGGTGACCACCAACACTTATTAGCCTTTGGGACAGGAGTTTGGTACAAAATTAATCCTTCATCGATTTATTTGCTTGTTTATTTCTGTAGCTGTAGAGGCTATTTATGTTGAGGGCACACTGACTTACACTGAATATGCTTAAAATTCAGCCATATCTCTATTTGTAACTGGGTGGGACTTAGATGTTCAGGCCTTCCAAGGGTCATATCACTTCCTTCTGAAAAACATGGAATGGAGGGCATGGAGGGAGATCAGTATTTCCAGATGAAAATGCACCCAGTTGCTTGGATAAAGACAATGAGGTTTTGTTGCCTGTGTGATAACACTCAGGTTATAAATATCAAATTTTGATAATGTTGACCCTCAGTCCATGATGCTGGCTAGTAAATCCTAGTTTGTTTCAAGAATTCTGTGAAACATGATTGCTATCCAAGGCTGAAAGGAGAGTCCTCACCAATGTTAGTCTGGAACTTGTACTGCATATTATACCTATTATTATAATGAGGCTATCTCTATGCCCAGGCAATATTTACAGCATAAATAAATCCTTAAATGCAAAGATATTTGTGGTTTTTATGCTATTAACCACAGGAGAACTCGAAATCAGATTTTCAAGTGACTATAATTTTTATACTTGGTTTGTAGGGGACTTTACCTTCCCATCTTCATAGCACTCAGCACATCTGGATCTCTACCCTGATTGTGGCCTCTGGATATTCCCATAGTTTCAACATTAAACAAATGTAATTATTCATAAAACGTGGAAATGTTATTTCTTCTCTTGATTTGTGGTTTAAAAGATTCCCATGGATATGTGTTGTTCCTAATATGCAGCTGCCACTAGATTAATACAATGGCCAGTGTGTGTAGATAGTGTTACTGAATTTAAAAAGTCGAGGATTCTTTCCAATGGCTGAACCGAAGTGATTGAGTTCAGCTTTTGGTCCATATGCATTTCAGCTATATCACAACATGCTATAGATCTCTTAGCAGAGAGCATTGAATGATCAGTTGGAATTGAAAACCACCTGGGAGAAACTGGGAATTTTACTGGGGGAAAGGAAGCAATCAGGAAGTTAATCATTGTAGAAATTCGTTCTGTTCCCCAAAGTGGGCAGCAAGGAGAATAGTTTCTTGGAGACTAAAACATGTAATAGCAGGCAAACCTTTGTACATTCAGAGCATCCAGTTCTCAGTACAGCAAACAGTAACTTAGAAACATATGTGGTGAGCAATAACACTCATAAATCTTAAGAGATTATGTGTTCCTAACGTGAGACTTCAGACTGGTCTATTTTGTTAAGTGCCAAACTTCAGCGTGATTCAATCAAGTTTTGCTTAATCTGAATTTATTTACTCTTGGTGATGATGATTCATTGAACGTGTCTTTAGTCCAGTCTGTTGAACTAATTTATCAGGCATTTTTGATAGATTGGTGATTTGTCTTCTCTGAACATTTCATGGTTTATTTATTTATATCATCTGGGTTGCGTAGAACAAGAACTGCAGTTCTGCTAAGAATTAAACATTCCTCAATGATGCCTTTAGTAACAGGAAACACTCTAGATAGGTATTCTTGTTGCAATGTAGCCAAACAACTAAGCCAGGAAAACAACTTCTCTTTTCTACAGATCCAATTCCCCTAACTAAATTCCTGAGTTAACCTGAGTGGATTTATATCCAAGAGACATAACCTGGCAAAGACGGAGGGATAACAGTGATGAGGACACGGGTCTTTCCTGGAGGCTGGCCCAAGAGTATAGGTCATCTCAAGATGTGAGGGTTTTGCTTCCATAGCCCAATCAACATCAAGTACTGTGCAGAGAGGCATTCTCACACTGACTGTGCTCTGGCTTTTATGGATAATGATAATATGAGACAGGCCAGGATGGACTTTAGCATAAATTGGCAAATTATATACATCTCCAGAACTGTACTTGAGTTGTTCTTCTCTCCTGAGATCCACGTCCCTGTGATGACACTGCTGTGGCTAGTTTTTAATGCTAATTTCAGAACAGCTGCAAGCAGCTGGTATTTCTACCTTCAAGGCAGGTGCATTGCATTGGCTTTCTCTTTCCCAAGGGAATATTCCTTTATCTGCAAATGTATTAAAGGATAAACAGGTGGAAGAATTGAACTGTTTCCCAGAGTGGAAGGTTCTGTCTTTCCAACACACAGATGCAGAGTAAGAATCCTCTCTCTTCCAAAGGGGTGAAGTTTGCTACATCTGGGCTCCATAGTACAAGAGATATGAATGTAACTAAACCCCGTCCAGTGAAGGGCTACTGAGCTGTTTAAGGGAAAGGAACATCTGACATATGAGTAGAGGCAGCGACAACTGTGGCTGTTCAGCCTGGAGAGGAGAAAGCTCCAGAGGATCTCAGTAATGTGTATGAAATACCTGGTCTGGTAAAGGAGTGCAAAGACGATGGAGCCAGACTCTTCCCAGTGATTGCTGCCAACGGCACGAGAGGCAATGGGCATGAACTGAAACACAGGAAATGTAAGAAAAAAACTTCTTGAATTCAAGGGTGGTCAAACACTGGCACAAGCTGTCTGGACAGGTTGTGGAGTCTTTATCTTTGGAGATATTAAAACCCTGATTGAACATGATTCTGGGTGATATGACCCTGCTTTGGGCAGGGGATTCACTAGCGGCTCCCCAGAAGTGCCCGTCAGCCTCAGCCATTCCATCAGATGAAATTACTGATAGAAAAATCTCAAGTACTTGTTAATGCAGATTTTCCTGATGATAGTGGTGAGCAGATCACTTCAGTGTATCAACTAGATGTTAACTCTCTTGACTTTTAGGCACATGATGTTCTTTTGGTGAGCAGCCAAACAGTGGATATAAATTAGAGATCAAGAACCACTGACGGAGTGACAGTACTAGAACATATGTGCACAGGCATGTAGCATGAATATCAGCTGAGTGTGTAAGAAGTAGTGATGTGGTTCAAATACCTATTAGATGTGCTTTATTTGCTACCATTCAAGGACTGGTGTTCCTACCATACTACTGAGCTTGATCAGTAGCATCAGAATCTACTCCCTTTCCTTATTGTTGCTCTTTCATGGGCTACATCAGCCCCGAACTTGGCTCAAAGCCTTCCTTCAGAGTTATCTCATTTACGGATTTTTGCCTAGTCATTAGAAAGAAAGAAACTGTAAAAATCTGATGTTACATGGATTTATGCCAGAAGTCACAGGAGTTGTAAGCAGCAATGACAGGCAAAAACATGTCCTTTTTTTTCTTCTGATATTCCTTTTTTCTTCTGATACTTTCTTCTGTCTTCTGAGTATACTGATTTGCTTTGTAAGTTATCTAGTACTAAATAGAAAAGCAATTGGTTTGTATCTGAGGAGAGTGAGATGCTTCTGAGATATCCCAAACACATTTGGCATGTTTAAACACATCCTTTCAGCTTGTCTTCTTTCACACGGCTTCTGAGTGATGTTAATAACAATATCATTTATTTTGGGTGATTGATTCTTTGATTCTTGCTTCTGCATCCCAAATGCAATACTTCCAGTCTTGGCTTCTTCTCTTCTGCAGGGGAATGTGTTAGACTTCTTCAGTTAGTCTAAATATTTAGAGCTGGAAAACCAAGACCCAATTGTATACAGGTCTAAAGTTATTAAAGTACCAGAGGTACTTCAGTTCTAATAGTTTTATTAGTGCCTCTATTTTGACTTTGACTGAGGTAAGAGATTTACATTGCCAAGAAGACAAAATGAATTGGGCCTTTCTGTACAGACATATGTATTAGATCAGTTGTGAATTTTTAACATGGGAAAAAAAAGCATATTTAAATGATAAAGAGTATTTATATAACACTACTGTTACTTGCTGGTGTTAATGATCTGAAAATAATTCTACAGGAGTCAGACTAAGTAGAACTATATAAAACCTGTGGAAGATCAGAATGGAGATCTATGCTTTCTGTCTTATTTTAGGTTCAGAAATCAGCACAGGGACTGTGTACACTTTCAGGAAGAAGATACTCAGATTTCCTGTCCACTTAGAGATCCACAGTGGGCCATTTGTCCCTTAAATCTATGGATACTAGTGTAGCCAACTGACCCACTTTTAATAATATGGCTTTAATTTTTTACACCTGGAGAACAGCCAGTATGCTGTTATACCTATAAAATTAACCAAAACCAAGGGAAAGTAGCTGGAGTGACAGGAGGAGATGGACATTTGTTCGAAGGGTATCTTTTTCAAGAAAAGAAGATGTACCACTCTTTTCCTGTGGAAAGTACGAGTCATGTCTGAAGATATGCAATATGTTATCTGACGATAACAGTGTGTCAGTATCAGCAGCTCTGCCAATGTCTTTGTGCTCACTCACTGAACTGTGCTGAGGATACAGAAGTTCCAGTTCTGCTGTTTACCCAGCTGTGGATCAGCTGGTTCCATATGAGGAATTTGTCTTTCCAGTTTGCTTTTGCAAAAACCTAGGAAATTACTTGAAACAGTAAAAAAATAAACCCTTAAGAAAAGACCATAACAACTGCCAAGCCAGGCTGAGGAATGCCAGAACTAACATTGTCATAATTCAGGTCCATTTTGTGCATTATCTTCCAATTTCTAATTGCATGACCACAGACTGGTGGGTTTTTTTGCTTTCTTTCCCCCACTGCAGAGGATGGACCTGCTGTGGGATGAATCATGGTTACTTCATTGCAGAAACTGTAGAATCTGGAGGGTGATTGCAGAGGATTTCAAGATAGGAAAGGATTGTACTGCGGTTTGGGAAACTGAGTGTTGCCCTGGTATTGAATTTTGTTGCTATTATGGATTCTGTTGCTATTCTCCTGAACATCATTCCTATGTAATGCTGGACTACTCACTTAGCTCAAAACTTTTCACAGACGGTAACTGATTTTCTGGAAACCTTGACAACTGGAATCTATATGGGATATGCTGAATACTCACTGCTGTGGGAACTGTGCTTTGAAGATATGTTTTAGATCCTGAAAAAAAACCCTGTTCTTAAGCATCTCAAATGAGAAACCAGCCTATGGTTTCTTTTGGCAATTTTGACTTGATGACTGCAAGTAAAGATGGAAGGTAGTACTTCCTTGTCTTCTTCAGGAGCCCTGTAAAGATAAATTGTCAGTGTTTGTAGAACACCAGGATCCTGCAGAGGAGAAGACCATAAAATGTGTTTTTTGGAAATAAGTAGATGTGTTTCAGCACTGTGTCAGATGATGGAGCATACCTAGAATAACAGATTAAGATTTTTCAAATATTGATGCCACTGTTGTTGTGTAGTGAATTAGCAGAGAACCATAGCAGAGACTTTGGAATTTGACTTAATCCACTCCCCCGTCTGAAAGCAGAATCACCTAGGCCTAATATATTCCTATTGGACACTTGTCTAAACTTCAGTGACAGAATTTTCACAATCTTCTTGCATGATTTTCCATCACTTTACTTTCCTTACCGTTAAAAAGTCTTTCCCAGTAGCTGTCTGAAATCTGCTCTTTGCTGCAGTGCTTGCCCAGTCCTCAGGGGAGAGAGAGAAATGTTCATTGATGGGACTGCCTCATAGTTCACACGTAAAGGGCACAGTACCCAAATGATCCCTTTATTTCCGAAGACATTTAAAAGTTGCCTCAGACCAGCGGTCTGCAACAGCACAAGCTGGGGGTTGCCTGCCTGGAGAGCAGCTGGGAGCATGTTGGCACCAGGTTGTGGGAGGTTATCCTTCACCTCTTCTCAGCACTGGTGAGACATGTCTGGAGTGCAGAGACCAGTACTGGACTCCCCAGCACAAGAGAGATATGGATATAATGGAACCATTCCATTGAAGGGCTGTTAAGATATCTAAGGGACTCAAGCATCTGACATACAAGAATAGGCTGTGAGTGGGGAGTCTCATCAATGTGTATAAACACCTGAGGGAGGCGGGTGTGAAAAAGATGGAGCCAGACAGTCCTCCATGGTGCCCACTGACAGAGCTTGAGGCAATGGGCATAAACTGAAACACAGGAAATTCTGCTGAAAACATAAGAATAAACTTCTCCGATGCGAGAGTGTTCAAACACTGGCACGGGCTGTCCAGAGATGTTGTGGGCTCTCAATCCCCGGAGAAGTTCAAAACTCCACAGGATGCAATGTGACCCTGTTTTGCGCAGGGGACTGACTAGACAATCTCTGGGGTGCCTGCCAGCCTCAGCTATGATGTGAATCAGTGCCTCTAGGAGCTATATGTAGAAAGCATGAGCCTGGCATTTACTTTCTGCATTTTGAAGATATTATGTAATTATTCCTTGCACTAAAACTGGAGATGGCTGTTTCACTCATGGGGTCTCTATATAATAAGGCAAATCAAGGTAGAAATACTTAGCGCTTGAGCAATTTTCATGCATCTGTATGATGAGAGTTCTCCCTTGCTCATGAGGATATGGAGCTTGGGTGCCTTCCCAGCTCTTTGCTGTAAGGTGTAATTTTTTTTTTTTAAAAAATTGATTTCCATCCTTTTGTAGTTTTTTTTTAAAAAAAATTGCCTATTGCTTAAATAAAGAAAAACAGCTCTTTGCCAAATCTAATGCTTCCCTCACCAGCGACATATTAAAATGCTCCTCACTTTCACTTTTGTTCTTATCTTCTCCAGACAGCTGGGAAGCCAATTCCCAGTGTCTTATGCTTGAAAACATGATTTTCAATAGACTTTTCTTCTCCTTCCCTTCAACCCACAGCACAAGATCTCATTTTACAGTACACTATAGCTGCTCATCTCTATCTAAATGAAGAGTAATTTTCCAGTATATTCTGGACATTATCATGGTGCACCAAGAGTTTTAACATCTTAAAACAATAATCCTGTAAGATATTAGTGCTAGATTAACCTAACCTGTAACCAAAACTAGACCTCAAAATTCTTTTGTGCTTTACTCTTCATTCTCAGATTGCCCAAATTCCTGAGCCATCTGTATGTCTGCCAACCAAGTTCCTCTTAATTATCAGCTTCTGGTACTGCCTCCAGAGCCATCCAAAGCTGTACTGAGCTGAGCAGTCAGCTTTGAAGTTCGCAATCCACTCTGCCACCCTGCCATTTTCTTCTGCTGAATGTTTCTCAGATTCCCCGCATCTTCTCACTTCTCCCAGAGGAGAGACTGAGTGGATGCCTTCCTCTTGCTCAGTAACGCTGCTGCAGGAGCATTCACTCCTGACCACTGAAGTGTTTCCTCTCAGGGAAGTAAGTCAGACCTGTGACTTCCCTTGTTATGAGAACGTCATTTTCATTCTTCATCTTGTAACCCAATAAAGCCCTGATGGGTGTAAAAGAATGAATGGGAGGGTTGCTAACTACTCCTCCTTCTGCTAGGCTGTGTGGTCAGGGGACTCTTTGTGGAGCTGGGAGTGGTGGGCTCAACTTCAGCCTAGCAAAAGGAGTAGACAATTCAGGTTTCTCTTGTCCCCAAGGAACAGTGCGGACCCTGAGCTGTGAAGCGTCAAGATCCCTGATTGGAACTGACTTTTTGCTAGGTGGTACGTGCTGGCAGCATGCTCACTTTAGTTCCTTGGCCTCTTTCTTATCCTTGCATTTTCATTAGCTGTCTCCTGGGGTTGTGTTGTTTTTGTTTTGTTTTTTTCCTTCTCACACAACTGTATTGTGAGGGCAGTTTAGGGGAGAGAAGCTCACCTCTTCTTAGGATTAGATAAGATGCATTAGCAGACAAACCCTTTATCTGAACTGCAGTTACCCTGGCTGCCATTGCCCTCTATATCCATTCAGTCCATCTTCTCAAAGAAAAAAACTCTGTTTCCTGGAGCCCGTTGTCTCACGTGTTTTTATGCCATCTAGTTTTAAGAGATTTAGAGACAGAAATGTCAGAACCCTCCACAGGTAGCTGTTTCGCAGGGCAATATGGCTCACCTTGTCAATGAGTCAGCCTATATTTCTTTTAGCTTGTTTCTGACCCTTGTTCCTCCCAGCTCTATAAATCAGTCTTCCTCTTTTGTGGTGTTTACACTGTCCAAATAGATAGAGGTCCCCAGGGGGGTGTCTCACCTCCAGCAGATTGTCTCGACAGTAATGCCTGAGCGCACACTGCTCTCTTTGCTCAGCTGTCATGCAGCCAAACTCATCTCATTGACTTAATTCCTCATAAATCAATAGATGCAGATACTTACCCTCTTGCTTCCTTTGGGATGAATCTGCTCCACCAGCTCACAGACAGTTTGTTGGTCTCTGCTGTTATTAGGACCTTCTGTCTCCCTTCTTTAAGCACATTTCTTCACTTCATGTCTGCATTTGAAGTTGAGCTTCCTCCTGCAGTGCGTTGCCTTGTACTCATCCACTTGGCTGTCGTTTTGTTATCTCCAGCATGTCCAGGTTTCTTTATGTTTTGTGTCTGTCTCCACTGGTTTACACAACACCTCTCTAATTCATAGGAGTCGTTACATCAAATATAAATTGAATGAATGTGGTGTTTACAGCTTCCTTCCAGATCGTTAATAGACATTAAATAAAACCAGACTTAGAGCAGATTTCTAGCCCTCCTTTCCTCTCCTCCCCACACCCAATCCATGCCCCAGATATTCTCCCACTGGCTCTTTATGTTCTTGTTTATCTTTTCTTCCTCTTTGTTTATGGACTTACAGCCTGTGTTCAATCTCTGTGACAGTGCTCATTTCCCAGCCAATTTGCATTCATTTTTCAAGTCATGTTTTGTATCCGAGGCTTTTCTTGGGACTGACTGTAGGCTGCATCTTCATTCTCTTGATCTGCTGGTTTAGTAAATCAATAAAAAAGGAGTGATCATGTTTTGAGTGGGGTTTTTTTGCAAGATTTAGTCTTTATTGACCCTCTGAGGAGACTTTCATGCTGCTGCTAAGCAAATGCACCATCATTGGTGATGGTAGGATGTGCTCCCTTTTGCATGGGCAATGAAATTCCTCTGTGCTCTTCACTGCTCGTTGAAATCATTAATCCCATTGTATATACTAATACAGTCCTTTAACAATGTAAAATATGGGTCATGATGGCCAGCTGGTTATTCTTCCATGCTGTCTCTCATCTACCTCATACCAGCAAATACTTTATCCATCTGCTTAGGAAGGCTTCAAATTTGTAGCAAGAGGAAAGAGACTGCCATTGACAACTTCTGAGAAACAAATTGTGACTGATCTAGGAGAAGAGGGTGGAAGCAGAAGAGATAGTTAAAATATCTTCTCCATCAGAGCCAACATCCCTCCCACATTGCAGTAGGACCTGTAACATGACTGCAGCAACCTGCTTTCTGAAGGCAGGATCAGGTACAGGAGCTCTTGCACCCCATCACTTATTGCAGGCACGACACAAAATGCTGCTGCTGTATCTCAGTCATACAGGTTGGTGCAGAGAAGGCACCAAAGGGAGTCACAGATCTTGGAGGAAAGATAGGCATGAGGACTAGTATCAATGAAACATGATGAGGTTATGAAAAGAAACACTGTGTGAGGTTTCTGTTCCACTGTTAGGCATTTCTGTTCATTTCTCTGAAGCCCATCAGTGCTGTGATATGCAAATAAAAAAAATCTTTTCTTTGCACAATATATATATTTCACTGTCTTGGCAATCTTTTCTTGTCCCTTATATTCGGGGCAGAGTTCAAGCCTTTTGGAACAAAGAAAAAAGAAAACAGTCCCGATCAACCTGAACAGTGGTAGTCTCAGCCCATTAGTGGGCTACCTGCTGCAAATGTTTGCTGATAGGCTTTGGGACAGAGGATTTGCAAAGAAGGCTTTCAAGGTCAGCAGGTTACATAGGTGTTTTTGGATCCTGATGAGGAAAAACTGATTGGTAGTACAGAAAAAAGCATGAACTTCCAGACCAGGGGAAACTATGGAGGGATTCAGAAATGACAATGTGAGCAGAGGTATGGGCCAATGTCCATTGAGGGTGGATGGCATGATCTAGCATTAAGCTGGGTAGTAAGCAGGGCCAGTGACCATAGTCCAGGCAGGCTGATACCTGGAATCTTTTGGTGCAGGGGGACCATGATCAATGACGAGGTGGAGGGTGCAAGACCCAAGGAAGAGTCCTGTGCCTACAACTGGGTCAGTAAATTAAATATGTGCAAGCTGAATCTCTGATGCTGAAGCTAACTGGCACAGGAAGGGCCTTAACTTCACTTAACTTCCAAAAAAGGATGGCTGCATGCAAACCCTAGCTTGAGCTACATCTCAAATCCTGCCTTCCAACTGTTTAGGAGTGTTTGTTGGCGCAGCCTCAAGGCATGACAAGGGTTGCTCTTAGAATCTTACAGTTACTGTGATTGAGTTCAGTGCCTAGGAACAGTCTCTGGGTGTTTTTCAATTTACGTACACAGATGATGCTTTATACACAGCAAGAGGCAAGACAGAGTGTAGGCCAGAGTTTGGAGCAAAGGCCTCACTCACAGACATACACGTACTCAGCCCGGGCTTATGGCCACTTTGATACTCTGCTCCCAGGCCACTTCCACCCAATTAAGTTCAGTTTGATATTTGGTAGCAATGACACACTGTCATCTGAACCCTCACTCTCTAGGTTGCTGGCACCTTATAACTTGTTGTCCAAACCCAATTGCTGGCACCTAGATCATAGAATCATAGAAAGGTTTGAGTTGGAAGGGACCTTAAAGGTCATCTAATTCTGCGCCCCCTGCCATGGGCAGGGACACCCCACTAGACCAGGTTGCTCAAGGCCTCATCCAACCTTGAACACTTCCAGGGACAGGGCATCCACAATATCCCTGGGCAACTTGTGTCAGTGCCTCACCAGTCACATTGTGAAGAATTTCTTCATAATGTCTAGTCTAAATCTTCCGCTCTCCAATTTATAGCCATTCACCTTAGTCCTATCACTACATGCTTTTTACAAAAGTCCCTCTCCAGCTTTCTTGTAGGCCCCCTTCTGGTGCTGGAAGATCACTATACGTTCTCCTCAGAGCCTTCTCTTCTCCAGGCTGAACAACCCCCACTCTCTCAGCCTGTCCTCGTGTGGGAGGTGCTCCAGCCCTCTGATCATCTTTGTAGCCCTCCTCTGGACTTGTTCCAACAGCTCCATATCCTTCTTATGTTGAGGATTCCAGAACTGGACTCAATACTCCAGATGAGGTCTCACAAGAGAGAAATAGAGGGGCAGAATCAGCTCTCTCGATCTGCTGGCCATGCTTCTTTGATGCAGTCCAGGATACGGTTGGCCTTCTGGGCTGTGAGCATGCATTGCCGGCTCATGTTGAGCTTCTCATCAGTCAGCACCCCCAAATACTTCTCCACAGGGCTGCTCTCAAATCACATCGTCCCTATCATGTATTGAAACCACAGATTGCCTCAACCCAGGTGTAGGACCTTGCACTTGGCCTTGTTGAACCTCATGAGATTCACACAGGCCCACTTCTCCCGCTTGTCCAGGTCCCTCTGGATAACATCCTCTCCTTCCAGTGTGGCAACTGCACCACTCAGCTTGGTATCATCTGCAAACTTGCTGTGGGTGCATTCAATCTCGCTGTCTATATCTTTGATGAAG
The DNA here is from genome assembly GCF_017976375.1 of Cuculus canorus. Taxonomy (NCBI): domain Eukaryota; kingdom Metazoa; phylum Chordata; class Aves; order Cuculiformes; family Cuculidae; genus Cuculus; species Cuculus canorus. Next base: position 24,293,485 of record NC_071402.1, read on the forward strand.
ATATTAAACAGCACTGGTCTTAGTACAGACCCCTGAGGGACACCACTTGTCACAGATCCCCATCTGGACATCGAGGCACTGACCACTGCTCTCTGAATATGACCTTACAAGCAATTTCTTATCCACCGGACACTCCACCCATCGAATCCATATCTCTTCAATTTAGAGAGAAGGATGTTGTGGGGGACAGTGTCAAAGGCTTTATAAAAGTCCAGATAGATCATATCTGTTGGTTTTCCCATGTCCACTGCTGTGGTTACCCCATCACAGAAAGCCACTAGGTTGGTCAGACAGGACTTGCCCCTGGTGAAGCCATGCTGGCTGCCACTAATCCCCTCCATGTCCTCCATGTGCTTTAGCATAGCTTCTAGGAGGATCTGTTCCATGATCTTCCCAGGCACAGAGGTGAAGCTGACATGACAGGTCGGTAGTTCCCAGGGTCATCTTTTCTACCGTTTTTAAAAATGGGCATGATGTTGCCCTTCTTCCAGACACCAGGGACTTCTGACTGCCATGAGTTTTCAAATATAATTTCCTGATACAGAGGGCAACACTTCCAACTGTCCTTCCCAGCATGTCCCTTCTGAACAGCCATCGATAGCTGCACTTCAGACACGGGATTTGTCCTACCAAGTCTCAGTGATGGCAACCAGATCATAGCTTTCTAGAAACACGGTAGCTTCCAGCTCCTCTTGTTTGTTGCCCAATCTGTGTGTGTTTGTATAAAGGCACTTCAGCTGGGCTGTTGGCTGGATCACTTTCTTAGTGGAATACCACTTATTTCCTTTAGGGTGTTCTGTGGAAGTTTCCCTCCTGGAATGTACTACCTTAGGAGCCTCCCACTCATTTCCATGGGACTTCAACTGTGCTGCAGCATCCCCAGCACACCTTAGGGCAGTGTGAGGAGGTCATACCAGCACCCTGTCCCTCTAACCATAGTGTGTTCCCCCGCTGCTTGTCATAGGCAAGGCTGATATTATACCCCCCCATCCTTCACATCTAATTTGAAGTCCTATCAATAAGCCCTGCAAGCTCCTGAGCAAAGACCCTCCTCCTCCTTTGAGAAAAGTGGCTCCCATCTGATACCTGTAAAGCTGGTGCCGTGTAGGCCATCCTATTGTCAAAAAACCCTCATGTTATTACGGTGACGCCAGCCACAGAGCCATGTATTAATAGACTGGACCTGTCTGATCCTTACAATGTCACCGCCTGTAACTGGAGGAAGGGAGGAAAATATCACCTAGATGTGCATACACACTCATGCATGCAGAAATTATTTCCCTCACCCTGAAAAATAGAAATGGAGGTTAATGAGAAGACAAGACAGACTATGCCGGTCAGCTGCAGGGCGTGACCCAGAAAACATGCTAAGCTGCCACATGTACACATGCAACCAGCCGCTTTTATTTCCTTACCTCTCTCTTTTCTCATGCTTGCACCTCCAAAACAATCTTGATCCATCAGTGGTTCTTCTAATAATCTCCTGATAAGTCCCATACCTTCCCCTGAGCCTGGAAGGTACTCTGGAGAGCCTTTCCATTGACTAGTCTTGCAAGGTGTCACCCCTGGACATGGGTCTGATTGTGTCATGGTGATAACCCTCACAGGGTGTGGGTCAGGGACTCTGTTTCTCCAATAACAAATACTAACAGGCATAAAGTAGCATCAGAATTCCCTGATAAAGGTTGTGGTTTAGAAATAAATACAGAAAAAATAGAAAATGTGAAGGACTGCATGGAAGTGAAAACTTAGAAAAAAAGTTAAAACCTGGTTATGGATGGACTGATCTGTACTGATCAAGACAGAAGGATGGCTTCCAAGGGAGATATTACAGGTCTTGTGTTGGACTGTCCCCCAAAGCTCAATGTCTAGCAGTCATGTCAGCAAGACAAGTTGTGATGTAGAAGTAAGTTCTGCACCTTTTCCACAGAGACAAACTGATTGTGTGCTTCCGGATGAAACCAGAAGTGCCTATCTAAACTCCAGCACAGTATGTTTTACTTAACCCACAACCAACAATGTGTTTTCATTATGTCTGGATTGTTGGGACCAGGATATAATTTTAAAAGTTGCCTGGAGAGAAGCAGACAAGCATTGACACTCTCTCCTTCTGTCAGTGCTCTATGGCAAGGCAGGCAGGGAGGCAGTGAACAGTTCTTATGCCTCTTCCTCTGCAGCCATGTGAGGACTACAGGCAGTGGACTGGTCGCCTTGTGAAGCACTTTTTGGGAATGTTGGGCAAGGACGCCAGTGGGATGCACATGCACAGAGATGAATGAAAAGAGCATTTCCTTACCTTTCCTTGCACCGTTGAATGCATGCATGGATTGGGTTTTTTTTCACTAGAATAGGAGAGCAGAAAGATCATGGACCTCTTGTTGCTTTGTTGACAGGTGTCACTGTAATGCTGGAGATACTGATTATTATGAATTAAATCTGGATCTCAACATTAGCAGAATTCTCATTGTAAAGCCACATGCTTTCTGTAAGGATACTTCAAATGATAAGAGCTACAGTCTGCATATACTGCTTTTGGGAATGAACATTACTGGTGGTTTTGTCAGCCTTATGTAAAAAGCATGTAGCCAAGACAGATGTAGCTGTAGATCCATTGACTGAGGAATGAGGAGATTACAAATTTTTTGTCTTTGTCGTAGATAGCACAAATGTTGTACAGAGATCCTGGTTCTTGGATTACATGGTAATAGCAGTGCAGAAAAATCAGATTTCCATTACTTTTAGGGAGCAGATTTTCAGCTTTATTCTTCACCTAAGCATGTAGCAGGAATAAGCATATTAGGGTAAGAGGATGGGTGGAGTGCTCTGTCTTCCAATGAATCCTTTAGGAGCTAAAAGTATTAAATGGTATTAAGCTTCTCTAACTCAGTTTGAAGCCAGACTACAACAGAAAATTAGAAGTCACTAACTAGTCCCTGCTGTCCCTGCTCCTCAGTTTTACTAAGTAGTCTCAGCTGCTATGGAGGATCTGGACTTTTCTGTTCACAAGTGAAGAATGTTCTCAAGGAAGTTACTTACAAAGGCAAAATTGCACCAAGCCATGTGGCCAAAGTGATCTGTTTCAATGGGTAAAGACATCCATGGATTGAATGACATCTGCAAATGTTATTAAAACATTACTTTTCAGCCAACATGGTGATTCTAATGAGAGGGTCCCCAGTGCAGAGACACAACATTAGTGAGCTGCCAGCACAATTCCCAACCCCACACACTGTGCTGAAACCACATCTGCAGTAATGACACTAGACTTAGATGGCTTGGTGCAAAAAATTATGGCTAACTCCGGTCTCCAGAGACAGGAAAAGGGAAGGATTTAGAGTGACTTTACACCTGTGAAAAAATATGCTGCTATTACAATGCCCAGCACCAGCCAGCTTTTGCTCCAGGGAGACCCGGAGTGCTTTAGAAAGCTTTTTGCAACAGCTATGGTCACTATAAACACAAATGGAGAAAGCAGCTATTAATAGATTTTTTATAGGCTTTCTGTTGGTTTCTTCTGTCTAGCTGCCTTTGGAAGGGTTAAGAATGCAGTGAATGCCACATGATAAGCTTTGCAGTCTCTAGCACTCCTGAAACCTGAAAGAAATCTGCTGGTAATTCTTTCAAACTAATGATTCCCTGCAGGTTGATTGGTGCTTATGTGCTGAGGACTGAGAGGCTACAGTGACAGGAGTTATGAAAACAAATTGCCTCTGTGTTAAGGAATGCCAAGTCGCCTGCTCAGTCTAACCCACTTCTACATTTTTTATTTTAAGGTCTGTTTGCAAACTCTGAGCTTGGGCTCTGATGATTAAATAGACCCCTGCTAGGATTTACTAGGCTAAATCCCTGAACCACAGTAGGGCATTGATAGCAGGATACTGTCTCTCCTAGTTAAATTATGGGCGACTTCAATGTGTCGCCTTTTAATGCAAATCAAATTGGCTATTAGGTTCTCGGAAACTTCATTCTCTTGAAAAAATAGAAAAAAACAATGATATTTTCAATAGATGGGAATTGTGTTTAGTTCCTGTCTGTGACTGATCAGCTGCTTCTCAAAGGTATTAGACTTAGGTTGGAGATGGAAAATCACCTGGTTTCCAGAAAAGCCAGCAAGGAGACTTTGTTCTCCAAATTCTCCAAAGTACTTGAGTACATAGGTCCAGTTTATGTGCATCTGTAGGAGCCAGACCACAAAATGTGGCTCCCAAACACCACAGCTCAGGAAACTGTATAATTCTGGAGACATCCGAGGTCCCTGGGGAAAGGTCTAAGGAAGGCAAATGCCTCCTGGAGCTTAGCATTAGGTTCCTAAAAGCAGAAGAGATGCCCAGCCCTGTTGAGCAGCATCTTCACTGAGCATTAACTGCCTGACTGGACAAGCAGCAGAGGCAGACACAGTCAGGTTGGAGGCTTCTGGCTTTGAGCTTCTGGCTTTCTTGCACACAAGGCAAGGCAACACCTATAGCTATTCAGTAGGATAAGCTGAACCAGGATGTCCTAGCCTTAAATCCTGAAGTGTAGACATTTTGCTTAGGTTGCAGCCCAGAATAGTGTCTTCAAGTGAAGGTGGTGAGATGTAGAGTGTTCCTTGTGTTGAGTTGCCTCTTGGCTGCTGCGGGCAGTGAGCCATAGGCACAGAGCATGCCACCAAACAGTGCTGCCCCTCAGTGCTGGAGCCTCCTGCAGGCTCCTCACCAGTTCTTCAGGGAGAGCTCTGGGACAGGGCCAGGCTCTCAGCTGAGATGCCTGCTACAGGGTGAGCACTGTGAGATTGTCACCTCCTGGGGCAATCTGGTTCGTTGCAGCCAGAAATCTGAGCTGACTCCTGATTTAGAAATGATCTTACACAGCTATGTGAATAAGAGCAAGCTCTGAAAGAAGAAAGGGGGGATGCTTTGATAGGAGAATGTTGTACATGCGTTGTAGAGAGAGTTAAGCTCAGCATTGCACCCGGATTAATCACAGGAGAAGAAAACAGCTCCAGGGAACAGATTCCTCTGCCCCCATGAAGCCTAACGGCCAGCAGTGCACTGGGCACAAGGTACTTTGCAGGAGCGCCTTTGCGAGAGACCAAGTCCTGCCTAAAGGAAGACATTTGGCTGGGAAGCCTAATTCAAACCATATGCTCATGTGGCCACTTACCTTGGCTAATCAGAATGTGCTTTGGTGTTAGTAATCACGATGTACCTGGTAATTCCAGAAGGGAGAGTGGGAGCGGGTGAATCTGCAGGAGACCTCACACTAGAAGCTCAGGCAGGCTAGGAAAGGAGCAAAGTGAGTTGCACAGGAACTCCAGTTGTTCACAAAGCCAGCCTGGAGCTAGGAGTTCTGTGAGCCAAGGACTGGGAAGAGGAGTAGACTTGGGACTGCCCAGCACCAGCAGGTATGAAGGCTCTACCATTTCTGTACACATGCAGAGAGAGAGACCCAAAAACTATAAAGCAAGTGTATAAAGAATCAGGTCTTTGACCATAGCTTGTCTTCTTCACCACCTATATGACCATGAGGAAAATGTGTGATTTTAACCTTCATGGGTCAGTGTTGGCCATCCCAGCTTGCCTGAGAGCTATCAGAGAGCTGGCAAGCTGGGCAGAAAAGCACAGATCTGGATTTTCCTCTAATTCTCACTGCAGAGCTGAGAGGAAAAGATTCTCACAGACCTTCAGTCCCTGCTGTGATGGCAGTGATTGTAGCAGGGCTTTCTCAGCAAGTTTCCAATGTACATTGTGTCAAACCTGTGTAAAAAAGCCCTCTGCAGCAGACCTGCCTGACAACGGCAATGGGATGCCACTGCAGGGTGAAGGTATGTTTAGTGGGCTTGGTTCAAGCATTCAAGTACCTGTGCCATCCACAGGTTCAAAGGCAGAAGAAATCCAAGGGCTGTCCATTGATTATGTAAAACTTATACCTGAGAGTGGACATCTGCACAACCTGTTTACATGGTAGGTGATTTGGGCCTCAAACACAGGGTTAGGTCCAGACTTGGCAGGTGATATAGACATACTACCTAGAATTCCAGCTTCCTGTTGAAACAGAGATTCGTTTTGTAGTCTTATTTGTGATGGCACATCAGTAAAAAACCAATTACCATTATTATTTCCAGCATTATGGTTTTCATCACTACCAGCCCAAGTATTAAGCTATAAAACAGTAGCACGAGCCCTGATTTTTTTCCATCATGTGCGGACATTGAAATCATTCTGCAAAGAGGACACAAGCTTCTCTGGGAACCTGTGCATTTTATATGAGTCTGTGATCATTTTGAACTCAAAGGCTATTTTTGTGAAGTAGGGGAGAGAGAGGCAGTTAGAGCGGAGAGCCTGGATGGTTTCAGAGGCATGCTGAGCTTTACCAAGGGAGGTGAACTTTTCCCCTCTCTGGAGCTTGAGTCTTTCAGTGCAATTGCTGCTGCAATTTTCTGATGAAGCCAGCTTTGGGGAAATATCTGTTATCATCCACCGAGGGAATAGTGATGCACAAGATACCTACAAACAAAGCCATGTTCTTATCCTGAATAATTTAAACTGGGAGAGAGTAAAGCCAGGTCAGTTGACCCAGACTGGCCAAAGGGATATTGCATTACGTATGATGTCATGTTTGGGATGTAAACTGGAAAGAGGTGGCTTGGGGGAAGCTGTGATTGCTGCTTAGCGACAGGCTGGGTGTCGATCAGCAGGTGGTGAGCAATTGTACTGTGCATCACTTGATTTGTTTATTCTTTTATTGTTGTTATTATTATTATCTTCTCTTCCTTTGCTGTCCAATTAAACAGCTCTTGTCTCAACCCACATTTTTGAGGTTTTTTTTTCATTCTCCTTCCCATCCCACAGAGGAGGAGGGGTGTAAGTGAGCAGCTGCATGGTGCTTAGTTGCTGGCTGGGCTCAAAACACAACAGTAGGAAGCAAAGTCTAGAACACAGCACTACTGTTCAATCTGTTGACACGAAACCTGCTTTTTCAGAATCAGTGAGACCTTCACAAATCTCATAGTAGGCAGCTGCTGCTTAAAATAATGTAACACAGACCAACAAGCCAATTGAAGACAAGAACGGTAGATTGCCTACACTTTCCTGGTTTACTTTAAAAATTATGAATTGATTTCACCCCTCTCTGAGAAATATTCCTACCTAATGCAATACTCTGTTCTGCTATATCTAGCTGTAAGATTCCAAGTCAAATAAGCTAGTAAGTGCATACACATTTATGTTTCTCTTGGTAATCATGACCTTTCCATAGTATTCTGCAGGCAAATGCTTTAGCTGTCAGTGATATAGTACAGATGCAAGTTTCTCTGTCAAATAAAGCTGTGCACTAGACATGCAATCTCATTGCTGTTCAAATAAAATCAACATAGAAATATTTTCATTTCTACAGTAACTTAAATTAGCAGAAAAATTGCAACTGACTATGATCCGCAGGCAACTAAATGGTATGCATTCGGAACCCGCTTCTCTAACAAATTGACTACTGCAATCAATATGGTCTGCATCATCTACACGAACAGAGTGCTTTCTTCCCATCCATACAATAAGGCACATAATCACCTCTGCAGGCAAAGAAAACCTTCAGCAAATGTACAAACAAAGAAGTGTAACAACAGAGGCTTACAGCAAATATCTGAACTATTTCTATCAGTGGTGTTTTTGATGATATTTGTCACGTCGTTTTAGATTTCATTAAGTGATACGTATTGCTGACCAATCAAAATTTGCAGTTATTCATTCCAAGAACATTTATCTTCCTGTTACACTTGTTAGGAGATGAGGCAAAGTTTTTAAAAGTGCAGTTCATAGATGCAGGGAATTTTTAAGCCCAGAAAGGACTGCCAGCTGAGCCTGACCTCCTATCTCTCTCCAGCTTTTCAATTACTTCCCATTGCTTCTGAGTCCAACAACGCGTTGGTGGCTTGTTTTTTTTTTTTTTTTAGTTTTGTTTTGCTTTTTTCCTAAATTTTAGCTTCCGGAAAGGCATTCAGACTTGAACAGGAGACATTATGAGAAAATTAAGGAAAATCCATCCCTTTCAATTTTTGTTCCCAGGGGCTACTTGTTCTCACTGCTAAGGATCTGTGCTTTATTTCCAATGTGAATTAATTTGACCTAATTCACCCTCCATGTTTCTCATCATGCTTTTCTCTACAAAAATAAAATATTGCTTCAAATTGAGTATTTTCTTCCATTAATGTGCTTGTAAATTAGTTCTTTGTCTTCTCTTTTAAAATCAGGTTAGTCTTTTTAAGTATCCCAACATCAGGCATTTTCTCTGGCCCTCTAATGTGTCTCTTTGCATCTCCTTCAGTTTCCCTGAAGCCTTCTGAGAAGCTTGAGAAAGAAAATGCTGATGATACAGAGTGCTGTGGTTTTGGTACTGTGGTCTGCTTGGTGGCAGACTTCAGTCGCTTTTGCTCAGCATCAGTTCCTCTACACTATTGCACTGGCAATTTCTGGTAAGATATTTGTTTACTGGGACCTAGACTGAGTCACTCGTCCCAGGCTCGAATCCCTCCTCTCTGCAAAGATTTGGTCTCTGTGCCTTGTTCAGCAGTACCTAATGTTGAATTAACCTCTATTAAGGGATATTTAGATAGAATAAGCACACAGTCTCAGCCTTACACAACTGTCTGGCCTGCACAATTATTTACATTTCTGTTACCAAATATCTTATTAGCAATGATTTTATGCTTCCAGATCACCGGTGAAGATCTCAAACAGCGCCAGGTTCAGCACCCAGCCTGACAGAAGCTTAACTAAGCAAATCTGATTTGATAATGACTGTTACTCTGATATGTTGGTTCCTCATCAGATTAGTATTCATTTTATTGGTATTTTCTAACACTGTCATGAGAAAAATGTGTAACACTAGATCTAGTACCTTGCCAAGGTGGAATTTTATTTATACAGATTGCATTTACCAGCCAAAGATGTGATGAAAAATAAAGAGGGGTTGTTGGAAAATAATTGCTCCTTACTTACGTATAGTGGTGAACTTGCTGAATCAACCTTGATCAGATCTAGGAATCTAGTGTTACATCCCTTCATTCTGTCGAGAGAATAACTGCTCGGTGCGTATCACCTCAGTGGCGTGGTCCGAGACATGAGCTCATGATCACCAGCAGTTCCCAGAGCCTGCTGAAGGCTCAGCTTCTCCCTCCACAGTCTGTCTGAGAGCAGCTGCACACATCATCATGCTCCTGCTGCTCATCTCCACTTCAGCAGGCTGAAGTGTGCTATTGTGCCATTGGGGAGGAGGCTTTTATTTACATGAATTTCAGTTTAAAAAGAGGAAGGAAAATGGGGTTTTAGGCCAGCCTAATGTTGTCCTCTGAGTGCCGTCCTCTGAGTGCCTTTTTAACCCCAGGATGGTGTTGTCTCATCTGTGTTTGCCTTTTGTGAAAGTCTACTGTGATTTTCCTCTGTAAAATGCCCTCTCCAACCCCAGGAACCAGGGAGACTTATATGGGCTATGGTAGCCCCACATGTGTCCATTTGATAACCTCCTCTATCCTTCCACAATGATTCTCTGTACCTGGAAAAATGCATCTGTGTACATAAGCGAGCTTCAGGTTAACTTTGGAGTGCTGGAACAGCTCTGATAGTGCTACTGGAGCTGGTATTTGCTGTGCAGCACTTTTAGCTGGAAATTATAACTGAGCTTTTAGTGGTTAAAAAAAAAATGTATGTCAGTTGCAAACCATGTGAAGACCCTTGTCTGCTCTTTGCAGCTTCTCCAGATCTGATGATTTTGCCTTGATGGCAGGGCTCCGCTCTTTTCCTTTGTAACCGAAGCAGCTTATTGCTAGTTTGTGGGTTTCTGAATAAGTGTCACCCTTTATTGCTCATGTCCAGCAACGATATTAAAAATAAACCAGCCAGTTGTCATAGATCAGGAACGTGCATGTGAATTAGAAACAGACAGTAAGCAATATCTGTGAAAATTCAAATAATCAAAAGCTTAGAGTGTTGTAGTTTAGTTCAGTTAGGTCACAGGTGAAACTTCTTAAAAATAGACTCAATAAATGGGCTTATATGAACACTGAGTGTATTTTTAGTGAAAATTTTTAACTCAGATTTAACCGTTTTCCTGTAGAATCTGCAGCTGAGTTATTGCGGGAAAGGCAGGAGAGGAAATTGAGCAGAAATGAGCTATAAAAAGAAATGAAACTAACTCAATTATTGCAAGTAAGTCCTGAGCTTGAACATAAAATGGGTGCCATTAAAATATGGATATTTTACACCATGGTCTTTTATCTTTCTCTTAGCAAAGTCTGGGGAATTCAAAATATTCCACCTCTATGGAAAGTTCAAAAGTACTCATGCTTATGGTGAATATTCAGCATTGAATGCAGTTTTCTGTAGAGGCTGAGATACCCTCATGATGACAGTACAGGTTATTTATATACTTATAAAACAACGCGGTACCTCTTCTGAGAGCTCAACTTTATGCAGAAGGAATCTCGTGCTCAGAGCTTTTATTCAACTGGGAAATGTGATGTGAGGATCTTACCTGGTGTCAATGCATCTTAATGATTTGTCTGTTCAAATGAGTTGCGCACCCATGAAGCGAAGGTTTGTTTTCTTTACCCATTTGACCACCAGCTTGCCAAAGGAAGTTATCTACTAATTTAATAAATGCCTATAATAAGGGGCAGTTTGTGACTGGACTGTGATTCTGTGAGTAAATTTTTGCTTTCTCTTCTGTGCTACTGGCAAAGTTACTCTTTGCCATGGAAAAACTCAACATATGAGATAGTGCTGTCAACACTGATTTTAACACAATTGTCATAGTATTTTTGGGGTTTGATTTTTTAAATTTTTTTTTTGTCCCTTAGAACTGCAGAGAACTTAATTGAGTGAGAATCTTAGGTTTTATTTGAAAAAGGAAGGAGAGCAGAAAAAAACCTCACAACATGACACGCATACATCCTAATGTCTCAGAAGACAAACCAAAAAAAATCCCAAAACCCACTGCAAACCAGTGAAGTGATTGATTGATCTGCTAAAAATCTCCTACTTAAACTAATTTCATGACTTCTATTTTGTAGGCATATCTTGAGTGTTTGACAGATTTGGGCAATTCAGATGCTGTGGCAAGAAACTGCAACTGGTAAAGCAACAGGGCAACCTGGGTTAGTGAGCTACATTGTCATGGACAATGACACCTCAGGTAAAAGAGTAGTTTGGCTGTGTTTGTACACTGTTTTTAAGCTAGTAATTGTGTTTATGGACATTTGGGGAGCAGCTCCACACCATCTGGAAGCAGGCCAGTGTGCAGCTGAACCAAACCCAGGCCAACCTGGCTCCTTGCACTGGCCCTTGTGCGTGTGTGGTGTGCTGCAGGCTCATGTAAGATCTTGGGGCTTGAAAAGAGTGGGAAAATGCTGATGAAGGGACAGGCTGTGGTTGCATAGTCTCTTGGAGCTTTCCTTGCTTTTTGAAGGCTTGCCTGACTCTGACTCATAGAAGATGAGCTTGGGTACAGGGCACCAGTCCCCTCCACCAGCATTGGCCCATGTGTGGCATGTCTGACCTGAGGGAAACTGGAGTTGCTTGATGCATAACTATTAGATATACTGGTCTCCCTGTGGCAGCAGGTGATGGTCCTTCTTGTCTCTCAGGCGCATTGCTGTACTGCTGGTGGCCATCTCCATGGCCCCTGGACCACACAGTCGTGCTGGGACTGGAGAGGATGCTTGCAAAGGGGAAAGTGAGAATGCTGGATGAATGTACTCCCTTTTCCACTCAGGAGGCACAGAAACACCAGCTGTGGAATCTCTCTGCAGAAATGAAGTGTGGAAAGGAAAAGGGATGGCTTCAAACAGGCCTCAGCCAGTTTGGTTAAGGGAGTGAACTTATGGTCAGTAATAATATAAAAAAGACAGTAGAAAAATTACAGCTGTGAGCCTGGAATACAACACAAACAAAAAATAAACCTTAAAAGCCCCCAGAGAGAACTGCAGAGGTGCCTCCACCCTTTTAGGTTGTCAGCAAACATTTCAATAGCAAAGCGAGTGGAAGGCATCAAAATGGACTCAAAATTCTGCATTCCCCCAGACTCATAATGTATGCACCTCGTAAGTCAAGAAACACAGGCACAACCTCAACAAGCAGACAACATTTTTTAAACTCTTTATATAGCATCTTTGTTTTTTAATGAATAGGAGAAAAGAGCCTATTGGACTAGTGTATTACTAGAGTTCATTAATTTGTCTCCTCAAATGTCAAGGTGAATCATAAACTCATACTCAGTTGGTTTCCAAGTCGAAGAATAGATTTAAATTTTTCCTTTCACAAAAAAACACTTATGGGGCCAAAATTTGACAGTTGCTGCTGGCAAGTCTCTTCCAATGAAAATAGGTGTCCTTCACATACTGAAACCCCGTGCAGAGCCAGAGCCTGTAAGCAGAGTGTCTCGCGCCTCTAAGTTTTTCTGAACAGGAGCCAAGATCACGAAATCTGTAACGTAAAGACTATGTTCTGAATTACAGCACAGTGAATAATTGGCAGTGATTGACTTGTCTAGTGAACATTACTGGCCTTCCAAGTAGACTTGCCCCAACATTCCTAAATAGGTTCAATGTGAGCTGCTCATGCACAGATGTCTGTTCATTGCTATGGCTTTGCTAGCTCGGTTGGAAGCAATTAATGAAGTTAGTGTTTGATGCTCCAAATTCAAGCTGCGGAAGTCTCAGGAGATCTTTTCCTCTCTCAGAGCCAATTGTTTGTGTTGTTTCAGAGCACCAGTTAAAGGAAGCCTTCAAGCATGTGCTGATTGATGGATGGGGCTGAAAGCAGGCTCCCAGGGTATATGTGCGCAAAGTCGTGTTCTTCGTTTTTTTCTGTAGCATTTGCTGACGCTGCCCATCCTCGCTCACAAGTACACTCATCAGCCAAACTCAGTGCTTCAGGCAACTTCCTTACCAAATCTGCCAAAAATCTCATCTTTCAGTTCTGAAAAAAGGATGTTTATAGTCCTCATTACTGTTGAATAATGAGAAAAATGTATAAAACATGTCAGTATTGTATTTAAATCTTTGTTTTTGACAAGTGTAGCTCATTTGAGACCCTAAATGCTCCGAAGGCCAAGGATATATTCCTGACCACCTGCTCAAACAAGCTTCTGATCAAGACCTGCGTGTCTTCTATTACATCTCCATTGTTTTGTATCAGCAGTCTCAGAATCCCCATCAAGAGGAGCTGTGCCAGCCACCCTTTCTCATATCCTCTTTGGCATGAACACTGTTGCATGTGACCCACCAACAGGCAATCTTACAGAAACAACTGACCAGTGGTCACCATGGCATCCAAGCGACTTGGAGATCCATGGGCTGCCGAGTCCATCATCCTTCAGATCTATGTAGACATAGATTATTAGATTAAATACCAAAATCACAGGGAAGACAGATGAGGCTTTGAGCCCACAGTCTGCTGAGAATGCAGCAAAACACTTAAGTAAAGCAGCAGTCCAACAAAGCACTTAGCATGCACTTAACTTTAAGCCTGTAAGCAATTTGGTTTTTGAGTACTCATAAGTATACAGAATCAAAAGAAGAAAAGCTGTTCTGTATTACACTGGTAAGTAGATTCACAAGCCTGCAGTATAATCTCCTGAAGATAGTCACATATTTTCCTTCCTTATTGTGTGAAACGAGATCTTACAAAGCCTTAAAAATGTTCTGTGGGTAATTATTACGCTTATCAGTAGTTACTGAGAAGGAAAATAAAATTATGATAGAATCTTTATTCCTCAAAATCCATGAGGTAAACAGCCATTATTCTCCAGTGCTGTTACCAACACCACCTTGTAATACTGCATACCATGAGTGTGTTAATGTATAATACTGAAACTCCAGCACTGTGCAGTGTGCAATCCATCCTTGTATATTTAAGCTGTATGAGTCACAGTGCATTTAGAGATCTCCTTCCATGTAAGTGTGATCTATTTACAAGCATGTGTAGGTTTCCAGAGTTTCACAACAGCTAGCAGAAGAGCAGAATTTATCCAAACCTTCTCATTTTGTTCTGGCCTATTTGCTAGTCATGTCAGTATAGCTATTTTTTTGGAAAGTATAGTGTCTCACTCACTTCACATTCAAAGTAAAATGTTGATCCTGCTCTATTTGAGGTGCTTCATTTGCAAGAAGATTTCTCCTGACAAGCGTTTTACAGTCAACACTGGGTGTTTTAATGCAAAATAAATGTGAACTTCATCCTCCTGTTTCTTCTAGAATCTGGTATCTCCACATCCTGTGCATGTTTCAGAAGTCAAGGACATTCAAGCAAATAAAAGCTGCTGGATTGTGCCTAAAACAAAGCTGGTACAGAGTATAACTTTTATGAGCCTCGTAAGATTAATTTAGGCTCAAAAATCTTTATTATCCTCATTCCTTTGTTGAAAGCAATAACCGAAACCACAAACTACCCGAAGAACCACCCAAGCAGCAAGCTGGTCACTGGCAGATCTTTTATATTAGACCAACGGGGCTAAACTCCATTTGTGCCTGATGTTCTTATTGACTAGCTCCAGGCAGCTGCCTGCTTGCTGCCTTATTTAGGTCCTGTGAATCACTCCCTGGGGCTCCCCCGCTTCCATAAGGAGATAGGTTAGATAGAAATTTAGGCTACAGTTTTTTCTACACCTACTCAAACACAAGGCCAATTTTATTGCAGTTTTATGTGAGTGTGGGGCTAGATCCACACACCTGCTGTCTCCCTCTTCACTGACTTGGTTGCACTTACTCTTTCTTGCAGATTCTCCATCTGTATGTCATACCAGTGATGTTCTCTTGGATAACAGCAGCAGGTGAAGGCCTCCCTCTTCTCCTTTTACTCCTGAATTGTATCAGAGTGTGTGAAGCAATGGGATGAATTGATAATATGGAAATTCCAAGGATGTATTGAAATAAAAAGGATTCTGTTGCTTTGTGAAACATTCTGAGATGCATTGTTGGAGCATGCTATATACAAACTGAGTGCTATTATCATTATCAATTACTGGCAATTCAGCACAGAAAATAAATCTAACATAATAAATATAACATAATACATAGCACTGTGCAGAAAACTGGAGCTCTCACTTTTGAAGGCTTTGCAGATCACATTTACATTCATATGAGGTTCTCCTAGAATATAGGTGCCCCATAGATTGAGACTGGCATTAAGTAAAGAATATCAAAGTAAAGAACTGCAGTGGAGCATCACCAGTCATCTCTACATGCAGTAGTGGACCATCTGTATAGTATGACTTAGATATGATCACTGAATATTCTCACCAGGAACCTGACTGGACACACTGGGCTCTGCCTAGACCCTGTTTCTGGAGGTGTAAGAGGATACAGCAATCATTGACAGGCAGCTCTTGCCCAAGTAACGGAAGGGGAAACACAGCTTGGGAGTGTACCTGGACCAAGATGCACACAAGCACTCACAAGTCCAGGAGTTTAAACACAACACAATTTTGGGGAATGGCTGCTCTTGTACAAAGATATATTTTGCTTTTTGGAAAGAATCACCTGTACTGCATGACAGTTATTTACAATTCAGGGTCAAGTGACCCTGAGCCTCAGGTTCTTCCTGCAAACCTCATTTCTGGCTGATGCATTTTGGTGCTTTGTAAGGAGGACAAAACTGTTTCATAGTTTGTTTTCCTGATAGTTTTCAGAGAGGCCCTAAAAGTTTCTGAAATTGAGGATATTTCTCAGACAGGACTAAGTTTACCTCTACGCAGAACTTTACAGCTGCTGACAGTACTATCTCCTCAGGGTTGTGAAAGAGCGCTTTGCTTAGATGGGAAGAAGGGAAATTCCCACTCCTTTTTGTGAGCACATGTGACCCTGGGGACTGAAATTTAACCACAGGAATTAGGAAAGGATTTTCTGAGACTGCCTCGTTCCGCTTAGTCTTGTCACTGGGACAACTTCACAGCTACGGCTAAAGTATTGAGGTGACTCTAGCAAGACCGTCCCATTGAAGTTATGCTGGATAGAGGAAACAGGGGCAGGACTATGGTGTCCTGGCTCGCACTTGTCTAATGCACTCAGTCTTGGGATATGCAAACGCACATCTGCTTCTTCTAGAGAGATGTACCTGGGCCAAACCTCCTCAGGCCCCAGCTAGGTGCAAAAATTGTTACATCTGAATCTTGAGCAAAACTTGTTAACTTACCTTAAATCTTTTAATTTGCCACAGCACATTTAGAATAGATCTTACCCAGGTAGATACATGCAGAAACATTTCTACTCCTAAGGAGAGTTTAACATTGGAGAAATTTATTTAGGGAGATGTTTCTGCTGGTCAAGTCTGTATATGGATGTGTTCAATGATAAGTTTGAGACACGATGCAGAGGTCAGCCTCTGAGATTTTCTGTGTGACATGAGATCCAGCTACATGATTTTCAAGTATCCTTCCATCCCTAGACTCTACAGCTGTGTCTGCCTTGCCTCAGAGAGAAAAGAAGTCTTAAACATGTGGAAAAAGTTGACATGAAAACACTGTGGATCAAATGGATTGTGGCCTGAGAGATATAGAATCTTTTATATTTCTGTCTGTCTTGATATTTTATGTATTTTCCTTCTGTGTTACATACTTCTCTTTTCCCTCTCCTGTGCTTTTATTGCACACCAAAAAGCGTTTTTCTTTCATTACCTTGATTTTGACAATTTTTGTATATACGTGAAAATTTTGCAGTACTTTGGTAGGGTTTGCATCATTCTTGCAAAAAGGTAGATGTAGTCCATATCTATATTCCATTCAGATATATGAGCACATAGTTCATGCAAGTAAGATCGAAATACAGTTTGTAACAAGACTGCATGTATGCCAGGGAAGGGGATGGTCTCCTTTAGCTGGCCTCTTTAGTTTGGACTAGATTCCTTATTTTAGTACTGGGAGTAATTTTAACATGTGAGTTTTGCTGTGTCATTAGAGGTGGTCCAAAACAAGAGAGTCTGATCTTAGAAAAAAAATTGTAAAATACTCGATTGGGCCAAACTTGCCTGAAAACCTTCCTGTCTTTCCTACTGACATTCAGGAGCTGCAGCAGTCCCACCTTCCTGCCTTGCCCCGTAAACAGAAAAGCTGGGGCTTGTCTCAGTCCTCCTTGGCTTTGCAGATTGGAATCAGGCAGCTTCACCTGAGGCTTTGCTGGATGCCAGCATCCCTGCCCTGATTCAGGGAGCCAAGACCTGGTCAGAGCCAGAACTTGCAAGCTTCTCACTTTTCAGATTCATTGGGTCTCCGGACTCAAGGTGTGCTGCCTGGTATCCCTCCCCTAGCCCTGAAGACTGGGACTGGCTACCAGAGGCCCTGACACTGGGGCTACCTTGCCTATGAGAAGAAGTCCCAGTTGCCAAGAGCCTACGGCAGACCCAGCTGGCTGCGCTGGCCCTGTGTCACAGGCACAGAGGGAGGGGCTCTGGTTTTGCATATCCTGCCTAGAATGCAGGCAGAGTTATACTTATTTAATTTGATGAAGTCTTGAATGAATAAGGGATCTTTCAAACAAAAAACATTGCAAGAGTGGAAACAAAATATTTTCCCATGAAGTATATTTTTTTTTTTTTAGGAAAATTCCTTGCCGTTATTCCTATGACTTTAGCCTCTAGAGCTAGCAAGATGCTTCTTTTCAAAGAATGTGCATAATGTCTAAGAGATGAAGCTATGAGCTCTCCTCAGTGGTGTTTCCTATTAGCCACCACAGCAGTTTGTATTACCTTTCTCACCTCCCACAGATTTCTGAAAGATAGACTAATCCTCTCATGATGGAACCTGAGTGTTTCAGACCAGATGCCCTTAAAAGCAAGGAGTTGCTCAAAGGATCTTTTCTGATCCTGAAAGGTTTGTAATAGAAACCTTTTGTAATTGTCTTAATCTTCAAAGAAGCAATATGAAAATTCATGATGAGGACGACAAGCCACAAAAGTTGATATTTTAAAAAATAGATTATTTGCCAGGGCTGCCAGCTGCTGGCCAGATACTGAATTAGCTGCCTTCCTCAAAGAGAGATGTCTCCCATCTGCTGAATAAATGCTCCTTTTGTGCACATTTTCACAGCTGAGGTTTGAAGCAAGAACGTTGTGGTCTGCAGACAGCAGCTCCAAAAAGACAGCCAAAAAGTTTCTTGCTCTGTACTAGACAGGCAGGAAGCTAAAGCCTTGCTCAGCTGGAAGCATTCTTTGCCTATCTCACAACATCCCTTCCAATCATATAAAAATCTTTGAAGGAGAACATCTCCCTGCAATCCTTCACAAAGCAAATCCACTCAGGCAAGGCATATTTCTGGGAAGGAGCCAGCTTTGCTTGGTGGTCCCGGCTTTTGGCATCATCTGTGACTCAGTAGGGAAGAGAGAATAAATAAAATACTGTTAAGAGGTACAACAATGTTACCAAATGGGATTGTGCCTTTCCCAATTAGAGTTGTTTTTCCTATCTCCATATGTTGCATATTACAGAGCCCTTTTGTTGGTAAACATATCCATGGCTCCCTGCAGGGGTGCCAGGGCCACTCACTAGCAACTTGGAGACTGAAATTGTGCATTAAGTCCGATATGCCATGCAAAGATGGTCTTGTTTCCATGTTACTCTAGCACAGAGAGGCTCTGAGAAGCTGGAAGCTTCTGGCAGTTGGCACAACAATTCTTCCACAGGCACCTCTCCCTAAAAAAAGAAAGGAAGGTTGAGATTAGGCTTAACAATTTTTGTTTCTTTGTATGGTGGATAGACAGTAATAATAAATCAGCTAAAACATTTCCATTGCTTCTTTCTGTCTGGGAATCTCTGAGACAAGAAGGTAAGAACTGCAGCAACGTCATATTTTCGAGTCAGGCAATGTCATTGCTGTTTGTAGTTGAGATATGAAGAAGCAAAGTGATTTTTCTCAGCACTTAGACACAGGAGCTGGTAACAGGGGCTTAACAGCTCACCGTGCATCAGTCTAGCTATGTCTGTGTTTTTCTGCTTTCAGCCCACAGCAGACTCAACTTAGTTGTCTCTCTCTGTGGATCAAGTTGTTATCTAGCCTTTAGTGGCAGACTTACAGGTTATAAACATGCATACAGACAGTTACCGTGGCATAGCCATTGTGTGATTATCTGATGTATGATGGTAACTCACCTTTGTGCCTAAGCTTTGAAATTACTTGGCACATAGATGGCAGAACAGGTAATAAAATTCCCAGCTCCTGGTCCTTGGAACAGTGCTTTGAACACTGGCCTGTCAGTTCATTTAATGCTGCAGCACATCAGGCACAACTTTGAGCATGAACCACAGGAGACTAAATTTTCTAGTGTAGGTACTGTACGGACTTTGAAACAAGATCTGTTTCTGACTCCAGCTGTTATTTTGTTAGCCTTTACTGGCTGGCTGAGTAAAAGCTGATGGGCACCGGAAAATTTCTTTGTCATCTATTTCTCCATTAATTGCTCCGAATATGTGTGATTCAAGAGTGATGTAAATCATCATTGCCATCTCACTCTATTTATCTGTTTCTTCAGCAGGCTCTCATGGTAACCAGCAACTACTGTATTTAAAGAATGCACTGTACCACACCTACTCAGTACAGAACTTTGCTATGGAAGGGTGAGAGAAAGAGAGAAAGAAAGAGAAAGGCAGGAAGAGAAAAAGACAGAAAGAGTGAGGAAGAGATGGAGGTAAAAAACCCTAAAGCCCAGAAGATGGAACCTGATGTCCTTTATCAGAAGAAGAGAAAGATTAGATTTATTTCTGGAGTGACTATGAATACCAGAGCAACTAACTGCAGTTTAGGAGGTCTTTTGATATAGTCTACCCAGTCCCAGTTATTTTCATTCTGTGTTGCCAGCTGGCCTTTGCAGAAATCTATTCAGGGTTCAATTCTAAACAGTAATGTTTGGGAAAAGTACAATCTAAAACAGACAGATCTGTATATGTTTAGGTTTTGCTTTCTTTCCACTTTTAAATATTAAAAATTGACTCCAGCTGTGGGGTAAAGTAACGCCCAACCTATAAAGACACTGACAAATAAATCACAATGCAATTCACTGTGCATTTTCTGAGGTCTAAACACCAGCTTTTGAAAGGAATTTTCCATGATTACATCTTGGGAAGATATCTTCACTACCAACAACTCGTTTGACTTTTATACTTCTTAAAAGTCATTGCATTCCAGCAGGGTCAGAGCCTGCCATTACTTCTCTGGCACACATCTCAGGAGTTAACTGAACTGTCTGATTGTACTTAGGACATATGCAAAGCTTTACTATCCCTATCTAGTATGTTGTCAACCAGAATAGCTACCTTTCGGGTTTATAATCCCCTTTTCGCAACTGTAAATCACTGATCTACTGTTCAGCCCCCTCAGTTGATCAGTTCTGCTTGAATCCACTTCTTTGCTGTGTCAAGTTTAGGCAGCCTTGCCTGAAGTCAAAGTTTTATTACTGTTTGTCTCAAAACCACCAAATAGCAGGTTTCCCACTTCATCAGGATGCAGGCCAGAGAAGTCAGGTTTAGCTCCTGAATTCTGACCCAGCTCACCCTGGCTCATTTTGTGGCCTGCAGCAATCACTCCTGCCCATCCCACATTTCTTTCTTAGAAATGGATAAATATTTAGTGTTTGAGAAAGGAAGAAGATGGAAATTCCACCCTAAAGGCAATATGCTTCTTTTTTTTCAGGGAGCAGCTATTAATCGACAGAGTCCCCTTAATCTGCGCAGCCTGGGTAATAATCTAGAAGTAGCTCTGATGTTGATATCATATTTTTAAAACTATAAATTAACTTACAATTGAAAAAAAGCTGGCTTCTAACCAAACTCCCTTGAACTATCTTATTTCAATTATTTAAAAAGCATTAAAAAAGAAAGTTTCTGTCCATTGCTCTATTCTTTCCAAAAGTTGCAATGTAAACTTTTTGTGGGGAAAAATAATTAAAGCAAAAATTCCTGACCAGTTCTGCTCTGCATGGCATTTCACTGGCATTCACTTCAGATCGGAAAGTTGGTTCCCCCTTCAGAGCCAGCCTGTGAAAGACTGTCCCCACCAGGGAAAGGATTTAAGAGCTTCCTGCTGTTCCCTGCCTCCAGCTACACTACCGCTGCATCTGTGGCACTGTCTCAGTTTTGTGTACTTTTGTTCTGAACTAGATCGGTGAAAAATAGGAAGAAAAGGCTCTGCTAAAGTATGTTTTTGTTTCTACAAGATCAGTTCTTTGATCCAGCCAAAGGTTTGCATTTTTCTTATGAGAAGACTTGGAAGAAAAATGCTGGTGAATGTGCTTGGAGCATCCTGCACATCTACCCGGTCACCAGAGGAATCCTGGAGTACAACTTCACTTTTAAAAGACATCACTGAGCCTACAAACAAGTTGTTCTTGTTCCAACACCTTTGTCCTCCTTGTTCAAATACCCACAAGTAGTTTCATTCATGGGCAGTGTCAGGCCATTCTTCAGAGCACCACTCTCCCAAAGTTCAGCTGAATCTTTTTGTTGTGGTCAGTGGCCTTCTTGCTCTCAGGAGGAGTGCATTCAAGAACTCTTCTTCACCTGGAAATCCATAAAGCAGAAACAAGAACATGGTCCTAAGCTAAATAAAAACTACAACATAAGAATGAGGTAGCTGTAAAAATGACTTAGAAGGCCTCAGGCTCTTACCAACAGTAAGATTTGTAAAAAAAATCCAGCCAAACCAAAAAGGTTTCAGTGAATGCAGCTGATGTAGAAGGTGAAGAAAATCTACCAAAAAGGCTGGAAAATAAGAAGTTTTATACAGATGCACAATATATTTAATAGTAACAAGGGAGCAAAACCTTAGGACAAAGCAGGGGGAATATATGACATTTATTGTGGTGAGATAGATGCTTCACACAGAAGCATCTAATAAGACTTGGAGAGTCAAAGAACTATCAAAAGCAATCTCTAACCAGAAGCAATTAACTCTGAATTGTGGCAAAATCACAGAGTTAAGATAGATAGAAATACCTGCCTTTAAAAGGGATGAAGGGTAGAGAAAGGGTCTGTAAATGTATAACTCGGGCAGCTTTGCCATGATTTAGAGTTATTCAAATAAATACCTTCTTTTTTTGGGGAGCACCTAGATGAAAAAAATAGGACAAGAAACAAGAACATGAAATTGTCAAGAACAGATCACATCAAAGTAATCTACTTTCCCTCTTTGAAAATAAATGGACACTATGGAAAAGGAGGAAGAAGATGTGATCTAACCCAATTTTAATAAGACTTTTGACTTGAAAAATGTAATTAAAAAGGTACTTAGAAATTAGTTCTCAAGAATTTGCTGACAAACACAAGAAGTTGCATGCATGAGATTTCATAGAAATCTGTCCTAGACTTGGTCCCATTCCATATTTTCATGAATGACTTGAATGATGGAAGTGCAAATGTGCTTGTGAAATTCACACATGACACCATGCTGGCAGGCTCTCTGGGGGCCAGAGGAAGAATCTAAAATGATCTTGATAAATTTAAGAAATGGTCTGAAAGCAATTAGGTGAAATTCAATAAAGGCAAGTACAAAGTCCTAGACTCAGGAAGGGAAAAATCTATCATACAAAGACAAAATAAATGCAGGAATGTCTGTTTCTAAAAATAGGGCAATTTTTGAAGAAGTGAGGACTTAAAATTACAGTCTAATGTTCATGAATCCTGAGAGCAATGGAAGTGTCAGGTAAAGAATGGGCACTCCTCTAAGACTTTAGCCTTAATTTTTCACCTACGTGAAAGATCCCGGTTGTTCTCACATTTCCATTTCCTAAAAGACAGGGAAGGGGGGAATAGGCTGGCTTTGTTCTCCCTCAGTGCTGGCACTCTTCCTCACTGCGCTACTGCTGTAAGTTAAGGTGTATTTGGAAACTCCAGGAAGACAGAATGAGGAAAAATACATGCCTTGTGTTTTCTTCATAAATATCAGTACATCAGTATTAAGAGCTTCTATTTTCTTGGCTGACCATATCCTGCCTGGCCACATGGAGTTAAATTAAACCAGGCTGTTAGTGAGAAACCAGCAGGAAATGAAACAATGTAAAGCCAGAAGTATAAATGTCTAAGTTGCCATCAAGGAAAATACCAAAAGTCCCAGAGAAAGTGATGGTAATCAATTGATGACGAAATAGCCTGTCCTGTGGCTCTGAGTGTGCAAAGTTTGATACCAGAGGGAGATTCTTTTTCCTGGTGGGGAGTCACAATGGCCATCACAAGAAATCTTTGTCGAAAGACAGCTCTGTGACAGGTCATTCTGCTTCAGTCCCTGCGTGGGGTCAAAGGGGAACAACAGGCCAGGAGGATGCTGATGTGGAAGGCAATGCGGACAGGGGCATCTGGAAAGGGCTGCGGCAGGACAGGCAGCCACTTGGAGAGAGAAAGGGACTGTTTGCCCTCTGCCTAGGCAGTGACGAGGCAGCGGCAGGTGCTCTCCCTCTCCTCTGCTCCTCTGCAGCCCTGCAAGGGTTAAGAGATAAACCTTCATTTTAATAGTGTGAATGATCTCGACTCCTTCAGGCTTGTTTACAGTGACATATGCTTACTTACACAGACCAAGGCTAAGCTGGCCTTTAGAGTGGTTGTCACTAGTGGGGCTCCACTGGTCAGTGTGGTGGGTTGTTTCACCAGAAGGTGACAAGGAAGGCTTTGGTGCAGAACATGCTGCCTGCACCTTCCCTCACTCCCTGTGGAGTGGGTGACCTCTGCCTCCCCCTCTTTGTGAAATGGAGCTCTGCATCTGCTGCAGATTTTAAAAAGAGTTTTGTATAAAGGACGTAGGCATTTCAGATACCTTGGGAGTTAAGGGGTGTAGGAAAGAGCCATGTATACCCTACACAAGCCAGATGAAGACTATGTAGAGAGAAAGGAAGAAACTGTGCAGCGCTGGAAAAACCGAGCAAGTGACAAATGTTCTCCCTCTTAGTAATGCGTAAGCAATAAAAGAAAATAAATACAAATTCACTGTTTTAACTCAGAGTCAGCTCTCGCTGTCTTCAGCATGTGGGCTGTTTCTGGGCACTGCAGCCTCCAGCATCATGCAGTTTTAATGATGTCTCTGCAGGCACACAGGCAAATTTTGAGGAGACCAGTGGTTTTATCCAGGAGGACACATGGGTTGCTACTGTCTCCTTTGTAATCTTTCAGATAGAAGTGGCAATTTTGCAAACAAGCTAAAGATCTTAATATTTCTGTGCCACTTACAGCTTCTCGGCAAGTAACACTCGCTCTTCCAAAGATGGCAATCGATTAAAATGAAAGCTTCCATCAAAAGCCAAACAGTCTCAGTATCAAATCCAACCACTCTGCAACAAATGGCACTTTCTTTCTCCTTGTGATTATGTTGTAAGTGCAAAATAGAGACAACATTTTACCTTTTAGTGATTTCTCTGTGTTTAATTAAATTATCAGTACTGTAAAGGATATCATTTCTCACCCAGAGAGAACTAGGTTCATGACATGACTGACCAATGTAAATGGATTGTGGCTGTGCAGTGACAAGTGACAGTGTTAAAACAGTATTTGCTGTCTGAAGACAGACATTATTTGCAGAGGAAACTCATTCCTATGTAGAGGTGTTTAAACATAATTCAAACACTTAGGATTTTGCGGATGGGTGATTTTCACTCTGCGTGTATTTACCTTCTCTCCTGCTGATACCAGCTGAAGAAGATCATTGCTGTCAGCTCTGATGTATTGAAATGCCTTTGGGGAGGGAAACATCATCTGTGGCTCCTGTCTTTGTTGCCAGCTTTCCATGGCCCTGTGCTCTGGCATGGCAGGTAATGGGGACACCAGGCCAATCTACAGCTGGGCTTTCCTCGCTGCCAGTGAATGTTGCAGGTGTAGAGGTAAGGTCACTGAGCAAGGAACACAACGCTACAGCAATGCTTGTAGCCTGGCAAAGAGACATTGTGGATTCATGAGACATTTGGCGGGAATACATTTTACTTGCAGTTGTGGGTAGGACAGCACTGCAAAACAAACACCAACCTTTCTTCTCGTAGCATCCTTTTATATGTCCATGTTTTCTGGGTTTCCTCCATAAACACAAATATTGCCCCTTCTAGCTGTAAAATGTGAGAAATCCAAGAGCAGGAGCCAGGTGAAGCCTATCAAATGCTATGGGATTTAGGTTTCCAAAATACTTCAGTTGAGATTGTGGTTGTATTTGAGGGCTGTGCTGCCCCTGGAGATATGGCACTGCAGGCTGTTGTGCCTTTGCTTGCCAAACTAAAAGAAAAGGAAGGATAAATTATTCTCTTATATGCTGAGTATGTGTTCAGCAATCCACCTAGCTTGGAAGGAGTTTATGGAAAGACTTAGTTCTAACAATGTTTATTACTACATCACTGTGACATTGTTCTGACTGAAAATACTGACTCCTATCAATTAGCTGGGAAAGAGAAAAATGTTCCTAAACCAGGCACTTAACTATAGATCCTCTGTCTTTTGAGGAGCAAGACATTACAACAGCTTCTGCTTTTATTTACTCAGGTGTATATTAGTTGCAGTGAATGGAGTTTTATGTAAGAAAAAATGTCATGAGTGAGACCAAACAGATCAGTTAATCCCTTGGTCTCCCTGCTGACAGGGTGAGGTCAGTGCTTGCTTTAGCCCTTTGCCTCATGCCAACTGCAAAGTATTATTGTTATTATTATTAAAATATTTTTTTCTCCTGTAAAGTGTATCCATGTGGCAATATGCTGAGTACATCAAAGTTATTTTTGGTATTCCTTTCTCTCTTTACTTTTCTGTCTCTGCTTCTCTGTCCCTCACTACACTGTCCTGAGAGCACTAGTTGTCATCTGTAAGGGTTGACTTGTATGTGAGGCTGAGACTTTGTGATTTTAGAGTTTCTGCTTTTGCCTGTAAGTAACTCTGGTTGGCCAGAGAGCCAGGGGAATGTCAGTGTTTGTTGCTCTGTACCTTATAAATTGTACAGTAACTCAGATTATTATTATTGTGAGACTGTGTAGATGCCTACAGTACAGAGGTGGACATTGCAGCTGAGATCCCTGCTCTTCCTTGCCCTGCTCAGCCATGGAGATGCGTCGTGTAACGTCCCACTCCTCAGCATGGACAAACACCCTATTCAGGACCCAGCTGTGTTGATGGAAAAGATGCTGCTCGCAGGTGTCCACATTCTCTATTCCTGCAGCTTGCTCATGGGGATACAGGTGGAAGTGTTTTGTGGTCTAATCCCAATTGTTGGCTCAGGTCAACAATTTAAATCACCCAGGATGATTTGGATTTTCCTGCTTGGGTGGGCAGGGATGCTTACGTTCTCTGTGGTGCTAACAGAGGGAAGGATAGCAATTGCAGCTGCACCCAAAGAGGCACGCTGCAATTGTGAATCTGAACAAGCACACTGGCTTGATGGAATACATTTAAAGCTGCCATAATTAAGTTGATGCATCTCTGCACATACAGAATTACTTTTGTAGTTCTAGCAACTGAGCCCAATGTTAGAGATGTTTGTTGGCCTTGCAACTGGAAAGAGACATCAGTAGGATGGTTTACACTGGGAAATTACATCATGTTAGAACATGTTGCTCGGGACTTCTGGTGACTACCACAGTGTAATTTCCCATCATAAACAAGGCCTGTGAAACAGCTGTTAAGAGGCCAGGCGTCAGCGGACTGGGCTGATCCTGCTCCCATCTGAGCTCCTTGGGCAGCGGGTGACTCAGCCACACATCACAGGTTCTGCAGCCAAGGCAGAGCTAAGCCACGGTCCTCAGCATCATTCCAATGTTGTGGTGCAGGCACACTGTGTAGTTTTGCTTGCTGGCTATAAATGCCAGCAAAAAAAAAAAAAAATTCATTTTTTTTTTTTTAATAGGCTTCATAGAACGAGACCATGCTGCTTTTTTCTTTTTCTTTTTTTTTTTTTTTTTTTTTTACAGTCCCAAAACAAGTGAATTCTGCCTTTTCTCCTAAGAAGTTTGGCAGGTTGCAACCAAAATGAGAATAGGAAAGTGTTAATTAAAGGGCTGTGTATGCTCAATTCTGCAACTGAATGGGCAGTCAGTGCTTTTAGTCAAGCGTATATATGGCAAAACATTGTGCAGGATTTGAGGCTCCACTATTTAAAACCTAGTTCTGCCAAAAAGCAAGTGTTCCTTAGCTCTCTGCCATTAGGCAACTATGAAAAAATTAAAAATAACACCTACAAGAACCATTGATTTTAAGATTAAATGAGAATTTATGGTTTCTTTATATATAAGGAAAGGTTAAATACCAAAGGATAATTGGTTGTATTTCAAATTAGGTTAATTATTCCAGGGTCAAGACAAATTGTTCAGTACTCTGCTTGTATCTCTTCAGTCACCCTGTGCACATGCTGCATCACTTTACACAGGGCTTTGGTGAGGGGTGGTGGTTGTGGGACTTCTCACACCAGACTCTCAAGCAAACTTGAAGTAATGCGTTAATTTTGCATACTGTAGTGTGTGCATATTTTATAGGGTGAAGAAGGAGATTTTTTTCATCAAGATAAGGGGAGCTGTAAGCAGAAAAATCTATGAAATTAACACAGGGGCGGGAGAGGAAAAAAAAATGTCTTCAGCCAGATTGGCTTGTGTCACTGATATTCCCACAGGGCTGGAAGGAGTGTGCAGCCAGGGCTGGGGCAAGAGGGGTCTGAACAAAAGGAAAATCTCCTCCAGTAGCAGTACCTGCTAGATTATCGTAAATCACCTGTGAAACTGCTGGACCAGTCACATTCTTTAGGATCAACTTTTGCTGAAGGACAAAGTTTGGAGAGTTAAGAGATGAACAGAGGAAATCTGCATTATCTTTGGAATTTTAAAGAGAAATTTAAAATATTGGAAGGTGGTAAATAGAGGATAGTCCTTGACATCTGAAATGCCAGGAACACCACTTTGGACAGAGGGCTCTCTTTTGCTTCAGCACAATGCTTGGGCTTGCTCCATACACATTGCTTTTATTTAACTCTACACTGCAGTACTAAAGGTCTTGTGGAAAGCAGACAGTAATTTCAAAGCCTTTGGTGATGGAGTGCTCCAAAGAGACAAGAATTTCAAGATGAGATGTCCAAAGCTCCCGCAAAGCCAAATTCTCACACAGCATAGCTGTATGAACTACCTAAAATGAAAGTCTATGAAACCTCTAGTCACTTGAAAGTACTTGTCTTTCATGACTGGAAGAAGGGTAACATTATCCCCATTTTTAAAAAGGGTAGAAAAGTTGACCCTAGAAACTACTGACCCGTCAGCCTCACCTCTGTGCCTGGGAAGATCGTGGAACAGATCCTACTAGAAGCTATGCTAAAATACATGGATAATGGGGAGGTGATTAGAGGCAGCCAGCATGGGCAAGTCCTGCCTGACCAACCTAGCTCCTTTCTGTGATGGGGTAACCACAGACATGGGAAAACCAACGGATGTGATCTATCTGGACTTCTTTGAAGCCTTTGACATGGTCCCCCACAACATCCTTCTCTCTAAATTGAAGAGATGTAGATTTGATGGGTGGACTGTCCGGTGGATAAGAAATTGTTTGTAAGGTCATATTCAGAGAGTAGCAGTCAGTGCCTCGATGTCCAGTTGGAGATCCATGACAAGTGGTGTCTCTCAGGGCTATCTGTACTAGGATCAGTGCTATTTAATATCTTCATCAATGATATAGACAGTGAAATTGAGTGCACCTGCAGCAAGCTTGCAGATGATACCAAGCTGAGTGGTGCGGTTGCCACATGGGAAGGAGACGATGTTGTCCAGAGAGACCTGGACAACCTGGAAAAGTGGGCCTGTGTAAATCTCATGAGGTTCAACAAGGCCAAGTGCAAGGTCCTATGCCTAGGTTGGGGTAATTCGTGGTTTCAATACAGGATGAGGGATGATGTGATTGAGAGCAGCCCTGTGGAGAAGGACTCAGGGGTGTTGATTGACGAGAAGCTTGATATGAGCCGACACTTGCAGCCCTGAAGGCCAACGTATCCTGGGCTGCATCAAAAGAAGCGTGGCCAGCAGGTCGAAGGAGGTGATTCTGCCCCTCTATTCCTCTCTTGTGAGACCTCATCTGGAGTATTATGTCCAGTTCTGGGCTGGAGCACCTCCCACATGAGGACAGGCTGAAAGAGTTGGGGTTGTTCAGCCTGAAGAAAAGGCTCCAAGGAGATCCTATGGTGACCTTCCAGTACCTGAAGGAGGCCTACATGAAAGCTTTTTAGAAAGGCACATACTGATAGGACTAGGGGGAATGGCTATAAACTGGAGAGGGGCAGATTTAGACTGGGCATTAGGAGGAATTTCTTCACAATGAGGGTGTTGAAGCATTGGCACATGTTGCCCAGGGAAGCTGTGGATGCCTCATCCCTGGAATTGTCCAAGGCCAGGTTGGATGGGGCCTTGGGCAGCCTGATCTGGTGGGAAGTGTCGCTGCCCATGGCAGGGGTGTTGGAATTAGATGATCTTTAAGGTCCCTCTGAACACAAACCATTCTATGATTCTATGATTCTATGATTCTCCACTCAATAAGTAGGAAGTGTCAACCATCAGTAAGAGTTTAGACCTTGTAGGAATACAAGACAACCTCTTCCTAGAAGACCTTTCTCTTTCCTTAATTTAATTTAAATTAAATTTTATTTAAAAACACCTGCCTTTCAATTCCCATGTATTTTTCCCCTTGTGTTTATTATCACACACAATTCTACTGAGAAGCAGGTTACAATGAACCACTTCAAAGATACTGCCACATTTGCAAAGGAAGGAGTTTCTCTCTGATATTTCAGCAGCACTAGCGTGTGCACCACCAGGCAGAATGCTACACATGGGGAATCCGAAACAAACCAACTGCTTATACTGTGACAGCACAGAGAGATCTAACACAATTTCAAATTAGCAGCTTTCAGTACCTCAGAGCATTGAATCAAACTGCATGGAGCAAAGAGAAGTTGCTGTTGGTGTCCATGTGAAAATCATTATTAGGGGAAAGAATTATTGCTTTTTCATGTTTGTACAGTGGAGTCTTGATCTGTGCTGGGGAAATGCAGGTGCTACCAGAATGCAAATTTTTAACAATAATAGGCACGAAATATACCCTTTGTGGTTGAAAATACAGGTATTAGAGGAATCTGTATTCACATCACTGACATATCTACACTTGGAAGCCATACCTGAGGCTGATAGGTGACCTACAAAAGCTGAAATGCCTGGCAAATATGTTTTCCATTGAAAATTTTCAGATGAAAAATTTGCTTTTCTTCATACTTTTTTTTTTTTTTTCCTTTTCTATGGCAATGCATTCTTTCCTGGTCCATTTTTGAATATTCATATGGAAACATGAGACTGAGTTGTGCTTTTTATTAGGTTTAATAAAAAAAGAAAAAAACACTGTTAAAAAAAATCTCCATTTTTCAAGCAGGCTTATCAGTGCTATGACTACTAATAGTAGGAAATTTGCATTTAGTAATAGGTAAGGCAAAACCAGATAACATTATTTTAGCCCACTTTGACCTGAATGTCTGTGCAGTGCTAAAAAACCAATTAAAGTTAGAGTCTACCTAGAAGCCTGCTGCCCCGACCCCATCCCCTAGCATTCTGCTTTCCAGCAGGCTGTAGCAGAAGCTGCCACACAGCAGTCCCAGGTGAATGCCACCATACCCCTAATCCCTCTTCCCTCCTGCCACCAGGGATAGCTATGTGTGTTTTAACTGTGAAGGGCTGTGACACTGGTGTGGTGCTTGCCTGTCCCCTGGGATTTCTTGTCTTCTGTAGCTAACCCTGCAATAATTTTAGCAAGTAATTAGAATAACTTTATTCTTCTTTTCAGTAGTTTTTGTCTAAATTTGGATTTTCTAAGCAGCATACTCAGCAGCTACACAGGTTAAATAGATTCAATCTCAGAATATCTACCAGAGGCTAAACAGCATAATCTCTACTTTGACATTCACATACCTCAGGACAGAGGGGAAAAGGGAGGGTGTACACATACAAAACATTGATGCTGAAGGACAATACAAAAATGAAAAGACAAGGGCATGAGACAAGACTTTGCAGAAATGGCAAACACAGTTTGCATCCACTATAAAAAGCTATGGGAAACCTGTTATAACCTTCAAATCCAAACTACCATTTCTCACAGGCTATCTAAATCAAGAAAAAAAGGCAAAAATAAAACCTTCTCAAAATGTCAAAGACCTAAAATCCCTGCTGGCTAATGGTTTCTATCTGTATCTCAGCTATTTATAAAGCCACTCTCCACGGTTTCTGTCATACATTTCAGTTACACATGTTCTGAGCTAGCAAGATAGTGGATACAAACCTGATCTATAAAACTGTGGCAATAAGTGAAGATATCTGTGCACACTCTAAACTGTGCTTAAAATAACAAGAATTGCCACTTTTGATTTATAAGAAGATGAGTAGGTTTCTGCATGAAACTCTGCTAATAGCTGAAAAACCTGTTCCACTATGGACTGAAAGTGGGCTCACTCCATCCACACATGCATCTGACATTTGATCACCGAACTTTAGAAGAAACCCACAAAACCTATTGTGCTTAGGAAAGTATATTATAGGGCAAAGGAAAACCTTAGAGGCTTGAGATTTGGGTGGAATCTATCTATTCCACGTGTGCAAGGACGGGATGAGTAATTGGAGGATCCGCAACAACCAAACCAAAACCTCTCCATGACTTACATGAGCCACTCTTGACTAAGAACCTGTAAATCTTTTTCCTTATTAATATGTTTCTTTGTTTAGTAAAGCTTGATTCCAATTTATACTGCTCATTTTTTTTCCTTTCCATCACTTTCAAAACTATCATAAACAGCCTGTAAACTCTGTATTGCAAATTACTTTCTAATAATAAAAAGGTATTTTGAGAAGAAAGATCAGTTCCTCATGTCTAAGTTGAAAAAGGAACACTGTCATGCAGTTCAAAGTTAAAAAAAAATCTATTTGTCTTGAAATTATTATAATATGGTAAAAATATAATAAGCATAAGAAGGAATGTTCTACGGACTCTAAATAAGGAACTAAATTTCCGGGAAGAAAAGAAAAACTTCCCCCAAAGGAAGTTAAAACTCATGGAGTATCTCTGATGGAAGTGTTTTCTATCTGAATTTGTTTTAAGAACTTGAATACATATTCTAACAAAACTTTCTAGGTCTAAAAATACTTCAAATCACAGCCAAAATATGTATTTTCTCCGCTAATGCAGTTAGTTGCTTCTTCTGTGAAGTACTTAAAATCCATTATCTGCCTGAAGAAAATGTAGCACCCCACCACAACAGATACCCCTGCAGAGTCCTATTTACTTATACTGTGATAGTACTCCTCACCAAGCAAACATGCGTACTTCTGCAGCACATGTTTCGGGGTTCTCTACTTGCTCTTTCAGGAAACATCTGTGTCAATACACATCAGTGAAGATGTTCACTGCAAAATAAATCTATCACCATGCTTTTGATTTATTATTATTTACTGTTGTGCTGTCCAAGTAGTTTATCCTCATCTCTGAAGATCTGTACAGGTTTTGTTTGCTTGCATGGTTTTATGAGGATGAAAGCAGCATTTCTGAAACACTGCAGCGAGTATTGCTGTAGTTAAAGCAAAAAACATTGGACTTTGATCTTTGACATTTATAAAAGCTAGTTTATAATCAAGATATCTTATCTGTTCTTAGAAGGCAGGACGGTACATTTATGAGAACAGAACTTCTCAGGAAATAAACTTATTGAATTTTAATTTAAAATGCAAAGACAAAAAAAGATTTTGTCCTTTGTAATGGGAAGAAAGATTGTTTCCAATTCCCCGAATATTTTAACAAGTAGTATTGTATATATACAACCTTTGTGATATGAATTGACTTGTTATTAAACATATTTGAGCTCTTCCCCTACTCCCAGCACATTCTCACACACACAAACATATGTGATGTTCACGTTAACAATTTATTTCTTGGAGGGAAGAAACCTGCACTTTCTCCATCCAGTTATCCTGGAGGTTGCCTCAGGTTATTTTAGTTTTTATGTTTAATATTGCAGGGATTTTATGGATTTACCAAAATACCATAATTTTTACTTTTAAAACACTTTTTTTTCAAACACATCTAGTCCAGATCAGGCCTTATCATATTCTGTTTCTGTTCACTGCCACCATATGTAAGTGTTGTCAAGGCTGTAATACACAAATTCTCACAAATGGCTCCAGGGCTAGTTTCACTGTGGTTTTGGAACACAGATTTTATAACACGCAGTTTCCTTCCTCTGAATTCGATGTGCTATTCAGCGGAATAAGGTTTCTGAGGCACGGGTTAGACCTTCAAAGGCACCTGGGCACCCAAATCCTGTTTAAGGGTACTCCACTGATTTGACATGAGGTGCCCTTGGATTGCTTGAATTTTCACAATGTCACTGCATACACACATGCAGTGAGCTCACTGCACAGATGGTCTGCATACATATGCCTCTGATATGGACATCGGATGCTTTTGGGATGCACCAGACTGGCTGAGCAGGAGAAAAGCAGCTGAATAGCACGTAGGCAATGGCATTGACAGTGTCCAGAAGCATTGTGCTTTTTGTGTCATCTCTATGAATGTGCAGCCTTTGAAGCTGCCTCAAAGTATCAGATGTGCTGTGTTGGTGCGTGGCGACAACAGCATGTGCCTCCAGTAGAATTTATGTACTGCAGTGTGGTAGCCACGGCTGTGAGGTCTGGAGGAGTGCCAGTGCACTTGGAGCTATTGTACAGGACCTTCAACCAAAGCTGCTGCGTGCCCAGAAAGTCAGCCAAACAGCAAACCCCTCAAAACTAAATTAAATCTTCAAGAGAGGAAGAGAGGACATGTACTGGAAAACTCAGCTCTATGGCATTTTAACTCCCAGCTCCAGAGGAACATCACCTTGCCTGGCTGTCCCTTGGGCTCTGTTTATCTTATCTGAACTCTTACTTTCTGATAGCTCAATGTTCTTTCACTTCTTGGGATGTGTGTCAACATTGGTAGAATAATGGCTTTAGGTCTGTATATGTTCATTAAGAAAAACAGTTTTGAAAGGGTCCTTCAGACCAGGGCTACACTACAAAGCCTTGCTGCTTTAGCTGTTTTAAAAGGTGGTCATGACTGGAGGAAAAGGAAAATGTACAATCTGTGCCCAGCTGTAGTGAAATTGAAATCCTCAAGCAATCAGGACACAGATTAAGCGTGTTTGGTTGTATTACAGATCCTGACATGAGAGAGGTAAGAAAAGAGATGGAAGAAGCCTGGCTGCAGGTTCCCAAAAGTTTGCCCTTAGTCTGAAGAGCTGTGTCATTGATATAAGTAGGAGTAAGTAGAGTAATGATGTGCATAGATTACAGTCTAAAACTTGTTCTGAGCAGGTATTCAACCGGATGATCTAAAGAACAGCTTTGCCAGAATGGGAAAGAGCATGTGAGAGAAAAAAAAAAAAAAAAAAAAAATCACAGCACACTCATATTTTTTTCCCTAAGCCATTGCTAGCCACTCTGTGCCCACCTCCTTGGTGAGTTCTCATGTTCCCACACAGTCAGAGTAGATGCTGCTGCAGTATGTGGAATTGAAGTGTATTTTCCCTAACTATGTGTATGGAAAGCAGGTCTCTGGATACCTAGCAAGTTCCTCCTGTTGCCCTGGATTCAAGGAAGATGCAGGTCTTTGCACTCTTGCTGTCAAAACCTAGGGAGGTGTAGATTTGGGGCAGGGCTGATCCTTTGTGCAGGCTTGTGGATGGGGAGAAGGTGGAGGGAAGGCAGATGGGCTCTGCCAGAGGATGGAAGAATTGAGCAGATATTCAAGCAAAACCTCACAGGGAATTCCTTCCAGCTAATCCCTGCCATAATTTTTTCTACAGTGAAGCTGATCCGATACATCGTTTCCGTGAGACAGAAGGCAGCTTTATGACTGTTCACTTCTGAGAGGTCTTAGACACTTGCTTTAATCATATAGTGTATGCTGACATCTGGTGGCATTCAGCAACCAAATCTTCATTAAACAAATAAGTTTCAGTTTTAAGAAGTCTGCATTCATATTTTCCCTTAGTTGGGCCCAGAAATAAGATTCTCCCCAGAGTGCTTCACACTGGGGTTTAGTCTAATGCATGTGTACGGGATTGGTGTGGTCCTGGATCTCTTGCAAGACACTTAAATGAGCACTGGTCTCTAGGTGAGGAAGGCACCACCAGCCAAGGAAGCTGACTGAGTTCAAACACAGTCATTCCAGCACAAAACAGAGCAAATGGCACCTTACCATTTCCCAGTCCAAACACAGAGAATCACTGCACTAAAAATGAGTGATGCAAAACTACCATGGGCTTTAGCAGGAACAGAGTCACCAAAAAGTCTTAAGTGGTAACACTTCTCACGTAATTATTTTGTCTTTATTTCAAATTGGAGAAAAAGAAGCAAAACAACATGTATGAGTAGCAAGTGAGATGTACCAAAAACTTGTTTCATGGCAAGTGAGAATAAGTAGCATGGAGTCAGCTGTCATGGTATAAAAGATATCAATGATGTAGCTGTTCCGTTAAAATTTGGATTAAAATAATGTTTAAATTTCATTTCCTCCAGTCCTTACACTGGTTTTGATTAGTTTTAAGAGCAGTTGATGGTCTTGTGATTCGAAAATTTTGCATTTTAAATTTTGTGTATATGGTCTGGAATTTTATGTGAATTTGTGTGTTTGATCTTTGACCTCTGTTTACTACAGTCCCGATTTGCCACTAATTTGATAGCAAGCCATAACGGCCTACTGTAAACAAGCTGCTCACTTTACATAGCTGTGTTTGGCTTCTAAATGAAGAAATATGTATGGAATATACTTTGGGTACTGTAGCCTCCTAAAGAAATAATAAAAAACACATCACTTCTTAGCTCTCCAGGTAACATTTACATTTGGAGAAAATAAGTTGCATGCCTAATAGAGACAGAAAATGCAATTCTTATCCACCTTAGCTTTTTTTGTTTAAAATTGTTCTTTAAAGTATTTGAGAGCTCAGGCCGCCTCTTTTGAAGTCAGTGGAAACTTTGCCTTTGATTTTAAAAGGATCAGGATTAAGGCTAAATTGGTAGGGTCTAAAAGGCAAAAATGAAGATGTCCAAAGTCCACAAACTTCTCACTGATCAACTATCCAGAAAGGAAGGACAAAAGCCTTCTCCAAGGTCTGCAATGTACATCTTGATTCCAGGACTCCTGTTCTTCGTACGTTTGTAGACTTCAAGATGGAAAGCAACTTCCAATCAGGACTGTAATTGACAGCATCTGGAGTAGTACATACTTGCACTATGGACCTGTAATTCTGCCGGGGGAAGGGAGATGAAAGCTGCTTGTAAAAATCAACAGACTGTCTGTACATGTCTTTCACAAGTTGTCCTGCACTAACACTACACAGTACACCCTGCCTGCAGCCCACCCTAGGCAGATTCACCAGTTCACAGGTTTAGGCCTTACACATAGGAACTGACAGAGCGAAAGTCTGCCTGTAGACATTTAACTCAGAATCATGTCTGATCATCCTGCACAAGCTTAGCACTTTTTTCACTAATCCGACATGAGCAGCTATTCCCTCTGAGCAGCAGGTAAAAGCAAGGTCTTCAGCTTTCTCCTGTGGGTCTGTCCATCCCAGCAGTGAATTTCCCATCACCTGAGCTCTATCCTCACAGTGGGAACATCAGGGTACCCTGGAAGAAGGACTCTTTTCCCATTTGGCAGAGGAGGAAACCATAGCCTCTATAATTCTCTGGTTTAGGGAGTCTTGGTAACTGTGACCAGAGCCCACTAATCAAGGATGTGGGTTCTTCTCAGCTAAGAATGTGGTTCATCTACAGTGACAAAGTGTAACTCAAAGAAATGATGAGACATGGGCAAGTAAAGACGAAAGACTGTGTTGTTTCTTTTTCAGACACCCAAGTGTATTGAGTATCTGCATTGAAGTGACACTAGCGCGAGGTCAAGCTATCCATGGATGACTTCAGAAGGCTAAAGCAACAAGAATTGTAAAATGCATGACTTTGTTGGTTTATGTGTTCCCAATATCAGACAAGCCAGAATTCAGGGAGACATAGGGATCAAACACCGTCCCGTATAATCTCAACCTGAGGTTGACAAAGCACCCGTTGCAGTCTGCAAAACATCATGACCCAACAAGGGAACATCATCTTCTGTTAACAGAGAACCTTGATTGGCCAAAGAAAGTCAGATAGAAATGCAGCATCAAAGTATAAGGTGCAAATCCATGCAATTAAAATCCACAATAGTCTCTTGTGTCTCCATTGCTCAGATGTAACATAAGCTGCTAAGAGCCTAATGGGAATCACTAGAGAAGTTTGATGTCATTCCTTAGGCTGTATAAGCCCTTCTCTTCTACCCTCAAATGACTGGCAATAGAAAGGAAAGAGTTGAAAATTGCCACATTGCACATTACTCAGTTTAGTCAGCCTCAAGATCTTCTAGCAAACCAACTCAAACGGCATCTACTTCATCTTCACTGGTGCTACTCAGAGCAAGATCCCCCTTACAGGGAGAAGCAGTCCTATCCTGATTCATCACAGCAAGACACAAACCTGTACTTCTGTTGCCTTTTCCCAGGTATAAAGGCAGACAGAGCCAGCAATATCAAGTCAGATTAACTTTCAAGATACCTTTCTTGAGATATTTCTTGAGCAACCCCAGATTCTGCAAGGACTACAATGGAAAATACAGGAAATAATATATGGTGCATTCTGAAAATGTCCCCAGTGATGTGACCCTGACTCCGGTGCCAGAGTTCTGCTGTGCTGTTTTGCCAATATATTGTGATGCCCACTGAAAAAAAACATTATATTTTGATGGGTTTGAAGTTACTCCAGTCTATTCTGCTGGCACACCTGGCAGAGGACACCCGTGTTTTCAACGACACTGGCTCAGAACTCAACTTTGTGCAGAAGCTTGCAGCACAGCTAAGCACCACTGAAAACTGAAAACAATGTTCTCAGTCAAAACTTCCTGTAGATCCCATCTTCTGCTTGCACTCCATGGACCATTTTCTCAGAATATTTTAAGTATCAGTCCCGAGGGCTTTAATATCTTTGTGCCAATTACCTCAGCATCACTTTCAGCTTGAAAACAGCAATGTACAAGTAAGGGGACATTTGCACATATCGACTTGCTTTTTCTAATGAAGAGTGGTAACTGAGCAGAAATCATTTCCAAAATGCTGTTTACTTTCATAGTAGGGCTGGTTTGCAGTGTAAAGAAAGGTTAAATTTATGTGAATAACTTTGGGGTCTTATACATGCAAGACAATCAGAGATATTCAATAAATAAAGAATGCCATAAGGGACCCTAAAGTGTTTAAACGGAGTAGGCAAGTCTGGACCCAGTGCAGAGCAGTGTTCCATCACTACTAGATCAACTTCAAAAGCAATTCAACGGGTGCTCCACATTGACAACATTAGAGAATACCTCTTCCAATAGTTTTTTAATATAAAAGGCAAACACAGTCACATTTGTATTTTAGGCAGTGAACAAAGAAGAACGAAACAAAACAACAAGAACTGCCCTCAAGAGATATTTTGGGCAGCTCCTCTTCTCCTACTCCCCCTACACTCCTTTTTATTCTCTTACCATTTTGTGCATTTTTGGCAACAGAGAACCACACTGCAGAGGTCACTGGTAGGCTGGTGGGGACCACTGTGGCTACTAAAGACAACTTCCCCAGCCTGGGAAAGCATCAACCTCTGCTCCCAATTTTGAGCCAAGGCAGAGGCAACCCTGGGTGAAGGAGGCAAAGGAATGGAAGAACTTGCCTCAGCCCAGCAATCTTTGACAAACAGTTGCTGCTTTCCCTCTTGCCCCAGGATCCAACAAGTGCAAATTGAGGGTGACAAATAGGAATATTAGCCTGGTGTTTCTGCTAAAATGATCTGCCTTGAAGTAGCTGATGTCGACACTTAAATTGTCAGCAGACTTCCTGTTTAGCTTCCAATTAGAAGAACGGGTCCATTCACACTTCCCTCTGAGCTATTGTTTCAACTCTCTCTAGACCAGGCAAATAGCACTGCAGCAGTTTACACTCCAGTTCCTCTTTAAAGGGATTTTTGCCACTATAACACAAATTGCATAGAATTTTTTTTTTTTTCAAAATTTAAGCTTAGACTCCAGAGAATAATTACACAATGCTGTAAAAATAGTCTGCAGCAATTTACATAGCCGTGAAGTACTGGAGCGATTTTTTCTTCCAGAATACCTATGTATATACGGCTGCAGTTAGCTCCAGTGTTTACAGAGGACTCACTGGAGCTGCAATCACAGAAACTGGTATTTCAAGTTAGGCAACACATGTGAACGAAACACTTCTTGTTATAAGGCAAGGGTTTGTATTTTGGGGTGTTATATAATCATTTGATTGAAGCGCCACCTTGCTCCTTCTGCCTTTTCTATATCATCTCCGACTGGATTCAAATAACATCCCTCTGGCAAATGCAGGCATTGATTTTGTAGTCAAGTAGGAGAGTATTAATTTAACTTCAGTTACTTTCCTGTAGTTGCATGCTCTTTCCATTTTCAAACAAGTTAATTGCACTGAGGGGCTGTATCCTCATTTCTCTCCCTGCAGTCAACTTTGCTGCTGCTCATTTGTATTAGGTATCATATCTCCTTTCCTGCTGGAAGCTCGGTCCCCAGCCTGCTCTCCTGCATGCTGAAATCTCTGCAGAGAAACTATTCAGGAAATACTTACCAAGCAAAGAATAAGTGACAGAAGTAAGAATTTATGCAAGTGATTATATACATATGTGAAAACAACTTCTAACTCTTGCAACCAAGCAGTGAGGAATTAATAATCGACCATTAGATTTAGGCACTGATTTGAAGGAGTTAAATTCCCAGGCTGCCTTTTCAGAGCAGGGTGGGGCATTGGGGAAGTGAGAGAAGAAAAAAAAAGGCACCTGAGTGCCCTGGGAAGGAGCAGCAAAATCTTCTATCAAGCTCCTCTTCTTCTCCTACGCTACAAGTACTCCCCAGCTGAGTGTCTCCGGGTGCCCATTGGCAGACATGGTCCTTAGCCGCACACACCTGTGTGTGGAGTGACCCACAGAGGAACCTTTCCCCCACCAGGAAGGGAGTGTCACATCCCGGTCCTGTTCACCAGCCACCCATACCCACTGGTGTGACCGTGCATGGCATGGCCAGTGGCCAGGGCCTGAGGGCAGGGACATGGACATCCTCCATGTTTCAGAGTGGGCATCCTGGAATGCATCCTTTGTGGAGCCGGATGCTGGGAGTGGGTCCCTCTCTGGCCCCTGGTACAGCACACACAAGGTAAGTGCCTGCTGTGCAGCATCATGCTGGGGGCCAGGAACAAGTAGGGTCTGGGAAAGCAGCGTAATCATTTCAGCCTTTCCCCACCATCTTCCAAAGAGCTCCCTTCAAGTGCCTCTTGCTGCTGACACCTGCTCCCTTTTCACCCCATTGTCCAGTCCACACTGCCCTGACTTCCCCCTCCAGCAGTCCTTTCTGAGTAGGAATTGGACAGAGAGTTATCCTGTTCTGTGCTAGACCATCGCTGCTTTTTGTCATTGGTGTTTCTGTTGCTGTCAGCGCTGACAGTGTATTTGTGCAACTGCAAAAGAGAGACCGAAACAACCTCTGAGAACTAACAAGTTGAAGCATCTGCTAACAATAAAAATGAATTGGAGGTTGATTAAACCCTTTACCTTTTCCCTGCTTTTTGCTTCACAAACTAGGAGGCATGGGACGATACTCAACATACTTGGGTTTTTGCTGCATAAGAAACAAACCACTTTTTATGACGCAAAGTATTTGTAGAAATTGTGCATAAAATGGCTTGTAACTAACTGCCCTCCTTTCTTTGTGAGAGAATGACCCAGCAGCATGTTATAGCCTGTGGAAGGTCCCAAAACCTTTTTCCTTTGGATTCTGTGTTTGCTACTGAGTAAATATCCAGGTGGCAGGAGGCATTGCTCAGCCCCGTGTTCTCAGAGGGAAGGAAAACTCTGAATTCATGCGCTTGGCTCCCCAGAGCAGCAGGACT
Source organism: Cuculus canorus (assembly GCF_017976375.1). Taxonomy (NCBI): domain Eukaryota; kingdom Metazoa; phylum Chordata; class Aves; order Cuculiformes; family Cuculidae; genus Cuculus; species Cuculus canorus. The sequence goes on from NC_071402.1 coordinate 24,334,466, forward strand.
CCTGGCTCATGGTTGTGCTTCCTGGGACCAGGGCTGGGATCTCTTATAGGAGACAAGAGAGTGGAGACAGAGATAATTGTGGGTTTGGAAAGCAGGGACCTTGATCTGGGAGGGCTTTAAAAGCTGCTGGGGGAAGGCAGAGACAGGGATCTCCCTTGGCAGGGGAATACAAACCTGCATGTCATAGTAGAGTTATCAGTTTGTTTGCAAGATAACCCAGTCCTGCTCCTGTACTTTTTGGGGTGGTTGTGTGAGGGCTGCTGTGTTTTAAGCCTAGTATTTTTCTGGGGAGACTTGAATAATTTTGAAGTGTTCCTTGGGTATCAGCTGGTGAGACTGACTTTCTGTTCTTCCATTTGCTTGTAGAGCTGAGTCTTGGAAGCAGGTAATGGGTAACTGTGGGTTGTGTGTTGCTGCCAACCTTCATTTCCCCAAGAGTTAAATTCTTCTATGCACCTCCATTTCACTTTTCACATTTTTCTAAGTATCAGAAACCATTTCCTTCCTCCATTCATAGCAAATGGGTTGTCCTGGCTGTGATTCAGTGGATCAGCCCAATTTCAGGACTTATTGTGGAGGCTCTTTCCCTTCCCTTTTTCTTGAGGTCATTTTGTTCTGTTAGATTTTGAAAGGAGGTCTTTCTTTTTCACCTCTACAAGGGACTACAACTGCATCAGCTCTTATCTGCTTGGAAACACCTCTGGAATGCTGAGTTGAATTGCTTTTGGGGGAGTATTTTTCAGTCCCACAAATGATCAGGAGGTGAAAGAGTGACATCCTTTTTTAGGAGCCCCTAAACTTGATGAGCTCTGCATGGCTGCTGGTCACAACTCATTAGTGCCATGTGGGCATCAATACATTCACATGGGACCAGTAGATCTAACACATGTATCAGGAAACTCAATGGCACTACAGTAAGCCTTAAACAACACCTATAAATATGCAGCTCCGTGGAAGAATCTAAAGTGTTGGTGTCTGTGTGACTGCACAGTGTAATGCCTCCTGAATTACATTTCTTTGGTTTTTTTTAATTTGGATTATCCTCATGCCAGTTCCCTGATTGGGCTCATTGATGGGAGCTGTTGGAATGCAAGTAGCAGGGACAATGAAGGAAAAAATGGTAGAAATAGGACTTCTCCTTGGTATCAGTGTGGTTGTAACTTGGTTGATGCTGCTGGAGGAACTCCTCTTTTAAAATAAGCAATGCAGGATCCTCTGCTTCCATAGCCTTCCCTGTCTCAGCACAGCATTGTGTGTCACAGGACATGGGTGTGTTTAATAGTGCAGTAAAAGGTGATGAAATATGTACTTAGTTACCTGAAGTATTCCTGACATACAAAAATTATTGTAATATTTTTGGGTCTGCTGGAGTAATGAACACAAGAAGCCTCCACATATGGATTTGGTCTACTTAATAGGAAGTATATGCAATTATTTCATTTTAATCCTTTTTTATTTCCCTTGAGACTTCTTAAAGATTATTTATTTATTTCCAATATTGTTGTTTATGGACAAAAACATTTTGCAGGATTAGTTGAGAGTATTAACTACAATATGGATCTTGGTTTGACTTTGTATCAGAGAAGGAGAAAAGAGCTGTGTGGCAATAGTCAATGAAAGCTCGGATGTAGTATCACAGAATCATAGAATCACTGGGTTGGAAAGGACCCACTGGATCATAGAGTCCAACCATTCCTAACACTCCCTAAACCATGACCCGTCCCTTAAACACCTCCAGGGAAGGTGACTCAACCACCTCTCTGGGCAGCCTATTCCAGTGCCCAATGACCCTTCCCATGAAAAATTTTTTCCTGATGTCCAGCCTGAACATCCCCTGGCAGAGCTTGAGGCCATTCTCCCTTGTCCTGTCCCCTGTCACTTAGGAGAAAAGGCCAGCTCCCTCCTCTCCACAGCCTCCTTTCAGGTAGTTGTAGAGAGCAATAAGGTCTCCCCTCAGCCTCCTCTTCTCCAGGCTAAACAACCCCAGTTCTCTCAGCCGCTCCTCATAAGACTAGTTTTCCAGCCCCCTCACCAGCTTCTCACCGGTACTTCTTCCATAACCCAGTAGCTCGTGTGGCAGTTGTGTGTAGTTGCTGTGTGTAGTTGTTCAAGTGTGGAAGCTGAGATGGAGATGGAAATTCATTTCCTTCTGCTTTTTTTTCCATCTTTGCTTGTCTCTTAATAAACTCAGAGTTATTACTGGCTGCCCAGACATTCACCTCGAGAGATTGTTTATTTTGTGAATTGTGGTAATAAATCATTTTGGCTCTGTTCATGAGGTTTAAAATGTTGACAGCTCCTTCAGATGGATCTGTGGCCTCTTGTCCTGTGACAATATATCAGAACCTGTCACATTCCATACGTGCAGGTGATGAGTATGTGCAGCCAGAAAAATTGATCTTTCATGTGCTGTAATTGGCAGGTTTGGCGGCTGCTATCAGGTACGATGAGAAATTCCACAAATTTATGACATCATTGTGAGGTCTTTCTGTACTGCCTTCTATTGTATACGTGAAATTTAGATTTTGCGTGAAGTCCCACACTTGAGGTTTTTGGCTCATTTTGTTCAAGGGCAAAGTCTTTAGTGCTTCAACACACCCCACCTTGCTAAAATCTAGTGCCACTGCTCCTCAGAAAAGTCACAGGTTCTTTCAGTGTCAGCATAGTCCCTGCAGGTATTTCTGCTGTCATGGGAGCTGCTCTCCCTGTGCTACGAGAGACCAAGTGCAGGAAGGCAGGGAGCTGCTGCAATGGAGATTTTTTTTTTCTCCATTTCGCTTGGCTGAGGAAGCACCTCAGAAACAGTGAGGGTGCCTTCAGCTGGTATTGCCACCAGAGAAATGAGTTGTCATGCAACATCCTACAAACATTGACCAGAATATTTTAAGCACTTAAACCATGGCTGGAAATGTCATTGTTTTCAACCAGGAAAAGCTCCAGAGCAAGCTGAGGTGTCCAGTGGACAGGTAGGAATGAAAAGGGCAGCATGACCACAGCACACATGCATTTCAACCAGGGCAGCTTTTATCAGCAAGAATCAACCTCTAGTTATTATCAGGCTAGTAAAGGTGAAGGCAAGCTCCCCTGTTTTTTCCACTTCAACTGTTTTCTAGAGTTTTTTAATGTCATTTCTTCAGTCTCTGTAGGGTATCTCGTCCTGCGGTCTGCTGCCTGCAGATGTTAACTGTTTCAGGTTAATCCTAGTCCCCAAATAAGAGGAAAGTAGAGACAAACATGTCCTCACCCAGCTCTGCTGCTGTATTCATTTGTGAATACTATGGTGAAAAGTTTTTTCTCTTCCCCCCAGCTCCTCATTCTAAAATTGCTCACTGATAGCAAACAAGTGTATCAAAACACTGACTGTATTTCATTGTGTTGTTCTTTACCTGTCATATTTCAAAGTTTATGTAGTTACAGTTTATTTTATGGCATGCATATGGGAGAAAATGCATACTGTTTTCTTAGATGGGAAATGTGAGTGTGTCCTTAAAAATCAAAACTTTGGAAGAAGACTTTGTTCAGCCTTTCAAATATACCTTTTTTGAATTAGTCATAGGGAACTGAAAGTCAAAGCTTATCATGGGGAAGCATTGCAAACAGTCGCTGCCAGCACCAATGCATGCTTTTCTGGTGTTGTTCTGCTGTCAAGAATCCAGCAGAATTTCCATTACTTAGTCTCCATTTAATTAAATTCTGCTAGAAAAGGATGTGTGGCTTTGGGTCACAGATGCAGGACTGTCAGCTGGGCCAGGTTTGCACCCAAGCTTTCAGGCTCCACCAGCGCTGTAGGTCTGATCAGATGGGGGTTGGGCTCTGATTTGTGTTAGGATGTGTGAGAAGCTCACGTAAGAAAGCAAAATAGAGCACTGGTTTGAAGTATCACCCATATATTTTTGCAACCTCGTACACCCATTCTGCCATGCCAAACATCAGTTGTCCCTGCAAATGTAAAGATCACAACGTCTGGCATTAAATGAGCACACATTTCATATAAGCTGCAGGCTCCAGGTTAAAGAAAGATCGACTGCTGCATGAGAACTTATTCCTTGCTCCAGGATAAGGGATTTAAGTACAAGAGAGGCTTACCACTTGCTTCGTCCCTTGCATGGTACTATAAGCATGTTTGTATCATTGCAACTCTCAAATTCCTTAGGGAAATGTAGCTTTTTCTTCTTTCAGTTACTGCAAGCAGAGTGGGAGTATGCCACAGAGCTGTTTATACCTCTGAATATAGAGGAGGCAGGGGATGGGGCAGCAGGTCTGGAACAGATGCCCTGTGTAGGAATGTAGCCCAAAGACTGGAGGTAACGTGTGGCTTTCTGAGCCAGCCTGCTTACCTGATTTCCACTGGGCACTACGCTGGGTTCCAGAACATTTCCTAGTGCATCTGTCACCTGTCTTAGGTGTCTCCTACGAGGGGTGGAAGGAGTCAGGTGCCTGTGGCAGTTTCCCATCAAAGCCCAGCACGGTGGTAGGCAGCAGGTATAGCAAACGAACTCAGTTCCACATTTTGAGCTTGGGGCACACAGATCCAAAGCAAATGCTGTTGATGGGAGAGCTCATCCTCCATCTGTTCTGGACACTTTAATCTCTTCAGCATTGCTGGCAGAGCTGCTTGAATTTTTTTTCTAGCCTGACATCCAACAGAAGCTGTTGAGCAAAGCCCTTTGTTTAGGCTGACAACTCGGTTCATTTTGACTGAAACAGTCTTGGTGGCTCGTCCTGGACACCTCAGCCAGGACATTGGAAACAACTGCCCTCACAGAGCTGGGGCCATGCTGAGCATCAGCTACAACTCTGCCGTGTGCCTCTTCCCTGATTCTCACTGGGCTGTTTTTCCCAAATCTCAGATATTTTCAAGGCTTCCCCTGCCAACAGCTGCTATGGTAAGATGAGTTTTCAGTTTTTCTGAGGACATTAAAGAACATGTGCATTTGATTTTTATTTAATGATTAAAGTGACAGTGCATTAAATAGAACCCTTGTAATTAGGCTAATATGTTTTAAGAGGTTTGAGAATGTTAATTTGGAAATTTCTAGGCAAGGCAATAAGGAACGTTACAATTCTTGTCATTTGTCAGGAAGTGGGATACAGGAGACAAATGCAAGGAAATGCAAGTCACAAGCTATACATCTATACCTAGTGCAGAAGTTAGTTTTGCTTTAGACTGCTTCTGAATGGTATTTTACAGAAAATTGTGGGTATAGTGCAGAATCTGTCTGATATCAAGCTCAGCCACTGACTACAGGTCTTAAAACATACGCATGGCTCTTCAGCACAGTGATCTGGAGCAGCAGAATCGGATTCAGTCTGGGGCTGGCAGAGCATGGAGAGCGATCCTCTTCCCTTAGTCAGCATTGAGTAGAAAAGACCAAGCGTGGGACAAGTCTGAGTCCCTACCTTGCTTTGGCGGCTCAGCGCAGCACTTCACCCTCCCTGCCCCCCGCTTCTAGACTGATCTGCAAATAATGGAATGTAAATTGGCTGTGGCACTGGTATTGATTTTGGTGCTTCACAGTCTTGCCTGGAAAATGCAAGGTGACGTAGGGTGAAGGTCTGGCTGCTCAGGCAAGCATCTCTCTGCTTCTGAGAGTTCACGAGATTCCTCTGTGGGTCTAAGACATTGTGGCCACCCAAAGGCTAGGTGGTGCTCCCATCTTGAATCTGTGCTTCCTGCTTCACTTGCCCTACTGCTTATTTGGCTAAATTGACAGAAAAATACCAACTGATATAATTTTTTAAAAGTAAAAGTTGCCTTTCTCAAAATCTCACCTGTGGCACTGTGGCCGCTTATGATTTTATGATCCAAAGGAGACTTTATTCCTTTTTGAAGATGAAGTATGATTTTTCTCTTCCTGTGCCCTGGAAGACTGCTTTGGGCATCAAAAAAAAAAGATGTCTGAATCTTACCCTTATATGTCTCCAACAGTCTGCTGGATCTGATTAACTCCTATTTGAAGAAATCAAAATAATCCAAATGGCTCATGTAGAAATTTGACCAAACTCAATGCCAAGGCTTTAGAGAGATGAGTAGAAAGCAGACTGTGCACTTCAGTCATAAGGGAGGTGAAAACTTTTGGCTAGCCTAATAACTGGAGGCTGTGATGATTCCATTTGGAGTTTTGGTGACATCTATAAACTGTTATGCTCATGTTTATAATGTCACCATGGATTGTCCCTGAAGAATGGCATTTGCTAATGTTAACAGTTGGGAGATATGCTTTGCATTCTGTGACTAATCTGGACTTTGAAACATACTGCCAGCAGCTTCAAAAGACAGCCAGTTGGTGTGCAAATCAACGCCAGACCTGGAGCAGAGATCTTAAGAAATGTGGCAGTGATATTTGCAGAGTGTTCTCAAAAGTAAATAGTCAATATCAAATCAAACTGATATGTACTACCTAAATTGAGGTTATACCAGTATAGCTCCATTCTCCTCCGTGATGTCCGTGGTTGATTTACATCATCTAGGCTAGAAGTTTTGGCCTTGGTTGGTGATATGAACTGTTTCACCCATAGTGAGGAAATGAAAAGATATTGTGGAACTGTGATAGAGAGAAATCACAAGATTTTTGGAGTTTAACTCTTGAATGAGGCACACAATGGCTTTCTGGCTATCTTACCTTTTATATTTGTGTTACGCAAAAGACAACCCTTTGATGCAGATGCCTATATGATGAGTGCAAGGTCTGGACCATTATGAGTGCAAGATCTGGAGTAAACTCTGTGTGTGGAAGCAGTGACTCAAAGGAAAGTAAATTCTGGCTCCTTGGATATGGCTTCTTCATGCCGGCTGAAGTGAAGCAGTAATATAGAAGTACCTCTCCTCTTGTAGACAAACCTAGCTCTTGCTGACAGTTAATTCTCTAGAACCAAATCAGCTTTATGAAATCTAAAATCTCCTTCACAGTCTTAGCCAATATGTCCAATGGCTTGTCATCCTCCTTAAAAAAAAGTCATTATGCCAGCTGATATGGATTGCACTTGAAGCCTTATTTTTCAACAGCCTAGGATATCTCCACTGGAAAGAGGTTCCTGTGAAAAACAAACACAATATGGTAGTTGTGTACATAAGGGACTTGTATCAAGATAGTTAACTGCCAATTAAACCCTAATTTAATTTTTTGGCGCTCCAGCTTGTGAATAAATGGATCATGACTCCATTTACTTTGCTTTATGGCTTTAACCTACTATTTCTTAATGTTTCTCTTATGTGCTTTTTCCTTTTAATTTTCTTTGGACTTGTTAGGACACTCTTGTATTTATTGACTTTTAATGACATTAATCTCTTTGTTTTGTTTTTCTCTTTCAGTGACAATCTTTTGCTCCCTGCAGTGACTAAAGCACCATGAACATTATCATTCAACGTCTGTATTATCAGGCAGCAATGACTCAGTCATCATGTTAAGATGACAGAGAGCAAAGCTTGTAGCGTCTACAGAAGCTTCAGTCAAACAAATGATCACACCTTATATCTGATCAGGACTCTAGTACCATCTCTTAACTATTGTACAAGTTTTGGTTGAGATAGAGTTAATTTTCTTCATAATAGCTGGTATGGTGTTATGTTTTGGATTTGTGATGGAAACAGTGCTGATAACATGGCGATGTTTTAGTTACTGCTAACAATGCTCATACAGTGTCAAAGCACGTCTTGTTTCTTACACCGACCTGCCAGTGCACAGGCTGGAGGTGCACAAAAAGTTGAGAGGCAACACAGTTGACCCCAACTGACCAAAGGGATATTCTGTGACATTGTGACATTGTGCTCAGCAATAGAAGTTGGGGAAGAAGGAGGAAAGGCAGGGGACTTTTGGAGTTACAGTATTTGCCTTCCCAGGTAACTGTTAAGTGTAACGGAACCCTGCTTTCCTGGAAATACTTGAACACTTGCCTGCCAATGAGAAGTAGGGAAAAAAAATCCCTCATTTTTCTTTGCTTGCACGTGCAGCTTTGGCTTTACCTGTTAACACTGTATTTATGTCAGCCCATGAATTTTTGTGCTTTTACCCTTCTGATTCTCTCCCCCATCCCATTATGGGGCTGTGAGTAAGTGGCTGTGTGGGTCTGAGCTGCTGGCCAGAGTTAAACCCCAACAGCTATGGATCAGAGACTGCTAGGACAAACTAAAGAGCAATGGGTGGTTTACAAAAGCAGAAGGATGGTAGAATCTGACTCATTGAAAGTGTGCTCAGTTTTCCTTCATTTTTTTAATTTCTCAAAGGGAGTAGGAAGAATTTACCTTCCTGGCCCTGTCTCTGTAGTAATCCCTGGCAAGAAGAAACTCTAGCTATTATATCCTACACTAACGCAAAAATACCATAAAAAAGACAAGTTCTGTATTGGAGAAGCCATATAAGGTACAGTTGCTGAAAGATAAGTAATACTCAAGACTGAGGGGAAAAAACCCCGACCAAACAAAGCACTCTTGTTATCTCTTTATTTAAATGCAAAAGAGAATATTAAAAGGCGATAAATGTGCCTAGAAGGGATCATCCAGGTAAACTGGTTTCTGTTTTCTGTGGCAGAAGGCAACTATGTAGTAGATGTTTCGGATTCTTGTGAACTAGACACCTACTTTTTATATCAGCACCCACCATGAATTACAAAACAGTAACCAATATTTTAAACTAGGTTACAGTTTGCAGTAAAAGATTAAAATGCACAACTGTAATATGTCACAGGGATACAGCTACAAAAAAAAATGAGTCAATTGTCTGTATCTCAAGTCTCTGCGAGAAATTTGCGTATGAGATCATTTCTTTAGAGATTTCGGTATCCCCAGATTTGCGTCTTGTAGTTATGCCCAATGTATGTGCAAATTAAATGCATACAGTTGTGTGTTTGTGTATGCACCCATATATATATGTGTGAATATTTTAGAGTGCAAGACCTCTTGGTTTTAGATAATCAATGATAGTATAGCAGTTGTTTACAGTTAAGTGAATAATGTTGCTAACCAGGAGGTCCTGCTTTCCAGAGTCCAGTAATTTTTTTTTAATGTAATTTTTATTTTTTATTATTAGGAACTAGCTGCAAATGATTAACACTCTCTGTGGAAATGAAACCAAGAGAGCCAAGTGCGTGAGGTGCAAGAAGGAAAGCAAGGAACTTATGTACAGCACCCTTCCTCTGCAGGAAGAACAGACTGGAAAGGCCTTTGGGCTGCCCATTCCCCTACCATAAAATCACGTAATTCTTTCAACAGATGGATGAAACTTTGTTCTAAATACAGTCAGATCTTTTCTTTTTTCCCTTCTGTTTTGTTACTCCTGTTAGAAGCATTCTGAAATGCCACTGGCTTGGAAGTTTCTCTCAGTTCCAGCCTATGTCTACCCCAGGCCTGCACGCGTGATACTAGGGTTCAAAAACTGAGCATGTTCGCTTGGATTGTGATGTGGATGGAGTGCACATCAAAGGAAGGGTTAGTTATAGCTAACAGAGTATTAATTGAGATGGGTTGGGAGACAAGCCTGCCTTTGTTGGAAGGTGATTCTGGAGAGGTGCATGCTGGAAGAGACTTATCATTCCTCTCATGAGCTCCTCTCAGCTGGTAAAGGGAGATTTTTATATGAAAGTTCTTTTTAGGATTTGGTAAATACTAAGCTGGCTGCGTTGCTGTCAGGGTTTTGTGATTCTGATTTAAGTGGAATTAGAAATAGCTCGTTTGTACTCCAGCATGACTGTACTACAAAAACAAGAGGGAATGAGCTAGCTATGCTTGATTTGGAGGCACCTTTGTGTGTATATGCAAAGCGAGCTATCTCTCCGACAGTGCTCTTTGTGCCTTGTCCTGTGACCTAAGGTAACACTTACTAGCGCTATTTAATCGGTTGTTCAGATAGCTCCTTTTTGAGTTTGCCTGTCTTTCTGAGCGCTGACAGAGTTAGCTCCATTGTGCAGGGCATGAACTGTTACAGTCCAGCTCCCCAGGAGCATTGAGTCTTATCCTCAGCTCCCACTGTGGGTGTCCAGGGAGCCCCCTGAAACAGGGGAAGAAGCAGAACAGCTGCTCAATGTGAGCCAGGCTGTAACTTATGGGAATTAATATAGCGAGGCTTCGAGTGGTCTGTCTTAAACTTTACCTCGTACACCAGCAGCTAGACAGGGTCAAACAGGAACATGCAGAAAGCCTGCTCCTGGGTAGGAATAGAGGAGTATCCCTAAGCCAGCTGGCCGTTTGTAGGAGAAGCTGGTTAGGCAACGCTGACTTGTTTCCTGAGGGACCTGGAAACTTGGAAAAATATGTAACCCTATTCTTACTTTTCTGCGTATGTAATTCCTATAGTTGCCATGGAGATGTTATGTGATGGTCCTTGAGAAAATCTTCCTATTAAGATGTTATCAATTATGATTGAAATTTTTAGAGCCTCTGTTATACAGTCTTTGAGTGATTTTTATTTGCAATCTAATAGGCAGTATTAAAAGCGTTAAATGGTTTTTGATTATGTGGCAAAATATCCCAGGCTATTCACCTAAGAAACTGTGTAAAAACCCATTCTGCCCCTTCCCCATTCTCTCATTTGTTTCTAATTTTGAGAGTTGTTTCTTGAGAAGAAGAAATTGAAATTTAGGAGTTGAAGTTTGGTTGTAACTCTTCGAAAGGGGAAAAGAAAAAAAATACTACTACTCATAATGCTTGTTAACATAGTGGATGGATACATACTGAAGTATATTTTACAATTCATATTCTTTGTTCTCTGTTTGTTATCCATTATGGACATAAATTGAAGTAATCACACTGATGAATATAAATAGCATCTCATGGAAATAATTAAAGCATGGAGATGAATAGAGGGATCCCACTTCTGTAGTTGCTTTATCCTCTCAAATTCCCTCACCTTTTGGTAACTTACCAGGCATTCCTTCCAGCCTTTACAGTTTGTCTCTTTTCTGGAAAAAGATGTATTTTAAATTTCTGAGGTAATGAAAGGTAAAACCTAGTAAAGGCAAGGGTACTGTAATATCCATGAGATAGGAACTTTATCTACTGTGGTCTGGAATCCAGCCTGGCAGCCTGTGTAAAGCCTACAAACCATCTTGTCTCCACTCAAATTTATCCTGGCTTAGTTACCAAGTTCTCCTCTCTTCTTCTGTTTTTAACAAAGATGGTGCCAAATGTTTTAATTCTGTCCTTCTTGTATATTGAACAATGTACTTTTTCCTTTATGTCACAACAAACAAACCAAATGTATTTTCATTAGATATTCCATCAATGGTAATTGCCCTTTTACTCTTATTTCAGTCTCCTTTCAGTACTTCACAGGGGCCTGAACCCATATGCGAATATATGAATTGTACTATGAAAACCATTGAAACAAGGACCTTGTTTTCTTTATACATCTGTAAAACACTGAGTACAGCCAGAACTCTGTGAATAATAAAAGCTAAATGATAAGCCTCTCCTAATTCCACATGATGGGTCTTCAAAAAATATGGATTTTGTTAAGAACTATGAATTCCCCTTGTTTCAGAGTTAACTCAGAATTGGAAGTTTAGGAGGCATTTCTCCTCCCACCCCTCCACCTTTTTTCAATAAAATCCATTGAGATCTGACAAAATCATAATTACTGGAAGCAATGTGTAGTTTTGGAAGCAATAAATGTCATTACATTTCTTGGGAACACCTTTAGATCACAAATAAATTCAGAAATAAAGAAAAATAGAGGGAACAGATTAACTAGCCTTGGTGAGTGAGCTGACAACATAAGGTTTTTTTCTGTTTAATTAACCAGTTTAATTTTTAATCATCTTAGGATTTTTCCATAACTAGTGGCCATATACCTCTTACTCAATGCAAATTAAGTTAAACTTTCTGTTTTCATTTCACAGGTCTGGCAACTGCCGTTTAATGCACATTAGGAAAACATACATGTAATATGAGTAAATTGCATCTCATGGTATAACTGAGTCTCCAGATTTTAGTCTGCAAGGGATACATTTATTAGAATTAGTGCCAAAGACTTAGATTTCAGCCTCGCTTTAATTTGCCATAAACCCCTTATTTACTTTGACAATAAAAAGAGACCTTTCGTGTAAAATGCCCTTTTGAAACACCACCAGAATAACGTGAAAAGATGTAAGGGTAAATAAGCAATAGGTCCTGTGTGAGTGCTCAAAGCAGGACCATACGCAGCAATATGCCATACTGCTCCTCATTAATTTTGAATAGCAGTATGTTGCCACTTCACTTGGCAAATGGATGAGGGCTGACCCATCATTCAAGCCTTCCTTGCCACACCTGGGTTTGTGTGAAATCCTTACACAACTGGAAGGGGGGATGCCAGGCAACTGCTGAGAATGCCTTGCTCTAGATGAATTTACCGCTTCTTGAACTTGTTCAATCCATCAGACCTTTGCCAATGTTAAAAATTGGCAGGTGGCTTATAGAGAACATAATGATAAGGGGGTATTTTGGAAGGGTTGTTTCAAACCTGGAACAGTGACTAGCCAGCCTCACAAATAGTTGTTTTAATGCAAACAAGGCAGTGAGGGAATGTGGCGGGGGAGCATAGGAAGGCATTCCTCGAACAGTCTTTGGCACTGAGGAAAATGTTGGCAGATCCACAGCCTCAGTCTATGGTGTGTGTGCTCAGGGATTGTTAGAAAGGACTGCAAAGCCAGCAAGTGACTTTCGTGGCTTGTTCCAAACCATATTAAGGTGAAGGAAATTGAATTTCTGTAGTGTTTTTTTTCCTTTCTGGAAAACTTAAGGGCAGGATGTTTCTGTGACAAATCTCACGCATTTGGAACTGCTGGAAGAATGCGTCAACAGTTTGAAATCTGGGGTCTGACAAAGTGGCCTGTACGTTCAGACAGATGTTTTGGTGATGAAGGGACTTGCATTTTATGCCAGCAATTTTGAATATTTAAGGCTTTTTCCTGTGGAAGTCCTTAGTTGACTGAAGTAGCACCATCGCTCTGAAGTTGTGTCTGCAGCTGAATTCCCTCACGGAGGTTTGTCTCAAGACTTATGTGTTGGACGTCCTGCAGTGCTGCAGATGATATCACAACTGGATATCACAACTGGAAACACTGTGTTCAGAGAATATCATGTTTATTACTTATAAAACTGGCTGTTCCACCAGTTCTCTAGCCTCTAAAGGATGTTGACTGGCAGACACAGCATGCACAATGAAGCCTTTTACATGACACGATGGGAGAAGAAGGGTTGTGGTGGTTTTCAGGGCAATATAGCAACCTTTGCGGTTTGGTAGGTTCATCTGTCTTCTGTTGTGGGTCATCTTTCATTCATGCATGCTTGTGCTAGTCTGAGATATGTATCCTATTTTCTATTCTCCTGCTTTGAGCGCTGCTGTATGTGATAATTCTTGTGCACTACAAATTGCTTGCTGATTTAAGATGCACTCTGAATTCTGAAGTTTGTCATCCAGTTTTCCTCTTTACTGCGTTTTTGTTTCCTGTTATTTTCCTCTAGTGTTGGCATGTGTGAGTATGAACAAGGCAGTTTTGCCATGCTATAGGTGCATGGTGTTATTGTACTTTCATCTCATCTCCCTGAATGCATCCATGTGATATTTGACATCCTTAGGGCATCATACGCTTTTAATTTTTAGTGGTCTGTCCAGCCCTGCATTTGGAAGTGTAGTGCTATCACTGTATTAACCAGAGCTCACTAACATGTCAGTCTGGACCAGGCAGCACAGTATATATGCCAGCTCAGGTGAAACATGGTCATCATGTTAAAAGAGCTGAGCAATGAGGGTAAGTTTTAAGCCCAGACTACCACTACAAATTTGCCTTGATCATACATATGCGCTGTTTTTCCTTATGTGCAGACACAGGATGTAGCCTAAATGAGGCACAAGGGAGCATCGCCTCAGCAGTTTTGCATGTGTTTGTCAGGACCCTGAAGGCACCCACAGCCCTTCCCACCCCTGCAGATCCCCAGGGCTCTATCACCCTGCCCAGGATACTACTCCAGCCCCCTGGGGCCATCAGCCTCTGCTCCAGCAATGCCACAGCAGGACTGTTCTCCAGCTCGCCACAACCCTGCCTGACCCACGGACCCATGTCCTATGCCAACCTCAGCTGGGGCAAATACTGACCTTGGTATTTCACACAGAAGTACTGAGACAATGGTTGCATGTCTTGATATTTCCCAGAAAATGAGAAGACAACTGAGAACCTGTAAGACAAGGATTGACTTTTGGGAGGTGGTTCCTGCTCAGACACAGGGTGGTCATTGAGGTAGGAATCTTGTGTGTCCCACAAGGATATCTGAGATGGGAAGGACCTCCAGTGGCCAGGCACTAGAGGGTATGGGAAAAACTCGAGTAAAACTTCTCATCTGTTGCTTCTTGAATGCAGGCGGTGACAATGGTGCTGTATTACTTAGCACAGAGAGCACATAAGCAGAGGGAGCCCTCTAGCCTCCTGCGTTCCCCTCTCTGCATCCCTTTCTACCTGTCAGTCACATCTTGGTGACACCTGGCAGTCAGCCAAGCACTTCACCTAGAGCCATTGTCTTGTCTGCATCTCTTTCTGTGTCTAAGCCACTGCAGAAATGAATGGGCTGGAGACACTTGGATTCAGCTATGTCTCTTATATAAAAATATTATCGTGGATTTGTAATAAGGCTGTTGTTTTTTTCATGCTTTTGGGGATGCTCTTTCCTAGTCTGGGAATTATCTAGCCAGAATGATAATCCCCCTCTATTGACATGTTCAAGGGCTTGCTGGACCACATATTGCCTCTTTATAAATGTTGAAGAGCAGCAGCCTCTGTGGCTGGTAGGCACTGCCCATTTAAATGTGCCCAGGGACCTTCTTGGAGAAGAGTCATAAAAGCTGAGGCTGTGAGGTCTGAGTTGGATGCTACCTTACAGCTTCCATTCAATAGTTCTGCTGGGTTATGTTACAATGACCTTGTTTATAAAAACTCAGACTGTACGTTTGTCTTCTCTACAAGCTTATAGGGCTCCTCACAGCACTATACCAGTGACCTTGACTGGATCTTTACGCTTATGACGACATTACGAAGTGCTACAACACTTTGAATGAAGACAAGGAGCTCTACTGTATACCTGTTGTTTGAGCTTCCTAAATGGCTGCTTTCCAAAATAAGGAATCTTGCTTGAATGTTTTTAATTTCTTAGCCTCATAGAGAGTTTGAAAATCTTACTGCAAATTAAGCTGATTAGAAAAGAATTTGATGAAATATCACAATTATCACAATGCATTAAAGAAATTGTCAGGAGACCTATGTTTCTGGATGCCCTGTCAAATAGTGGATGTGTTAGCACATAAGATAATTGTGTTCCAACATGAACAATCCTATTTCTGTTGATTTTCCTTCTGGTTTACATAATAAAACAGATCATCTTTTTGGAAAGAAGAATAATTCTGTGTAGTGTTCAACTGAGACCTGTTTAGGGTTTTTTTCCAAGAGATTTAAGGTGTCCACCTTAAGGACATCAAAACCACCTCTTGCACTGGGATGCCCTTTCCATTCCCAGTTGTTTACTACTTAAGCTATTGCCAACTGTGCCGAGATTTTACTTTTTTTTTATCAGTTTACTCAATCTGGTGGTTGAAAAGTGCCCTAATTTTTTTTGATTGGGTTATGATGTGTTATCTGAAAGCCACTGTTATATTGTTCTTGCAATAGTAAGTATTTTTATATTTCTTTATTTTGTGATCTTTCAGACTCAGCTCTTGGGAGTTTTGCTTGCTGCTGCTTCAAATTTTCTGATCAGTGTCTCTTTGAATATACAGGTATGAAATTATCTCACTTTATTTTAAGTTGCTTATATTTAGCAAATAATTTGTTGAATTTTTTTTTTGTATGGTGAAGTTCAAAACACAAATTTTGTTATATTTTATAAACATTCCCTCTCTTTAACTAGTGTTCTGCTGTAGTTGTTGGCAGTATGCTGGTTGTCAACTTGTTCTGTGCTGTGATGCCTATACGGGAACAGAACAAAAATTCATAACGCCGCCTCCTCCTGTTCGTAATGTACCATAAGGAACTACCAGTGGTGACTGGCTTGTGGTCCCACTGGATGTCACATTAACCTGTCTCAGAGCATCCAAACCTAAAATGGAATTGACCACAAGATCTTAAGGGTTGCTTAATGGAGCAATTTATATAATTAAATACATAGAGATATAAAGTTTTTTGCAATATTGGACCCCAAAATATCTTTAAATAATTTAATTTTCCTTCTGCAGTTAGAATGAAATAATCCGGGTAAATATTTTAAATCACAAAATCAATGAGAGGTGCTGACCTTACAACTATAGCAAAGGGTTGTAGAATAAGATTTGTAAAATCCTTTCTGTATTAATGATTAAAATACATACTCGGTAGAAAGTTAAATCATTCATTATAGTCTGTATCTTGTATCATGGTATTTTTAGATCTTCTAACAAAAGGTTTAAAAGCACAGAAAACGTTGTATAAGTTGTCCAGAAAAAATATTTTTGCTAGCCTGTATTTTATGAGTTGTGTAGGTCTCACGTAAAGCTACTTCTTACTTTTTCTGTAAAGGATGAAACAGAAAGCTATGGAATATGAAATATTCTATTCATAATAACCCGTTTCATTAATGCTGGAAGGTTCTTCAATGAATCTCTTCTAATTTAAACTTTAGTTGGAGAATGCCATAGAAAGGTATCTGATTAGCCAGAGATGGCAGGCAGGTTGAGTTGACTGTCGCCTTTCCAACATGAGTTCCAACCTGCTCATGATGACAGTACTAGGACAGGCTCTGTTGCAATGGAAAAACTCTTGTTGATGAGGTGGAAATTCATTTTATCCCACAATAATGAGATTGCTTAGACTTTATCTTTTGTTTATTGAGGGCATTGAATGCCAAAGTGGATGCTTTGCCAGGGGATGTAGAGGCATGCAGACTGGCTTTAGTTGACTTGTAATCCTTAACAGCATTTACTGGATTTGAACTATCTTCCAGCATTTTAAATGCTGTTTAGGGAAACCCAACAGCTTTGCATTGCCATTTGACAGACAGTTTCCACTGAAAATTTAATTTGTTGATTAAAATAAGGTTTTCTCCATTTAGGAACAAGGTCTTATAAATCTGAATAATAACTCTCTAGATCTGAACATTTATTTTCACATTCCTATTAATTGGGGTGGCCAAATTATATTGTTCTCTGTCCCTTTCCCACCATGTAGTCAGTCATCCTCCCTCTCTTCCCTCTAGCTAGTTGTCAGTTGAAGAACAGCCTGCCATATTTCAGCTGGATTATACACAGCCTCCACTTAAATACCATCCACACACATTACATCGCAGAGAAGGCAGACATCTGGAGAAAGAAGCTGTAGGGGAGCTGTTAGGCTCACCCTCCTCTGTTCATCGCACATGTTTTCAATCACACTGTGCCCGCAAGAGTTGTTCCTACAAGAATATGGGGAGAAACCAGAGCCCAGGACTCAGTTAAGAACTTGTCTTATTTGGTTTTCAGCAGAAATTTAGATTCTTGATTTCACAATATTATTTAATACTGATTTCTCTTTTGGGCTTTTTCTGTTTGTTTATATAAATGGAACATACAAAATCATGAATGTTACTGTGAATTACTGGTCTGTGGCCCAGGGGAATTTGATTTCCTTGTTCTCCCTTTCTGGAGGGTGAAATTTCTTCCTAGGATTTCATCTCTTAGCATGTTTCATAGCATGAAGTTGCAATAATGTTCTGCATCCTCTCAACGAGAGGAATCGCTGAGACTATGGTGCATCACAGATGTTAGTGTTTGGCCCATACCCTGTAGCATAGTCTACAGAATAGAATGGGAGTGTGAGAAAAATTGTTTACAACTTCTTTGAGGCTCTGCAAGGGCACTTCCAAAATCAACTATTGAGTGATGGAAGAAGAAAAATGTATTTTACCACCATTTATGTTACAATATCTCTACCATTTGTTTTCCAACTTTTTTGCCCCATTTCTCTGTGCAGAGAGGCCAGTGAGGAATCTGAAAAAGGAAACAATGTTTTGCAGAACTAATGTGGTAGACATTGCATCCTTCCCAATCATGACACCTTCCTGAAGACCAGTGTGGTCAAAGTCAATTACCTTGTTATATAAAGGTTCTTGCATGCGATCAGAAAGAAAACTATTCTAACATGTGTAAATGATAGCTTCTCTATATAAGAATTGTTGATTAAGTGTTACTTGATCATATATTATATTTGTTTTCTTTCTGAAAACAATGCTGTACCTGAGATCATTTTCTAATATAATACAGAAGATTGTATCCAAATCTTAAATTCTGATTAATTCAGAGTCCTCCCTACAGCAGATGTGATTAAGTGTTGCCTTTTTCATTCTGAAATTGTATTTCTGGATAGGAGCAGCAACACCAAGTTGTTTGATCCCCTCCTAACAGTTTGTTGCCACAGTTTGATTCTTTCCTATCCTCTGCCTTTGAGTGTTTCCAGGTTTACAGCACAACTGTTGAGCATTGCTTTGAAAGAAAAACAGGGATGTGCAGGGATAGCTAGGAAACACTAGCTAGTATTCACTTAGAATTTTCCAAGATTATTCAGAGGTCTAATTTTTCAGTCATTTCCACTCCAGCTAAGAAAGCACGCATCTGAAGCAGCACTGAGTTAACACGAAAACAGTGTGTATGCAACAACAAGCTGAAAGTCATGTTTAAAAAGAAAACCTTGATGCTCCTGGAATTTGAAGTTGACAGCCCCCTTAATTATTCCACTTTTGTCAGACATAAGAACACAATGGAAGTCTTTCTCTTCATGCCTGTTCCTAACAATTAATTTTCTAGAAATGCGCTCATCTCCGACTGGCGTGCCAAACAGAGCTGAAGCCCTACTACATGAGCAAGCTATGGTGGTGTGGTACTACCCTCCTGGGGCTCGGAGAGGTGGGCAATTTCACAGCCTATGGATTTGGCCCCATTGCCCTCATTGCTCCACTGGGATGTTTATCTGTCACAGGTGAGATAACCTGCCATTTCTTGCTTGGGTACATACTTTAATCAAGTTCTTTTTTGTAACTAGAGGAATAATACCACAGGAACTACAGCAAGAACACAAGGGGAAAATGTTAACGTTGTGGTTTGAAAAGAAATTGTTCATATAATTACATGAGCTGACAGCTTAACACAAACCCTCTACTTAACTCAGAGTCTCTTCTATTATCTCTCTTTTTCCGTAGTTTTGTCTTTCGTGTCACTTTGTGCTGGTTATGTCAGTTGGTCTCCCAGTGCTGTATGAGTGTTAACAGCTCTGCAAATCCCCAAAGCGGAGGGCTGATGTCCTGCTGACTGCAGGGAACTGTGGTCGGAGCTCGGGATATGACAATGTGTTTTCTGTTACTGTCACAGAATGATTTCTACTCCCTGTCCCCTGCCCATCACCACGTTTAATGGTGGGCAAATTTGCTCGACTCTCTTCAGTGCATGACAAAAACAAGATGCTAGAAACTTCCTGAAATGCTTAGTTTATTTATGGTCATTATCAAAGTTATTAATTTGTTCCTTCATGTTCAGATTAATCAGACTTTAGCAAAGTCCTGTCCTTAAGACACACTTTATATAATCTCGCTCTCTACTTCGTGTGGGTTTTTTGTAGTTAAGGTGTTGACAGGTGTGAGGTGTCTGTTTCTTTGGTGAAGAGACATACGTTTTAAAATGTGCTATCACGTTGTCCTAATGCAAAGCAGTGTGGATGGGGCAATACTGTAGAGAGGCAATACTGTAGAGAGGCTGTGAAAACAGGAATACCAGGTGCAGCTGCATCCCTTAATCGCGTTGCTGCATATCCACAGCTGAAACATCCAGGGCTGAGATATCTCAAGGGCTCTGCCTGCATATGCTGGAGCTCATTCACTTGCTATTGACAAGTAATAGCATTTCATGGTCTGTCTCTTGCTCCAGTGTCATGCTTGGAAGTGGCATTACAGTGAGTGATTCTGCATGGGAAGGTAGAAAAGATGAATTATGTTCACGGTGAACTGCCTGGTTGTACTGGAAGGAGGCAGCCGACTGTGTGTGGGTGGAGTTCTGGCAAAGAGAAAGTGAGTGAAGGGAACTGCAGGCAATTTACTGTAACCTTTAATGTTAAACTGTTGTAGAACTTTGGTGAATGAAATACAAAGCTACAGCAGTTTATCACTGTAGGAAAGATTTCTAAAAGAAAGGAATGAGATATTACCTGAGACAAAAATGTAAATTAATATGACATACCCCAGTGTGATTTTGGTGGCAGTAGTTATGTCTCTAACAACTATAGACATTTCCAGATATCTCTGGACATAAGGGACACTGGCCAACCTGATTTGTTGCCCAAACTGAATAAAATGCACAGTGAAAATCAGTGGGAAGGGAAAAATTCCATTTGTTATTAAACTGCTACAAAGAAGAGGTCGCATTTAGGGTTGAGTTTTATCTGGGCAGATTCCCTCTTCTTTACCATGCTGCAACTGTTTCCTCTGTTTCTGCATTTCCCTTTACTTATGACACATCCCAAGAAACCATTTCCTTAATTGTAACAAAATTTTCATCCACATTTTTTGTTTTTATAAGTGACCTAAAATGCTTATCCTGGAAGACCCCAGAAAGCACTTTAATATCTTGTATTCCATTCCCGTATATCAGCTGACGGTATCCATTTCATAGCCCAAACAACAGAGATATCTGAAATTTTATTTAGTCTAGCAAACATTCCCTTAAGAAAGGGAAAGTAAAAATTTTGCAGACAGCCAGTTACAACAATAACTTCCCAGTAACACTTCCCACCACTGGATACTTTCTTGTCTTCTGAAATTAAAGCCAGAGAGAGTGAACTCATTTAATTTTAGAGAATTTGTCATTTAGAGCAATGACAAACTGACCAAGACACATGCACGTCATCTGCTAAAAGCTGGGCAAAGGACAGTTTAGGCAGCAGGGCTTCCAGTTTAAAACATCAAGAAATCCCCCATTAAGTTGTGACCTTTTTTAGGTGGTGGAGGGTGGACTTCACGCAGTCTAGTT
The DNA here is from genome assembly GCF_017976375.1 of Cuculus canorus. Classification (NCBI taxonomy): domain Eukaryota; kingdom Metazoa; phylum Chordata; class Aves; order Cuculiformes; family Cuculidae; genus Cuculus; species Cuculus canorus. Next base: position 24,355,447 of record NC_071402.1, read on the forward strand.
GACAGTTGTTTTGAGGTACTGTTGAATGTGTGTCTTTTATAAGTCAATTTTTTAAATGAAGAAATTAAGCAATTGATAACAAACTCCAAACATGCATCTGAACCTGAAGTCGGCCCTTATGATAAGAATTTTTTCCAAATTCCTTGTAGCACATCCCACACCATAAGACCCAACTCTCACCTATATTGGGTATTCAGTACTGAGAGGAAATGTGCTCTGCAGTAGGCCCACTCTGCAAAGATCCCCATCACACTGGGTCTTCATGGAAAGTTTCCATTGCTTGGAGACCAGAGGTCTGGAGAAGGATAAGGCACACTGGAGTCCCTGCCCAGAACAGATTTGGGCATCATATACCTCCAGACCTCTGAGATGGGAAGCATCTTGGGTCTTAAAATAGTTGGAGCCAACATCTATTATGCTCTGCTACCACATTTAACTGCATCCAATTGAATTTTGCACTTAACCCGGTATCAATTAACTACTGAAAAGTTTTTATCTCATCCTATTGAGCCGGGTACTTCTGATGACTGTTTTAGAAAGAAACTAGCAGAACAGGCCATGAATTGGCATGACACCAGTAGATTTAATTTTTTTTCCTTAGAATTAAGCTACAATGGCTATATTTTTCTTCTTACACAGTGTAAGTATTTCTGTGTGTGGTTGCAATGATGCAAGCTCTACATCTGTTCAGTGTTTTAAATAGTTTGAGAAGACAACAGTTTTTTTCTTCAAGAGGAGAAACTGGCAAGTTTTTAATTTAAAGATGAAGTAGTAATGCATGTTTGATGTGATCATTAAAAACCTTTTTGTACTTAAAAATTAAAAATCATGTTTTATATGTAACAGTAATTTTAGGCTCCTGTGGTTTTCAGCTCACTGCCTTGCTTTTGCATGCAGAAATAACTTGGTGGGTTAGGGGGATGAAGAGAGGCCAGTGCTACCAGAGAAAATTTCTTCTGCAGTTGTTTTACACTTAACTCCCTTAGACTGACATTGTTGAGATCCCTTTGCATTCTTATATGATCCTTCTAAATAGCTGTGGACCAAGAAATTTGAAAACTGATATCCCTGATAGCACTTTAGGAAAAAAGGTTCTCAAATGTTCTCCTAGAAATGGATTTCTCCCACTCGCTGTAATGCAGCATCTTTGCGGCCCAAGAAACTGTGATTTTGAGAACTCTGTTGCTAATGAGAACATTCACCATACTATTCTTTAAAATGCTTAATTTGTACCTGTCTAGAAGATGCAACAAAAGGATTTTCAGGTTTCTTCCTTCTCTCTGCAGTGTGTATGTCCTATAATCCTGTTGCCAGAATTAAGCTCACCTTAATGGTCTCTCTTTTGAGCAATTATTCTGATATTTCACTTACTTGTTATTTAGGATATTAGAATTAATGATGGTGAAAAATATTTTGTCCACCGCTTTTTTCAATACTAATATTTAATCACATTAGATGTCACATGTTCAGCATGCAGGAAAGCTATCAAGAGGTTGCACACCAACTTACCAAATTCAGTAATATCTGCCTTTGTACTCAGTACACCATTAATATCTATCATATAAGCTAAAAATAGGTTTGAGTAGTCAATTAGTTGTGATAAATTTGTTCCCAGATGTCTTTGAATGAGCTAGCTTTAGTTTAACTCTGGCTCTGCATACAAGTATTCTTTAACTTTCTCCAAATTTGCGTTACTCCTCCCTGATACAGAGCGCTGGCCCTGAAGGACCCAGGTCCCACCAGGTCTAAATGCATCCATCCTCCTCATACTTGAATTGTCTCCCCTGTCTACCCCAAAATGACCCACAATAGGTCAGCAGACTGGTTTTCCTCGAACACCTGCTCTCCCCTTGAGCAAGACAGTACATCTGAGAAGCAGGCAGCGTAAGATGAAGGAGGTTTTAAGCTATTAGTCTCAAAGAAGGGGATTCTTGGTCATTAATTGCTTATATACAGACTCAATCACAGAGAAGGTACTACAGGCACGCAAAACCATCTGTGTTTAATTTGTCAGTGCCTGCAGAGCGCCCATGCACCTGCTTATCTTTGTGCTTTGTGCATGGGCATTCGAGGCAGTCTGTGCTTCCTGTCATTCTGTCCCCTCCAGTAGCCCTTTGCAAGAGAGAGAGATATTTTGTTCTGCTCCAAGGCTGTGAGCACAGCCTCTTTCTCCAGCTCCTTTCCTTCTCAATGTGCTTAATAAAAATGGTTGGGGCATTTTTTTATAGTTTTTTCACACTATTTTTTAGCTAAAACCCATTCCTCTCATGACCAGACACCTTACCATGTCAGCGTATTTTCTTGTCCCTTTCTTAGTGTGCAGCATCTGGATCCCCTGTGGAAATACTGTTACTTGCACAGGAAGACCTGTTTCCCATTCTCTGCCCCCCTGAACCTCCTGCTTATTTGAGCTGCAGTGATCGAACGTTATCACCTGCCTCGAATCCTCTCCAGATCTTCCTGACTGTGTGGCAGACCACAATAGCTTGAGTCTGGGGATGGATTTAAGCATCTCCATTGCTTCTCTACCAATATGGTACTGAATCTCTTCAGCTTGGTTTGTCTGTATGCTTTAAGGTCACGTGACTGCAGCAACTGCATCCTCCCAGCTTGAGCACTGCTCGACCAATTTAGTGCAAAATCAACTGTGTGAGCTTCAACTGACCCTTAAGTTGCATAAAACAGTGTGAATGCTTGGTCTCAAAGTGAAATGTTTTTCTTGTTGCACAAACTGGGAGAGATGCAAACTTTAAACAACGGTCTTTGAATCATAGCTGGTACTCCTCCTTTGGTATTTCATCCAGACCACCAGTGAAATGTATGCAAAAGTATTCTGCAAAATGGATTGTTTTAAATACCTTTACTTAACTGAATCAGTTAATCTTAACAGAACAAACATTTGAGGCAAATAATATTAAATTTTGTGTTTGTATTGGAAAACTATTGGATAAGAAAGATTCAGTAAAAGCAGTCTATGCAGTTATGAGGAGCGTAATAGTGTGTTTAAAATAGTACATAAAGCTCATCTAAGAACTGAAAACAGGCAAAGGAGGAATATGCTAATATTTGAAGTTATGAACAGTTATGAAAGGAGTTATTTAGTGTAAGACTTGACAGTAAAAATAGAAGTAAAAAGATGAGGTTCATAAATAGCCTCAGTATCAGGAAAACAACATAATAATGAAGTATGCTTATTTATGAGGTAGCTTTGGATAGGAAAAATAAGTGAAGGGCACTCTTCCGTTTGATTTATTTAAGGCTAGATTGGACAAAATACAGAAAATACACTCTACGGATCAGTACATATTTTCTGTCTTTAACTTTTCCTATTGAATATTATCCCTTTCTTAAAGAAACAATCTGGAAACAATCTTAACTACATCTTTCATGTCTAGGAGGCATTCAGCATCTGCTAGTGGCAGAACTGACATAGCATGCCACTCTTTATTTCTGTTTTTGCTGGAGAAAACCTAAATGTTGGGATCATCACAAACTATCACTCTCCTATTAGCATCAGCGTCTGACTAAGCTACATGTAGCACCATTACAGACCTCCCTTAAGGGACTTAACTGTAAATTATGCAGAAAGTGGACATTTTTCTACCATTTTTTCAATTTAAATTGAAAAATCACATCCTTCAGTGAATATATATTCATTCAATATATTGTGAATATATATTAATTCAAGAATAAATTTTATGCTAATGTATGAGAAGACAAGGTTGTTTCAGCATAACCATTAAGATCCTGAACAAAATTTTCTTCCCTTTTCTACACAATAGTTTTTATTTATTGTGATTTTGATGCAGTACCAAGTAATAATATTTTTCATTTGAAATACTAACTCTCTATGTCTAGATTGAAGAGTTTCCTAAGCTTTCAGAAAGACTGTCATATAGATATAGATATTTTACAAGATGTTTTTACTTCTCAGTTTGTGGATATTAATATAAGAATGACTCAATTAAGGCATGAAACGAACTCAAGGTTTTCATTAGGATGTGTTGATTCTGTAATGTTCAGTCCTTAACAGATCATCTCCTAGACTTTCTGCCCTTCTCTTGATCTAGGAGGATATCTGCCACTGCTTTCAGTGGGAGTAGAATCTGTGCTGAGTTTTGAAAGTTTTGCCTTAATAGTAAGTTATAAACCTAAACCTGTTCTGAGACTTTTCAGATGACCAGGGATGAATCCTTTGCTTCAATAACTTACAGGCCGACAATCTGGGCTTAGAGTTGTGCATGTGTTGTATTGCTAAAGCTAGTGGCTCAAAAAAAATGAGGCTTCAAACAAAGATAAATTTCTTGTTTTGCTGCCAAGCTGTCACCAGCTTACACTTTAACACAATTTTTTCTCTACATTTCTGTATTGTTGTATTCTATTGCTGATGAATTTTAATAAAAAAGAGAGACTATTTCTCACTCTGACACAGATCACAATCTCTATAACTGTCTATAGAGGGTTTTTTTAAGAAAAACAGGCAAACAAATGAACAGTTGCAAAGACACATTAATACTTTTCAGCGCAGCAGTCTCCCAAGTTCATCAGTCTGTTTCATCCCTAGAGTTGAACATAATGTTCAGTGATTTCCTTCCCACGTCAGTATAATGGTGTGGGAAGAGGAGGCACACAGCTTCTGTGACAGAGGGGAAAAAAGGGGACCCTAATGTGGGAAAAGGAAAATTGGGGCTTGGTGGTTGGAAGTTAGACTTCACTCTAGTGAAGGGGTGTGATCATGGTGAAGAGAAAGCTATCCAGGAGAAAAGCAAGAGGGTGTTGAGGAGGAGAGGTGAGGAGATAGGCAACACCTCGCTTGTGGTGTGAGGGATGGTGGGGAAGGAGCATAGCACAACACTTTTGACAGGGCTGTGCACAGGAGCTAAATCTGGGACACAGTAAGGGCTTTAACTCGAATATCTAACTGATGGGCTAAGCTGTAGCCTCTATCTACCCTCTTCTGCCAAGGTTTCACAGGGTCCTAGGATAACTCAGGTTGAAAGGAACCTCAGGAGACTCCTTCTGCTCACAGCAAGGTCAGCTTGAAGGTCACCAGGCAGAGAGGAGATGGGGTTGGGGGGAGTGTTCTGGCCTTCTAGAGTATTGCCTTAAACTGCCTTTTCTGGAGGAGTTAATGGCTTAAGCAGCTAAACAAACCTGAGACTGTGGGCTGGAGCCCAGAGAAGTTAAAGAAGAAAGGCAGAACAGCTGTGAGGGCTGTGCATTTCTCACTGGGCTCCTGGAGTACATGATGATGCATGCTATTCGTATAGCAGCTGAGTAGAGCTGCAAACCCAGCAGAAGGCAAAATGGGCAGACAAGCTCCTAGTGCTCACAGCCTCCCTTCATATGCCTCGTCCTTTGGTCCAATGTTTCTTGTGAGCTACTGTCTGCTTCAACACAATTTGCCCTCAATTTCTTTGATTTAACCTGGCTCAAACCCACCTCACAAATTAAAGAACATGAAAGACTATTAAAAAGTCAAAATTAGGGATCTTAAACCCTAGTAAATTATCAACAAAAATTAAAACGTGTTAGGCAGTGTGTAATAGCAAGGTATTCTCTTGATTGTGCTAAGGTAGATCACTTAAAATTCGTCCCTGAATGTAACAGCTGATCAGTCATGTATGTCACAGAATCATAGAATAGTTAGGGTTGGAAGGGACCTTAAAGATCATCTAGTTCCAACCAACCCCCGTGCCATGGGCAGGGACATCACACTAAATCAGGCTGCCCAAGGACCGACCCAACCTGGCCTTGAACACCTCCACAACTCCCCTTAGCAACCTGTTCCAGTGTCTCACCACTCTCATGGCGATTATTCCTAATGCCTAGTCTAAACCTCTCCAGTTTGTATCCATTCCCCCCTGCTCCTTTATGAATAGTCCCTCTCCAGCTTTCCTGTAGGCCCCCTCAGGTACTGGAAGGTCACTGTAAGATCTCCTCTGAGCCTTCTCTTCTCCAGGCTGAACAAGCCCAACTCTCTCAGCCTGTCCTCATAGGGAAGGTGCTCCAGCCCTCTGATCATCTTTGTAGCCATCCTCCGGACCCGTTGCAACAGCTCCATATCCTTCTTACGTTGAGGTTTCCAGAACTGGACACAGTATTCCAGATGAGGTCTCACAAGAGAGGAATAGAGGGGCAGAATCACTTCCCCCAACCAGCTGGCCACTGTTCTTTTGATGCAGCCCACGATACGGTTGGCCTTCTGGGCTGCGAGCGCATATTGCCCTCTCATGTCAATCTTCTCATCAACCAGCACCCCCCAGCATCTCATCGATATCCTCTAGCACCTTATTAGTTCTGTGTATTCTTTCTCAGCTTCTTTGCTTAGATTTATCCCATTTGCTTTTCTTCTTCACTTGAATGCAAATGAAGTGTTGGTAACTTATCCACAGGAACAGTTGCCATTTGTGTTCAGAGTCTCTCCTGGGTCTCACTCTCCTCACCTTTGTGTTGTACCTCCCCTCCTACTTCGGTTTTTACTCCAGTCCCATATGGCCTAATATATATTCTTAAAACCTCTCCTATTTTTGGAGTCCTCTACATATTACACATCATAAAAAGCATTAATTATACATACATTCTGTTAAGCTCATGATCTCTTGTGCATTACCAGCTATCTCTGGAGAAAGAGCTTGTCGCATTTGAATGCATTATTAAAGCAGTTGACAGGCTTAGTGACAAGTTTCATTATCTGGATGCACTCCAGTGCCTCTCTGCACCCACTGCCAACATTGGAGATTGTGGTCTCCCCAAGCTGCCATTTGTCATCTCCAGAGAAGTAGGCAGTGGAATTTTAGGCATAACTTACGTCACCCCAAATTGGATGCCAACACTAGACCTGAACCCTATTTCCTAGATCTCCACTAAATGCAGAGTCTGCAGACGAGGGGGGTACTCAAAAAAAAAAAAAAAAAAAAAAAAAAAAAAGAAAAACAGAAACAAAAAGCCAAAATCACTGAGACATCAGTGAGTTAAGCAACAGGTCTTTGCTGTTATTGAGATTGCCTAGGTGGGTGGCCTGAGGTGGGATGTGGGAGAGCTATGACAGCAGGGAGACAAAGCAGCAATTAATTCCTGCGCTATCTTGGGTTGCTGCTGCTTCTTTCCTGATTTTTGTCCTCTCTCTTTTCTAAACCTAGATAACTCTAGCTCTATGTTGCCTGGATACCAGTGTCTTTTCTTCAGCAAAGTTATCACTGAAACATTGAATAAAGAAAACCATGTTAGGCAGCTTACTTTCAGTGAGGCATTTTCAATTGTGGATTCTTTCATTGCACTTATTCCTTTGCATAGATCTCCAGCACTCTTCATATAGTTTAAATTTATGACTTATGCTGTATCTGATTTTCTGCTGACTGGGTAGCACAGACATCATGATGAATTCCAGTTCTCTGTTTACCTCTTGTTATAAACCTCTCTAGATTTGTCTAGAGTATATCTACTAGCTAACCACAAGATAATTTTTCCGTTGGAGCAATAGGGATAATGTGGCAAATATGGTTGCAAAAATGTTGAACTGTTATTTCAAGGATAAACAGAGAATTCAATGCTGTCAGCAGGTACAGAGCTCCTGTAATAGCATCCCATGATTTAGGTTTGATGAGTCCCTTCACTGTCCCTCCTGGGCAGAGTCTTTCTTTGAGATTTCCAAATGAATCTAACATTATCAATGCATGTCTCCCAAAGTCCTTTCCTTGTCTCTTTTACTATTCAGCCTCTTTTGTATCTCCTTAAAGGTAGATGTATGTGCTGGAGTAGAGCCATGTCTCCCAGGTGGCCAATGGTCTCATCCATCTTAAGTCCAACCCCCTTCTCCCTTTTCTAGCACGTGTCCACACTGAAATGCTTACCTGAAATCCTGGCCTGATCACTACTGCTGCTCACCCATCCCGGAGAGGCCAGTCTAGAGGCTCGCATGGGGGATACAGGAGAGCTGAACAAGGGGGAGATATGCCCAGGGCACAGAAAGTCATTTCCAGGCCTCTCTTCCATTTTTCTACTTTGTCATTTCAAGTCAGTCTAGAAGACCATGGGCAGTGCTCCCATATGGTTCCTCCACCTGCTTGCAGACATTATGACAACTATCTTAGTTCATACTAAATAGATGCCTTTGCAGTGGCTTTCTTCCTCTCAGTTGTATTGTTGCTGCTTCTCTTATAAAACTCTAATAAATTGAAGTCTGAAGAAGCATAACTTTACCCTTCGATGAAGGAATTTGCCTTGAGGAAGTCCATGGGAAAAAATGGGGAGTTGAAGAGTAAGGCTGACCACTGCCCAGCTTTCCTGACACTGCCACAAATGACTGAAACGCAGCAGTTTAAGCAGAGTCTGTGTGGGAGACAGGAAGGGTATTGCATTCTTTCAGCCTCATAAAAGCCTGCTAGGTAAGTATAAAATGTACAAAACTGAGTGTTTCTTCATTGCTGGAGTGGAATCCTGGTTGGTTATATTATGGTATGGTGAAAAAAACTAGCCATGAGATATATATATAAGGGCAGCTTTTTGCTATAGCATTTGATATTGATATGAAATATAAAAAAAATGGTCTTTATATATCTGTTCTAGGTAGTGCATTTATTTCTGTCTTATTCCTAAAGAAGACCATGAGGGCTGCTGATATATTGGGTAAGTAAGCGTCTGCTAATACAGACGTGTATCACCATATGCTTAGCAAGCTGTAATTCTCACGCAGCCCCTCACCTTCACACTCCCACTTTCCCAGGCAAATGCTTTGAGGCAGATACTTTCAAAATTGGGAAGAAGTGACAAAAAGAGAGAAAATCTTTAATGCATATGGGAAAGACTGCATTCCCAAACCCTTTGCTTTTATAACCATAACTCATTCCTTATGTGTCCTCATTGCTCAGATTTATTTTAATTATCTATTTTTGCCTCTGAGGTTGTATTTAGTATTATATTTATGGGTACAGTACAATTTTAATAAAAACAATGAAGCTATTGACTTATTCATACAAATGTAAGATTTTTTTTTTCCTTAATGCATAAGCGTTGCACAAAAATGCGAGCTCAGTTAAAAGTGACAACTTCCCTTTTGTTATTAATTTTATGCCTTCAAAGAACAAATAATCATGTTGGTAATGTTTTGTTGGGAAGCATGGTTGTCACTGTAAAAGCATGTCAGTTTTTTGTCTGTGTCCAAGAGTTTTTTGCATATCAGGACTGCCCTGGTTGAACACAGTAATAGTGAGAGAAAAGCATGTTTCCGATATGGGCTTTATACAAGACATTTCCTTTGGGACAATGCACCTGATGGTTGGGACAGGGTACCTGATGCGTCTGTGGGGTTCCTAATGTCTAGGCTTGATTACCAAGGCTGTAACAAGAACATCACAGTGGTTCTCATGAATGTTTTGGAGAGATCAGTTCAGTATTTTTCCAGGAATACTATATAATATTTATTTAGGTTATCCAAGTTTGCCAGCTCAGCTGCTACATTCAGAATACCCCCTCCCTTGACTGATCATGTTTCCCTTATGGCCTTATACACTGTGTGCTTCTTTAACTAGTGTTCAGCACTGATTTATTTTATTTCCGTGAGTTCAACTTTGCAAGAAAGATTTAACAATGTTGCTACATTCCATAGGAATGAGCTGTATGATGGGAAATATGCGATTTTTTGCAAGCACATAAATATAGAACAGTTCTGCTTTTTCAAAGGAACTATGTGCACGATAGCTGTGCCAGTAAAGTCCTTCGGATGTGCTTTGTTTTGTATTCCTGAGCCTGGTATTCTACACTGATTTATACGTTTGCCAAGAATTTTAAAGACTACTTGAAAAAAAATTTGATTAGTTAGTATCTTCCTTAATCCAATATTGTTTATGAGCTCAGGATCACTTCTATCTTGATACTTTGATTAACATCTGTGTTTGTCAGCCGGCTGTCCACAAGGCAGAACTTCAAGATTTTTATTAAAAGCACAATAATGCAAGTTTGACCTTGAAAGGCGCTCTGGCAGCCTTGTGGCTGAAGAGTCTTTTGCAAATCAACCTTTTATAAAACAGGTCATAGGTCTGCAAATACAACAGGGAGCAGCCAAAATGTTGGCTTCATGACAGCTTCACCTAAGCATGGACTGGAACATATGTGTTGTGCGTCATGTCTCCGGAGCAGGTTCGTAGCTGGTGCAGATCTCTGTGGTTACACTGGCTTTAGGAAAGTTGTATTTATTTACGCTGGTTAATGATCTAGCTGCCTGCCTCAGAGAGCAGCTTGTCTTTTCAGTATAGGATAAGTTTGTGTGACCTTTGTATCCATGAGAAATACGAAGCATTGATTCTCCTGTCATGCACTTGGTATTAGACTATTTGAAAATACATTGCTGTTTTGGAATTCTAATTCATGAGGCTTTACTGACAACTGTTTTTCATATTTCCATAATCCTTTGAGTCTTTAATAAAAACTACACTAGGTAAGACAACAAATGCAAAGCAATCCAAGTACCTAAGCCTGTATCCGATTAAATGGACTTAAATTTTCTTCTAGAAACTATTTCCAAGTCAGCTGGAGAACAAAGATGACCACGATTAACTGTATTACCAAAATAACGTGTCATTTTCTTTAAAGGGGGAACACTGACAGTAACAGGGACATACTTGTTGGTGACATTTGCTCCAGATGTGCCCCAAGAGATCACAGCAAGACGAGTTCAGAATTACTTAGTGAGCTGGCCTTTTTTGGTGTATTCAGTGAGTATCTGGTTCATATTACTCCCTAAATCAGACAAAAATGGTGTTCTTGGGCTTTTTGCAGCACTACGAATTAGTGACAAGAAAAGATAAGATAAATTGTATGACTTTCATAGGACAGAGAACAAGTTTCTGGGTCATCACCCTAGTACCGAAGCTTAAAATATACTGAACTAATAGATGTCTTTCAAACTACGTGCCAGGGAAGAGTCACAGTTGTTCAGGACTGACAAGAATGGGAAGATTTTGCATTTTAGTGGGCTTGAGGGAAAACCTAAACATTTGCATTGCTTATGTTTCCTATGTATGTGTTCATGCCATGCTATCTGCCTGTACATCTAAGTGCTTTTCTGGAATGTAATGGACTTGCTTTTAAAATTCAGGCTATGTGTGCTATTGGTCCTGCCTTTTTCTTTTGTATCACTCTGTTTTATCCCCTTGTTGCTAAGCCTGGCTGAAAGGAGCTTTGAATGGAATTGAAACGTGGAGACGTAGCCTGCTTCAATGCCACTTAGGTTAATCTAAACCTGAGTTTGAATTCAAATACAAAAAAATATAATTTTGTACCTGTATGCAAACCTCAAATACCATACATCATATTTGATGTATTTAATTAGCACCAGGAACAAGACCAGAGTAAGTAGGAGAAATTTCTCTCTCTCCTTTCCTCTGGAATGCTGAAAATTTGTTCCTCCAGATGAATGTAAAAGGTGCAATACGGGAGTTTCAGAAGCAGTTACTTTTTTCCCAGTAAAAAGACTCATTTGGTTTACATTATTAGTGCCCAGGCTTCTCTCAGGAGCAAGGTCAGTTAGAAAGACACTGAGTAGAGAGTTTAAGGACCTTAATCTTTTAGCCAACCTGCAAATTTTATGAATATATCTAATATCCATGAGATTAAGCAGAAAATGTATGCTACCACAAAAAATGTTGATCCTCTTGCTCAATTTTTTGTGCATTTTTGAAGGTCCTGAAAGATGGTGGTACAACTCAATGGAAGGCATTAATGATCATGCTGCATAAATCACAACATTTGCTTTCAATCAGGCAGAAGGGGGGCTTTTGAAGGCAATGTCCAAGAGGTTTGGTGTACTCAGTAAGGGTAGCTTCAGCCTCAAAGAGGGCTTCAGCAAATCCATGTAATCCGTGTAACCAGCAGAGGGAGAGGGACTTCTCTAGGAGGGGGTTCAGAGCAAGGGGTTTGATGCTTACTGGAGGACCTTGTGTCTTTCCTGCAGAATAACCCCCTCTACCATGCACTTCCATCTACAGATACTAAAACAGCCTGGCATTTAGGCACTGATTTTAAATAGCTGACTCATCCATTTGTGTAGAGTTGGTTGAGGGACAAAACTCCCCATCCACACCCTGTGACACCAGAAATTTCTGCACCATATACTGTTCACATTTTCTTAAAATCAACAGGTTGCTGGAAAAGGGCTTTTCCCCTTCTGAGGACTTTCTTGACTTTGTTTCAGGAAAAGTTAATCAGAGCACAATCGAATGCCTAAGAAGTCTGTACTGTATTATTCTTAGGAGACACTATGAAGAGGTGGTAGGTAACCCCTGGATTTCCTTTCCCCCCTTCTCTCTTTTCCCTGCCTCAGCCAGCATTCAATTCTATGTGTACAACATGAGTTGCAGGGAAGGATGGAGAAAGTACGCAACAAATCTTGTCGACTCAAAAACATATAAAGGTTTATTTGTTCCTTTTGTTCTACTTCGAGCTTCGTCTGTCCAAAGAAGAGGGTGGAGTAAAAGGCTCCACGAGAGACTCTGAGATACCAGCCTTATTATCCTGGTATGCTGCTGGAAGTTCAAGAAAACACTGCTGTAAACATTCTCTTTGGACAGGGGACTAGATCTTCATAATTTTTGTGTAAAATGCCTAGCACAGATTGGCTGATGAGATCTAAAAAAGCACAGCAGTTTCCAGTATAAATTGCAGTTTCCAGTATAAATTTGTAGTGAGGAGACAGTGCAGTGGTATAATGCAGTCCGACACCCTTTCTCAAAGTAGCCCCAAAGTGTGGTCTGCTGAGGAATACAAAGTGCCAATGGTACAAAATGTTCTGTGTGGGTGATGAACTATCCCCATGTGGCACTCCACTGCCATCAGAGGAGTTCTGCAGAAATAGCCTCTAGTTCCCACATGAGACAACTTTGAGTCACCTACTGAGACTTTGCAGTGGCATAATAATGTCTGAGCGAGAGTGCCTCTCCTAGCTTTTTTGTCTGTTTTGCTTATGTGCACTTCGAGTCACTACAGAAGACATCAATTATAGATTAAGCTCTTAGGTTTCCCTAACAGAAATGTAGTGAGTATTGGGTTGTTAATATTTAATCTCTGTAAAATCAGGTTCAAACATTTCTGCTTTTTCTTCAAAGTGCCTAGAAGACACTTGCTCTGATGCCTTCTGGTAATGCTTAGAAATATGGAAAACATCAAGACTATAAAAAATGTTAATGAGATGTGGGCTTGAGGAGACTTCAGTAGAGATTAGAGTAATATTAGCAGAAATGATTGTAAGCAGGTCAAGTCCCTTAAATTTCTCTAAACAAAACAGGTGGAACTGATATAATCTGCACATTTGCCATTCCTGGACTTTCTATTTAACACTATCACAGCTATCAGCTAAAAGAGTGAGCATTGTTTTGGGTGGTTCTAAGGAGACAATCATAGGCAACCTCTGAGGAAGGCCAGGAGGGTCCCTGTCTGCATCAGGTCCTGTTAGGAGCCACGGACACTGCTTGCAGCTTGGCTTAATGTAATGGCTGCTCCCTTGTATTGTGATTAAAAGTGAGCTGTTGGTGGGTCACAAAGTGGCAGAGAACCATGGAAGAATAGTTTGGCTGCTGAGCAGCATGAGGTGAGAACTAAGTGTTTGAATTTCATGGTTGGTGTGAAAGACGACAGAGATGACTAAACTTAAATAACACCCCTGAAAAGCAAACATAAGCTTTCTCTTCAGGTTTGGCCACAGGACTGCTATCTGTGGACCTCCATCACCGCTGCTTTTGGGGCTTCCCCAGGAGGCAGAATCAGCCAAGCACACAGACCTATGCACCCCTTTCAGAGCTGCCATCAGAGACCCTTTTATGTCATTTTGATGGTTTTGCTTGGCTGTTTTCTTTCCGAAGTGAGTCACCTTGGTGGATTTGTTTGCTTTTAAACAAGATTAGGGTGGAGCCTTATGGTAGCTTTAGAAAGAGAAGAGCTGATGACAGAATTGGCAAAATGCTGATGAACAGAGACAGCAACAGTGACTTGGCTCAGTCAAGGTAGGTGGCGTTTGGCACTACCTGCCACTTTGGGGTCAGAGTGAGGTGGAAGAGGGAGTGGAGTGGCAGAGCTGGTGTGATGGAGTGGTTTGAACCAACAACTTTCCCTTGGCTTGTTTTTGGATGATTGTTCTTGTGTAGTTTGAAATCTAAGTGACAGGGCAGATGATGGTGCTTCCCTCTATTGGCATTGTGATTAAAGTTGTCCAGGGGATATAAAATAAATCAGTTCTGAAGATGTAGCTGGCTGCCTACAGTAGGGCTGTCTCATGGGTTTCTGCACACTCTGTGGCAACCAGTCCAAGAGGCTGGGGGGGTGATGGGGATGCTTAGGTTTGCACTGAGGGAGAAGAATATCTCACAGTGCTGTGTCACCTGGTGCTGTGGCCCCATCCCAGTCACACAGTCCTGTGTGCCAGTCCTGAACTGCTGTGTCATCGAAGAGGCTACTTGGGACATCTCTGAAGCTTCTTTCTTAGCCTAGGCCCCTTAACATGTAGGGAATATTTATTTAGCACAGCTTTCTTCTATTCTGTTAGCAATTGTTCACTGTCAAAATAGCAACTGAAGCCATTTGGAGGCTGTTGTGGCTGCAGCCTGAAAATGCAGTATCTCTCTCTGGCCCTGGAACACTTTTGCCAGTGGCACAGAGTGAAGCTGCTACCTTTACTTCTCCTCTTGAGTTCCCTCAAAACTCTCATAGTCTACCACAAAGAGACCAAGATGAACTCGCATCTGCAGACCTTAACATGACTTCTGCTTTCATTCCTGATTTAGATATACCCAGTGTCACACTGTGGAATAAAGCGGGGGCGGCTGGCCAAGTTACTTACTGTGAGACTGAGGCAAAGAACTCTTTTCTACCATCTAGTGGCCCAGCTTGCACCCTTGGGTGCAAGTCTGGTAGGGAGGGATGCCACTCTGGTGGGAGAAGAGGCCAGCAACCCACAACAGATTGCTAAGATTATAAAACAAGGGTTAGTCCAGGAATGTATTTTTTTATAACCAACAGCAAAATGCTTTTTTCTTTTTAACACACTATTTTTAAAAAAAAAAAAAATCTACTTTGCCTTTTTTTTAATCTTGTGATAATATTTGACTTTTTTCTTAAAAAAAGGTGGTATAAACCCTAAATTTGTGCTTGCAATGTTCTGAGACGCAATTGTTTCTTGGTTGTCTTTGGGAGCAAGGGACTAGTGTGAAAGTAAATAAAAAATTAATTTAAAGCATAATTATGTTCTGTTCATATTTTTGAACG
Organism: Cuculus canorus; assembly: GCF_017976375.1. Lineage (NCBI taxonomy): Eukaryota > Metazoa > Chordata > Aves > Cuculiformes > Cuculidae > Cuculus > Cuculus canorus. Next base: position 24,370,699 of record NC_071402.1, read on the forward strand.
TTACTAAACTGGGGGAGGTGTGAGTGTGGTAGAGAATTTTAGTCTGTCTAAGCATAGCTGACGATTGTTTTCCTACTGCAGTTGTTCTCCAAAATAAGAAAACAACCATGTTAGATTATATAACCACTGCTAATAACCGTTCAGTTGCTTCTTTGGAAATTTCATCACTGCAACGCACAGGTCTTTTTGAGTATAGTGCTGCCTTATGGCAACTGTTGGTTTAAGAGTGGAGTGACATTATAAAACATAAAACAGTATATGATGACAACACCAAGGAGATAGACGAGAGGTTTTTCTATGACTTGTTTTGTTGCTTAAAATGACAACGGTCAGAGTCAGTAGTGATGACAATGTCATTTTCTGTCTTATTTCCCCCATTTGATTTCATTCTAACATGCACAAATGAACTTCTTTTTCTCCATGCAGTCTCTAAGGCTACCAGTCTTCTGAGCACCTCTCAGTGCTGATGTCCATTTACCCCAGTTTTCATAAGTCTTCTGGGCTTCACAGTTTTTTGGCTCTTCCATTTCACCTGCCTGGCTATCCAGCACAGAGCACAGCTTAGCGTTGGCTTGGGTGGCAGAGGGCTTCTGCTCAGCTGATGATGCAGAAATGGCATTACACTGGCAAAAGGCAAGAGTTGCTAAGGGAATCTGCGAAGACGAACGCTAACAGCAAGTCAGTAAATGTAACTGTCCATCATCTATCTTGTTATTTCCAGAAGGATGCCAAGATCAACTCACTTCTCCAGACCTTAACATGACTTCTGCTTTGGTTCCTGATTTAGACATACCCAGTGTCGCACTGTGAAATAAAGCTGTGGAGGCTGGCCAAGTTAGATACTATAAGACTGAAGCAAAGGACTCTTTTCTACTATCTGGTGGCCCAGCTTGCACCTCTGTGTGCAATACTGATAGGGATGAGCTCCACCACTTTAGATGTTGGATGTAATTGAAGGAGCAAGTTTGGACCATGCATAGTGTAGGTAAAGCTGCTTCAGCAGCGGTAGATGTCCTGCAGTGTGGTCTGCTAGTTTGTCGTTGAGATTTTCAAGATAAGCTCCTGATAGATACCTGTGTTTTGAGGACCACCGCCACATAAAATAGATGTTTTCCTCCTTACAATGTATGGCAGAAATTTTGAACAAAAAGGTAGTGTTTGGGGGGATTTTTTTTAGTGGGACTGGAGAGAAGAGCGAAGAGGGTAGCAAAAATAAGCTTGTGTGTCACAAAGTGTGACACTAGGAATACCACATCTAGAAGAAGAGACTGCTGTTCCTCCAGGTAAGTGTTTTACTCTATAGGAACTATGAACAGTTTCTGTAAGAATTATTACCAATAAACATGAGTATCTTTGCTGTCATGTTAAAATAGTCTTCTCAGTGCTACCAGTGACAAAATATAGCTAGAAGAGCAAAAAGAAAAACTAAAGAAATAAGAAATGCTCAAAGTTTAACTTTTGCTATAGTAGGAAAGATAAATGACAACAACTATTTGATAGCTCAGTCAACTAGTAATAAGTTTAGTTCTCCTGCTAGAGCAGAAGATGTTTAATAAAATAATTCTCCTTTGAACTGTTAGAACAGAGAAGATGAAATGTAACATCTTGAAGATTCTGATGAAGCATTTACTGCATAGTTTCACAGCTCTAACTTTCTTCCTTTTTCTTTTCAGATCATAGGAATTATAATATTCTGCATTCTCCTCTATTTTTACAAAAGGAAGGCTGTGAAGCACATTGTTGTTTTGTTAATGATGGTAGCACTACTGGGTAAGAACATATTATTCACTTTAAAGTTCCTGTCTGCTGCTTGATGATTCCTTGTCAGTCGGTCTCCCCAGCTAGTTTAGATTAGGGACATCTCACAGCACTGTGCTGAAGGACAATCATTGAAACACTTCACATGATTCTTACTGTGGTCTCTTTTTGAAGAGAAAAAAACAATTATGAAACATAGTTTCTATGCTTATTGCTGGAAATATTTTTTTTTACAGATTTCCTATGTTTAATATGCTGTGTGTGCAATGGTGTTTGGAAGGTTTTTTTTAAAAGAACACATCATCTCTAGATCCTAGGAAAGAGGACTGGGTGAAACTTTGTTTTAGAGAGCACGCTAGCTATGAAAGTCTTTAAAACAGAGCAGCTTAAGACTCTGTAAGAAGTCTGTAAGCAAATGCAGTGATATGCTGTGACTGTGAGGACATTTTCTTTGAATTATCTAGGCCTGTTTGCATATGCTACATTTCATACCTTACCACCTTTCTAGAAGCATAACAAGAACTCGGTGTGGCCTTCTAACATTGCCTCAATCAATACCAAGGGAAACAAGGGAGATCATTTTATCAGGAGGCTTTCAATAATGTTAAACTTGAATCAGTTTTGAAAAATGCTGAGATGCTATCACTAAAGCTCCACTGCTTGCAGGCATACTGTAAGAATTTGTCACTACTCTGTGTCTTCTGCCATCTTTGTCTTGTCATTTCACCATGAAATCCTGATGGGACACCACATTTCTTTGGTTTAAGTGAAAAGGTGCTTCAACTGTGCCATTGAAGTAAATTATTATATTTTCCCTGAGTTCAGCGAGTGCAGGTAGCAATCTGCAAAGACTAATAAAGCACATTTCTAATGGAGCTGGTCATGAGTGTTTTGATAAAACAGAATTTCAGTAAAGTTCGCCAGTTACACAATTTCGGTTTAACTGAATGTGAAAAACCCTTGTGGATTTAACTTCTTTCCTTCAGATCCTCGACTGGTTTCTTACCCAGCTGAAAAACCCAGATTTTCAGATCAACTCTTTTGAGACAGTCCTTCTATTTAAGTTTCCCAGTGCTAGGAATATTAAGATCCATAGCTCTGTAGACGTCTTGAAGGATTTCCACGCTACCTGCATGAGGCAGAGATGGAAGGTCCCCAAATGCCTTAGGTCTAACTGTCCAACTACTCTTGGTTTAGAGGAGCGAAATGTGAGTCCAGCCATCCCTCAGCTCCTAGCATGGAACCTGAGAGCTTTGGCAGAGCTTGCTTGAGCTGCTCTGCAGCTTCCAGCCCTGCCATGAGGAGTGTGAAGCACTGCACGTGCCTGCCGGGATGAGCAGGTCCAGCCTCCTTGTTATGTAATTGGAAGCCTGAAGATCCCCAGATGGGCTTCTACACTTAGATGCTGCAGTTCTGGGCAGACCCACCACAATGGGTGCCCCAAGCAAGGTCAACACAAGGCTCTGGGAGACCTGGGCCACTGGGCTGCGTAGCCCTGCATGTTTATTTTGCAGTGAAGCTTGCCGGCCCTGATGTCACCGGTGCCAAGAACTGCTGAACAGCAGCAGGGCTGCAACACTCTGCCCCAGCAGTCACTGCAGTTTGGTGGTTAGGCTGCCATCAACCAAAAGTGACAATTTCAGCTGGCAGCTGCTGAGGTTTTGGTGAGCATATGCAGCTTCAGGAAAAATGTGTCATTATTTCTGATCTATTAAAAAAGACACAAACAAACAAATCCTGGTTCATGGGAACTTTTGAAATACCCACATTTCCCTCAAGTAGGACAACCAGATCTGTGGCTGGCTCTGGTTCCTGTAGCCATACTGGTGCCTGGCAGTTCCCACAGAGCTACGCTTGGAGCCTTCTGCTTGCTTTCCGAACATTCTGCTGAGCAAAGTGGTGGGGAGCCAAGAGAGGGCCCAGCAGCTTTGCTCCCAGCCTTCTGATGCGTGTGCTGCCCTTGGAGGGCCCTGGCTGAAGGAGGAGTGGACAACCCTTGGAGTCTTGGTAGCAGCTCATAGCAGGGGATTTCTAACTTTTCTCATGTCTGTACAGGTACATTCCTGGTAGAGGATTTATACAGATGTAAATGAGATGTAGAAAGGTTTCTTTAAAGAGAGGGCAGCCTTTATGTTTCACTGGATATGAAAGCTACTTTCATTATGAAGAAAATACAGCAGTGATCATTAGATCTGCAAACGTTTTGCTTGGTCAACTCTGCAAGTTCGTTTTGTGAGAATTATATTTCCTTGTGTATCTAGGGGCAGTTTTTGTAAGTTTTAGGGGAAATATTTCAGATTAAAGTGGGATTTCTGAGTTTCCTGCCCTGACAGCTGGAAAGTGACATCATTTGTCACAGTAGCCTGGGGGAAGAGGGTGGTTCCAACAGAGACAGGAAAACCATTTCCTAGGTTTTGAAACTTATTCCAGGGGTACTTTAATTAAAAGATTATTGCACTCCTCAAAAAAAAACCCAAAAACCTCAAAACCCCAAACCAAACCAAAGCAGAACAAAAGCCCCCTTATGCTTTCTTTTCTGGTTTGTTAAAAATTATAAGGGATAGAAACTGCCCTTTCATCAAAAACAATATTTCTGCCATATTTACAATGACTGAAAAAATATTTACCTGTTGTTGGACAAATCAAACTAATAATTTTTACCTGTAGGTGTTCTTTTAAAATAGCAACTCGCCCACATTAGAGTGCAAATCTTAGGTTTTATGTAGTCTACTTGTTTGGGCTTGGGAGTATTATTTTGCTTTTTATCATGCCATTAGTACCACTGCAGGCCAACATTTGACCGCCTCTGCTCACTTTTACTGCTGTTTGCTAAGCCACTCCACCTATTTCAATTACAGAGCAAGAAATTAAGTACTTGGCAGAAAAGTTGTCATGAAAACAGTGAATTTCATGACAGTGAGCACAAGATGTGTGCAACTGCTAAATTCCCCCTGAACTTCTGGACTTGCTATAAGAAAATTGCTGCAATAAAAACCACAGAACTGAATCCATTCTTCTTCCCCCACCTTTGCTCCCAGCCCTTGATCGAAACCTTTTGCACAGTGCAGCTGTCCTTGGCAATCTGAATTTTGCAGTTATAGGAGGATGAATCAGACCACCAAAATCCAACACTCCTCAGCTCTGGAAGAGACTCTTGCTGGATCCCAGCTGGGGGATGGTGCTCCTGATGATTAATTACTTTTATTTAAAGGTCATCTCTGCACCCTCACTCTTCTTATAATTTTTAGTTTCTTTTGAATTTGTTACACTTTACTTGTAGTAATCACAGCCTACTTTGGTTAGCTTCAACAAACCAAGAGTGCACTCTGAAAGGAAATCTAAAGTAACTCTTAGCTGAACTGTCAGCCTCTTTTCTATAATTAAAAAGATGTATTGCAAGACTTCACTGAACTGGAAATGTATTAAAACTATTGCCTGCTGTCTGATATTTGTTTGTGGTGATGCAATGACAACAGCTAGGACTGAAAACACACTACTGAAGTGTTCTGCTTTGTGGGCTAAATCAAGTAAATGGTCATAAGGGTCTGGCCGCTGAAACAAAATGCAGACCCTTGTGTTTGTTGTCTGCTCTCCCTATGTAACCCATGGGGAGATTTAGGTACTTTGTGATATTATCCCAAAAGCCAGCTTTGTCCAGCGTTGACCAGCTCCTGTCTCAGCAGAGAAATCCTGAGTGTGAGGACTTATTTTAAGCTGCCAATGTCACATGCAGGCTGCTATTAGGATATGTCCCAGCTATGTGAACAGATAACGAGACCTTTCAGACCTGTCCTGAATTATGCAAGATGGGCTCCAAATTAGCAACTGGAGCTAAATAAAGTATGTCTGGAAGATGTGGAGGCTGTTGTACCACCTCTAACTGGTAGTGCAGTGTTTAAGATATGGACCCAGCAGTCGGAAGCGGAACCAGTTTTCCTCTACCTAAGCTCAGCTTCTTGTGCATACATGAGTTACTCATTGCAAGACTTTATCAAACTCTAACCTCACCTACTCTAGTGAAAATAGGGAAACTTTGGGTAGATGCAGGGTTGCAGACCTCAGTGCTACAAGAACTTAAAAGCAAAACACAAAGCACACATGGAGCTGAAGCCACTCGGAGTTTAGGCCATAGCTTAGTGAGCATTTGTAAAATCACACACTTGGTATTAGATGCACAAATCCTATCTCACTGTCTTTTTAGGTGATCATACCCATGGCTTTGACGTGGCACCTTGTCCTCCCTCATTGCTGCTCTGAAGTCCCTGCTGTGAATCCTGCCCTGATAACCTCTTCCTTTCCCTTTCAGCATCACTGACTGTCATTACTGTAAAGGCTGTGGCCAGCATGATAACACTCTCTGCAGAGGGGAAAATGCAGCTAACTTACCCTGTTTTCTATATCATGAGTATTTTAATGGCAATTTCTTGTGCTTTCCAAGTCAAGTAAGTGAATTTCCACTTATCTCCTAACCTTTGTGCCTATATATCGGTCAGGTTTTGTTCGGTACTGATGTAGACTTCAGATCCAAGTTGCACTTAAGGGCAACAAACTCCTGGCAGAGCCTTGACAGATGCATGAATTGCCTCCACCTCACTATTATTGTTTATTTAGGCTTTATTTCTCAGTTTATAATAGATTAATTACACAGATGCTACCTCATCTCATTAGCACTTTGTACAAGGTCTTCCCAAATCTGGTTCTAGTTTTGGCAGAAGTTTTGAACTCATTAAATGAAATTTATGTTTATGTAATAGGTATTTTTATTACTTTTAGCAACCTTCATTGCTGAATAATGAAATGGTCATGTTTACTCTCGTTATGCATCTCTTTTCCCTAGCTTATGTCACTTGTCAGATCAAAGAAAAGAGTTTACCCTGACTTTCTCTTTACCTCTGTTAAATCTGCATACTGTGTTTTGTTACCTTGTACGTCTGTACCTTTTTAGGAAATAGTTAACTTTTAGTGTGCATGGGACATCAGAGTTTTCCCTACTGGCCTCTGGCCTGTTAAGTGATTGTTTTATGCTGCCTTGGCAGATTGCTAGGGGTGGCAGCATGGTAAAATACAGCTTGCAGCTGAACAGAGTCCATTCGCTTTATGCTGGTCCCTGTGCTTCAGGTGCTGATAGCATCATTCAGTAATCTCATCTAGACTGCTCCAGTGTGAGTCTGAGTGTTTACTTGCATGATTATTTTCCAACAGAAGAGCCAACCCAGCTTTCTCGTGGCAGAACATACCATTCCCATGTGGAATGAGAAAGTCCATGCATTATTATGCAGTGACTCTCCATGGCTGATTCAGGAACTCCCCTGTAACAGATTATAGTGTGATTTACATCCAGCTTTTCCTCACTGGGAGAACAGCTCAGGGCATTTAAAATAGGAAATAAAAAGCTCCATAAATAGGAAGCTGCTGAATTCACCTCTCTTTCTTGCCAATTTTTTCTTTCTTTCTTTCATTTGCTGGGTCAAAATTAAGACAGGAGTGAAATGTGCCCATTTCATTCTCTGGGCTCTGTGTCTCTTTTTCTCTTCTCTGTTGGACACATTTTCTAACAGAGACTGTGCTGTCAGTCTGAATTTTTTATTTCAGTTGCTTCCTCTCTTATGTTATTTGACTGTCATGTGTTAGCTCAGAACAGCCTGTGCTGCAACATCCTTCTGGATTCAATGCTGGGCCCTGATATCACTATTTTAGTCCCTGTGACCAAGTTTGTTGCAAATAGGAGAAAATAATGAGGTGTTTTCAATGACTTCAAAATCCTGACTATCCTGTGGATATGTAGGATTTCTCTATTTTTAAAGCACCATGGAGACTGTTCAACAGTTGCTAAAATAACCATGCAATTACTTTAATGGCTAAAACAGATCCAAGCTTAGATTTTTACTGTGCACGTATATTGTACCAGTGAAACATGTAAGTATAGTTCTTTTTATAGGTTTTGAATACACTCTGCAGCCTCCTAATTTTTCTCTTTTGTTCTGAAATGCACTGTTCACATAACAGAGCATTTGCCAGCGCATCTGAGAGCTCACACTCACGGTTCATTCATCACCATATGGGTGAATGTTGATAGTTCTGGTCTCCGTACAAGTGGGTTAATTGCTTTGCCTTTTTCATCTGCTGTTGCAGATTGTGCAGGGTGCTCCACAGCCAATGTCTCAGTCCTGCAGGTTTGTGTGTAGTGTATGCTTCTGTGGTCCTGCACATTCTTGCTTATGATTCTGGTGAGAATTTGTGTTGCCTTTCTGAGGAGCACAATGAGAAGTTTCCAGCCCAAGGAGCACCAGCTTGGAGCCACCTTCCTGGACTTTCCAAGCAGAATAGAGCTTGTCTAGGGTATGATTGCATGGATAAACATAAAAATATGTTTTAGCCAAGTTGGATTGAGCAGTAGCAGCAACGTGGACTTCAGCAAAGTGAATCAGTTCCTTCAAGGACTTGCATGTTCATGTCCATGCTTGAAATATACCTTTACACAACCTGTCTAAATTAGAGCAACTTGCCCCTGGCTGCTTGCAGGCAGCACTGCTTCCAAGAACTGATGCAGACCATAAGCAGTAATGCCCTAGCATTCCTCCCTTATCTGTGGCAAACAAAATTTTTCCAACACGACTTCAAAGGACTCTCCAATGATGGCCTATGGTCAGAAGAATCCAGGCCTCCCTTCTTGCTTTTTCCTATTTGTTTGTATTCTGCAGAGTCGAAACCAGAAGGTAAATTCAGTACACATATGCGTGTGTTCAGGGCTATTGTGGTAAGAAGTGGTCACACTTATTGTTAAACTACCATAAAGTGGCTGAAACTAACTTAAAGTACGATGAACCTCCTGTGCAATAATGCTTATCTTCCAGGTTCTTGGATCAAGCAATGCATCTGTACGAAGCAACAGCAGTTGTGCCTCTTAATTTTGTGTTCTTCACCACCAGTGCCATCATTTCAGGTTTGTTTCTGGTGTTCTGCCTCTACAGAAAGATTTTCTAAACATCAGGTTTTCAAGAATCACTGCCTGTGGATAGGAACACAAACTAGTCCTGTTTATCTTCACAAAAAGAAATTTTTCCTAAATGACAGGTGTTTAAGTTCTGAAAAAATAAATAAATTCACAACTTTGGAAGCACAATAAAAATAACCAAATTCTAGCATTTCCAGAACTAATATGTACAGTCTACTATGCTTTGCTGGCTTACTACAAGTACCTGCATTTATCCTAGCCTCATCTTGACATACAGTAAATGCGTTTACCATGTGCACACCAGCCTTTCCATATCCGAACTGGTAGAGTAATTTTAACAGCTTGGCAAGCTACTCAAATGACAACCAGCTGTGTTTCACAGTATTTAGTGTATATTCTGTTTCAGAAGGTGGAATTCTAGGTTAAGTGAAGGAAATAAAATAACTCCAAAGACTTTTTAAGTATTTAACATTTTATTCTGGGTGAGAACTTTGAACTCAGCATTGTTAAAGAGGGTCTGCAAATCTTGGAAACAGTGCACAGCGTAAGAACATGAGCAGGGAGGATGCCTAGGATGCTGTATCAGCAATGAGCCAAAATGATCATGTTGTTAGAACATTTATGACTCATTTTAACACACACTGGGGGCTTTCCTGTCATTGCTGTGCAGGAGTTTCTCATGCAGAGCTGCCATTAATGAGAAGGGGAGTTAGCTTTGCACACAGATTGCCTCAGCACCTGTGTTCAGAGAAGAGACCTACACTTTGCAACTGAGAGGAGAACTTGCACCAAAAGGGGTTTGCGCTCTTGCGTCCATATAGTGAATTTGGCCTTGTGCCTCCTTAAAAAAACAAGTACCTACTCAGGAATGGTTTAATAGCTTTGAGACTGGATACACATGCATTTGCACCAGGTTAGTTAAACCAGTGTAGGGCTTAGAAGAACAAGCTCTGCTGAGTCTTGCTGGGGTGCTCACAGAAGATATCTCATGATTCCCCCACTCTTTGAAGATACAGTCACACATCAGCTTCACTAGTTCACACTCTGTCGTTTCTAAGCAAAACTATGCTCATCAGTGTTCTAAAGCTAATATGCTTGGCTGTAAATTGGGGCAGCTGAGATCCAGATACACATCTGGTTCTGTCACCTCCACAGCAGAGGTGCTAATTCCTGGAAGAGAGGCAAGCAGAAAGAGCTAGTGATCCCTTCAGCAAGAAAGATTCAGCAAACTTGGCTGATGGAGCCCCTAATTTGGTGTAAACATCAGGGACAAAACTAGTTATTGAAAACCTGTTCCCAATTGGAGTTAAGATTTCCACATGGTCTGCTGGAGTGGCTCGACAAATTCATGAAGAACCTGTTAGCTACATTCATTTGACTCTGCTTGAGAATAAGATCTTGAGTTCGACCTGCATAAAAACTGTTGCTGACAATGCAAGAAATACCTGTATCTGTACAGTTGCTAACACAGCACATACTCCAACCTGATAGATTAAATCTTCTCCAGTCCTATACAGTATCCTGAGAAAGCCTAGGTAATGGAATACGGGCATATAGTGAGTCTACCACAATACGTATTAATACCTTATTTGGGACTTTTTTGCTCCGTTTGAGAAAGAAACTGTTCTTGATCCTCTCAACTGTAATTCATATCACTTGGAAGCCAGTCAAGATCTGCAATTCTTGTTTCTGTCACATTCCAGGGGTCATATTTTATCGGGAATTCCAAAGCACAGCTTTGCTGAGCGTGTTCATGTTTCTGTTCGGGTAAGTGTATTGTATCTACACTAACATTTGTACTGAAACAGCATTGCCTTGCAAAATCCCTCCTTTTCTCAGTAAGAAGAAACCTATCTTGTTATTAAAGTATTATGGAATAGCCATTATGGTAGAATAAAAAAAATACATTAAAGGAAAGATTGATGTCTGTACTTTGGGAGTTTGGAGGCCTGGGTTTGAGTCCAAGTATCTAAAAACGTGAGACGCTTATGAACTACTAATCTCATGATGGAATGAAAAACCAGCAGCATGTGTTCCTTGAGCAGAAAGGAGAAATCACTGCTCTCCACCAAAGATCATGATATACAGGGGTGCTTTTACAACTGTGAGAAATCTTCTCCTATGTTACTTTCCACGTGTGTTCTGGCTGGTCCTTGCTGCCAGTAGGCACTGGTGATTACATGGACTGCTCCTTCATCTCCCTGTGCCAAAAAAAGACATGGCACGCCTGCAGAGAAGTTCAGAGCATTCTAAGAAGCTGTTTACAATAAACATTTGCCTGGGCCTGGGTGTTGTGAAAGCAGAAAGCTGTTACATGAGCTTAATTGTTCATTGATGAGAAGCTCAACATAAGCCGGCAATGAGCACTTGCAGCTCAGAAGGCCAATAGTATCCTGGGCTGCATCAAAAGAAGTGTGTCCGGCAGGTCGAGGGAAGTGATTCTGCCACTCTGTTCCTCTCTTGTGAGACCTCATCTGGAATATTGCATCCAGTTCTGGACTGGAGCACCTCCTGTGTGAGGACAGGCTGAGACAGTTGGGCTTGTTCAGCCTGGAGAAGAGAAGGCTCCGACGAGATCTTATAGCGACCTTCCAGTACCTGAAGGGGCTACAAGAAAGCTGGGGAAGGACTGTACACAAAGGCTTGTACTGATAGGATATAGGGGAATGGGTATAAACTGGAGAGGGACAGATTTAGACTACACATAAGGAGGAATTTCTTCACCACAAGAGTGGTGAGGCACTGGCACAGGTTGCCCAGGGAAGCTGTGGATGTCCCATCCCTGGACATGTTCAAGGCCAGGTTGGATGGGGCCTTGGGCAGCCTGGTCTGGTGGGAAGTGTCCCTGCCCATGGCAGGGGGTTGCAACTAGATGATCTTTAAGGTTTCTTCCAACCCAAACTATTCTGTGATTCTATGATTCTACAATTCTATTAGTCTATGATTCTGACTCCAGGGACTTGTGACAGTTGCCTGATAACCATTGTAAGATGGATAAAACCATCTCCCAGAAGTGTTTGAGATGTCTTGCTGTCAGTGCTGTCAAATAAATGGGGCTGATAGCTGCAGACATCTTCGTCCTCTGCAACTGAACTGGAGTAGATGCACACAACCGCTACCTTGTTTGACTGCAGGAAAAGTGACAGAAAATGGAGATAAGCAAATTCAACCCATGTATTTGGCAGGCAAGAACCAGTGGTTGTGTGTCCAGCACGGATCAGATAGAAGATTAATCCAAGCACAGCAGATTCTCATTGCTCCTGGCTTACAGCTTGCCCCTGAGACGCACAGTCAAATAAGAAAAACAACAGAGATGTTGATTGTCTGCGGCTAGACTGAGTTGTTAATGAAATTGCAAATGCTACAATGCTAGCTTAGATACTCTGTGAAGGTTTGCTCGGGCATTCAAATGTTGTGGTCTCACACTCACAGGCATTTCATTAGGTATATATTGCTGAAAGTGTAATTTTGCCTGTGGAGCCTCTGGAACTGATAATAAAGCTTCAGAGGGCAAAATCTTGAATGAAAGAGAGCCCAAGATGAATTTATAGAGCTGCCAGGAAGAAAAGTTTCTTTATAGACTGAGCTGCTTGGGTCTGGAAGTCCTTGGAAAAGAAATTTGGAATGAGATTCTCATCTCAGATGCAGTGAACTCTTTCTAATGATACTATGCCACCGTTATTTTGCAGGTGTCTCCTATCTTTCCTTGGTGTATTTGTAATTGCAAAAAATAAAAAAGAGGAGCATTTACAAATTCCTTTTATTGACTGTGGACATATTCCTGGTAAGGAGAGCTTTTTTTTCTGTCTATTTAAAAATGAGATATCAGCTAATAGGATGACCTAGAAGATTTGAGTCACAAGTGTGTTCTAGTCATATTTAATAAATATGCTGTTCCCTTATTTTCTATTCCTGCTCCCAAAAGATTTTTCAAAGAATTTTTCAGACTTTTTCCAAGCTATTGTTACAACCAGTCAAATGAAAACAATGATTACTGGAGCAAAGAATGTTTTAATGATGGATCGGTGGGGGATTTGTTTTATTAAAATTCTTCGCAGAGTTGTTGTTTTTCCCTTCTCTCACCCCATTTCCCTAGGACAAAATTTGACGTGCAAAATACAACCAGATCCTCACAGTTCACGCTATGGCACTTTGAATAATGAAGACAACTCAGTGAAAAGTCAAAGCTGAAAGAAGCAAGCATCTCACATGCCAATTAACTGAAGGAATGCCACTGGAACAAGGATCAGCAGCACCTTTTTCTTGAATACATTCAAGTTTATGTTCAACTCCTGTATCTTGATGAGTCAAAGCATTTAATTCATCCCATGGTAGCCCCAAATGTGTTCTAAAGATGAAGGAAGCCTTAAGAAAAACTAAATAACCATTAATGAAATGGAACATTCTCCTAGTGTCTGTGCCTTTTCAGGATATTTTTAGAGTCTTAATTTCCTTGAAATGCAAATAAGCACAGAATGGGATTATAAAAATTCTTCTTTCAGACCCTCCAGATACTTAAAAAGAAAGGTGGAAATGGGGATTTTCACAAATTACTTCAAAGTATTCTGCTATGTGTATAATACCTTTAAAAATCTGATCCTTCGTGCTCAAGAGTCAAACCTGTGGGCATAGATACAGACAAAGTATATTATATTACATATAGAGGGAAAATCCTGATTCTCTTATTCCATCAGACTAATTCTCTTATCTTCCTAGGAAATAAACACTTGTGTGAGGAGGGAGAAGGAAAAGAGTAATTGCCATAAACATAGACACATTCATATTTGTACACGTTTGTGGTGCCCAGCCAAGGCAGAGCTAGGGAACCACGCCCAACATTTTCCATCTTCCCAGAAGAATCCTCTGCTGTAGGCTTCTCTGGGTTATACTATCTGTTAGTATAGCTCAGCCTGAGGTTTATCCTCTATTTTTTGGGAAAACAATGTTTTAGTGAAGAAACTGCAAAGATCTCCTGAGAGAATGGGGTTGCCGTGCTCCCTCCCTTGATGTGTCTTGGAAAAATACCCTTAAAAAAGAAAAGTAGGATTACTCCTGCCTCCTTCCTAAACCATTTATAATCTGGATGGGGAAAGGCTGTAAAAAACAGGATCACAAAGAGTGACAGTAACAGTACAATTTTTCCTTCATTAAATGGTATTGTTTCCACACTGATTTGAAGAGCCAGCAGTGATAGGTACCATGGCAATACAGGCTCTCTGTTCAGGTCTGGGAGGTCTTGGTGTCCCTCAGTACCAGTTTCCAGGCAAGAAATCTTCTTCTGGGCATTCATCTTGGGTCCACTTACCCCCGCCTGGTAGCACCCAGCAATGTCAGGTGGCACAGTGGGTGTCAGACACCTCCTCTGCAGAAACAATTGAACATGGTCATGAAAATTGTTTGCATCTTGGACAAGACACTTCTAGGTTTGAGTTAATCTGCAGTAATGGATAGGGGCCATAGACTGTGTATATTTTGCTTCAGTGAGATATGAGGAAATGCAGTCTCTTTTTTTTTTCATATTTATTTCATATTTACAATAGGTACAGCTGAAGATCCATAAGACAATTTCATTTCAAACCCTAAAAGGTACGCACAGAGCTGGAGTTGTTCCTATGCAGCAATGTCCCAGGAGCCAGGGCCCGGGGCTGAAGGAGGGGGAGCTTGTGAAACTGTTTTCCAATGTGAAATCTTTTCAGCTTGCAGAGGACAAAACGCAGTGTCTGCACCCTACTTGTACCAGCTGCCTGCCCATGGCCTTTCTTTCCCATCTTACAGCTTGAGTTCAAGTTTCTAAAGCTTAATGTTTAAAAAAATAGTGCATTCTTTTTGTATGTTTTCTCCAAGGAATAAGGGCATGCCTCTGTCTTTCTTTTGCAAGACAAATTTAAGCCACTTTTTAAGTCTCAAGCGAGAGTTTGTGCTAAAGATGGGAGTAGGAGGCCTACAGATTTTCATTCTGTGACCTGGGAAACAAATGGGTGAAAGGATTTGGTTTTATTTTGTTTTCAAATGATTGGCCTTGGGCATCGTTCTGAAATCTGTTACCATGATTCAGAACAGCTGGAGGAGATGATAAATGTTACCAGGTATAGGGTTTTCTCTTTAAAGCAGGAAATGAAATTTAAAAATCTGTGGCAAAAGTTATTATTTGTTTTAAACTACTGTATTTCTTCTTGAACCACACTTCTTTTCTTCCTGTAGATTTATTAAAAAAATACTAGGGTTAAAATGTTTTCTGTAAACTTGAATGAAGTTGAGATTAATTTATGGAGCAAACCACTGGCAGAAATTATATGCAATTAAAACTTATGATTTGACCTGATTTTTGAGACATAAGGATGTTCCAATTAATTAATGTGTCACAAGATTGGAAAAACTCAGTGATGAGACTTCATTACTGCTCTGCCAAAAGAAGGATATGATTTTTTCAAGAATCAGTCTCCAATCAATGTCATTTTCAGACTCTGCTTGTGATATTTAGGTTCTGCCTAAAATGCCTGATAAAAGAAAACCCTTTTCACTGGAATACAAAAATGTCTCTGGAGCCCTTCTCTTTAATTACATTATTTTCTTATGATGTTTTTCCTGACACCAAAAATATAGAGCAGATATAAGCTGCAAAACTTGCACCTTCAGGCTGAATTTTCTTGAATACATCCTCCACAAAATCTATGGAAAGCAAACCATGGGAAGGCATGGTGGACAGGCAGCTCACCCAGTCCCTCAGGACCAGAACCAGCAGGACTTATTTTACGCTTGTTCCACTGCTGGTCACACTGCAGTAAGAGATGAAGTATTGACTGGCCATGGGCCTGGAAATGGGAATTCTGGAGTAGAATGAGGCTGTTTAATTTTTGCCAGAAAATGCGGGAAGGGTTTACCAATTGGTTTCAGCTGGCAAAAAAATAAATGAATTTTGGACTGAATTTGTATTTCTGCCCATGGTAAGGGCCTGGCATTCACCTGACAGACTTATTGCTACAGTTCAGCTCCTTGCTACAGTTCAGCTTTTGGTGGACTCATGTTTTGCATATAAGGGCACTTACTCATCTAAAACCAAAGAAGAGACATTGGACATTGTAGGGACTTATAGAATCATAGAGTCATAGACTCACCAGGTTGGAAAAGCCCAACCATCCCTGAACACCTCATCTACACATCTTTTAAATACCTCCAGGGATGGTGACTCAACCACCTCCCTGGGCAGCTGTTCCAGTGCCCGATGACCCTTTCTGTGAAAAATTTTTTCCTGATATCCAGTCTGAACCTCCCCTGGTGCAGCCATTCCCCCTTGTCCTATCATCTGTCACTTGGGAGAAGAGGCCAGCACCCACCTCTCTATAACCTCCTTTCAGGTTGTTGTAGACAGCAATAAGGTCTCCGCTCAGCCTCCTCTTCTCAAGGCTAAATAACCCCAGTTCCCTCAGCTGTTCCTCGTAAGACTTGTTCTCCTGCCCCTTCACAGACTTGAATGTCTGTGCTTTGAAGCTGTGGTTTCATGCATCTTGTGATCTGCTTGAATGATTCTGTACTGCTAAAATTCCCACCGTCTTTTCCCTGGCTGTGAGGTCCTGTATGACCTGTGAGCCAGTTCAGCCCTCTCACCCCACAGAAGCCGCCTCTTTTCTTTTCCTTTCTGGCCTGGCTCTCTGAGCTAACCCACCCAGGATGTCTGGAGTATTTGGTGGGAAGGAGGGAAAAAAGGGACAAGGCAGTGAGACCTCTCTTATTTAGGGGGAAGTATTACATTAGTTCTCCCCTTCTGAGGAGATTCACTGTACAGAATCATCCTACTATGCTCACTCCTCATGTGTCAACGTGTCCCAAATGAATCAGTAAATTAGCTTCTTGAAGCACTCCTGTGGCTCCACGTGGGGCTGCAATAGGCATCTTGTGGCATGAAGACTGTTCTAAGGTCAGCTAGAAGCCCAGACATATCTCTGACTATACAACTTGTTCTACAGTCTGATCTTTTCCTTTCCATCAACTGTTTACTATAAGGTGCATTGACAGCACTGGAAGGATGGACTGAGACCAAATGTCTTTGGCACTCAAGACGGTCTCCCCTTGTGATCTCTCCTTCCAAACCACTTTGTGCAGCATCATTGGTTACACACAGAGAAAAATGGTGGCTGTGATAACACTGGCATGCAGATGAATAGACTGGGCTGTCTTTCAGTTTACTCTGTTGTTACTGTCCTCTGAGGTTTGGCATTTTTCTTGTTTAAATTTGTTTGCTTATTCCTTTTGGAGAAATCAGCTGGACTGTGCTAGCTACTAGCCCAAAGGAGAGAGAAGCTAATTACAATAATTATTATTGGAGGGCCAAGTTGGAAGATTTACAACCCAAGGCCGTTTCAGGAGAAAAAGACAGGAAAATGTTTATTGCTCTGGAATCTCTGGAGTTTGAGAAATCCGGTGTTTGAAATGTTTCTGTGTTCTGGAATAGAATTAGTGATACTGGTGAATAGTGATTCCATAGATTTTTTTTAATGTGGTTTTACTCTGGCTTTTTAAATTGTTTTTCCTTAGTGATTTGGGAGTGAAGGATGACTATTCTCTGCTTAGAGGAGCAGAGAGGAAATACGACATTCCCTTGGCAGATGGAAGATGTTTCAACCTTTTGAAGCTGAGAGAACTATAAGGGCACCTTCCAAGCACCCTGGCTGAAGTAACCATTGGGTTATACAAGGAGGCAGCACTGGCAAATAGACCACTACCTATTAAGCAGCCACGACCACTTAGGAAGGATCCTTGTCATCTTGTCATGAGTTAAATCAGTTCAGAGTACCTGTAGCTGATCTGGCCCCTTAGGCTGCACATAAATGTATTTTTGAAACATGCTGAACCAGTGTCTGTGGGCTGAGCCCCTTGAGCATCCTATCAATGCCTCTTTGGCATGTACTGTCTCGCATACTGAGTCCCTGACAGGTTCTCCCTTCGTGGAAGTTCGGCTGGGTGGAGGCTACACACCACAGGCTTTCTCTGACAAGAGGACACAATATTGCAAGGGCATTTGCCTTGGCCTGGGAAGCATTTACAGGGTACTGTCCTACAAGGAAGTTGCACAAACCTACAGTCTTTGATTATATTGTCTTTACTTTGTGATTCCCACTGGAGTAAGCAAGAGCAATTTTGGCTATCCACAGGAGCAGAACTATCGGTGCCTCAGGAACTTCTGGGCACAGCAGATGGACCCTAAATAAAGAGGTGAATACTGCATAGGTTTGTTATTTAATATAAACTTCAGGTTTTTTAGGTTGGGACTCTAAAGTCTGTCCAGGTCTTTGAAGGAGATACTTCATTTAATAGTATAAATATGCAGTTCCATTTTGACTGCTAATGGACTTATGCATTGGTGCCATGGGAATTTTTGTCAGTTCACAAGGTAACAATGAGGAGGATAGCATTCTGTAGCAGAATCAGAAATATATCGTGGTGGCAGGTGAGTTTTGCCTGAATACAGATGAGTGAGCCTAGGAGAGCATTAATATACAATGGTCTCCTGGGCTTCTTATTGACAATGTCACAAGGCATTTGTTGACAGTTTTCAAAGTAGGGCTACTGTGAAAGAATTGTTAAACAGGTGGTTCTAACACTGACTGTTTTGCATTAAGTCAGTGTATCACTGTAGCCCATAGCACTAATACCTTAAACATGAAAAGTGGCCTGTGGCTGTTGATGAAGGAGCCAATTTCTGTACTTTGCTAGATCACATTAGGAAAAATAGAAATGATTGATTTAAGCCTCTAGCACAAACATATGCTTGCCAGCTCTCCGCTTGGAGAATTCCACACTTGGAATAGGCATTGCCTTGCCTAGATGAAATCTTCGGAGACTACTGCCAGGTCTTTTGCCAGAATCACTAAAATGGTTGAAAGAACAGCACTGTCATTTGTCTTCTGTTTGATAGCTGGTGGGCATAAATCCAGAGCAGTATAAACACAAGATGAGGATTTTTCTCTCCATTTAAAAAAAAAAATAATTATTTTCTTGAGTTTTAATCGCATGTGCAACAGGCCCAGAGCTTTATGCTGTCTAATACTCTGTAATGCCCTCAGTCAAGGGTAAGAAAGAGAGCTTGCATGGCACAGAGGCTGTTTATTAGGCAGTTTTTACCTGCCACTGAAGGATACTGCTGGCAACACATTGTACAGCAACAGAGTACAACAACGAGGTCCTGGAGCTTCTATTCAGTTTTCCAAGAACAGCTGTTTAGTGTTTTACAAGGGAAAGGAGCTGAGGAATATGATATACTATTACTAAGCATCACAGTTACCCATGTGTTTGTTTTTTCCAGACAATATTTAATGGTTAACTAACAAGCACGTCCTGACAACAGTGACAAGTGCTTGGAAGCACTGCAGAATTTGAGGCAGAGTTCTGAGTAAGGGCAGGTTTCTTATATGAGAAAGCAGCTCAGTGTCGTTTGACCTGGCCTCCTGCATAGCTCCAGTCATACAACCTCCTCCAAGCACTTTGGTGTGAACCAGTTGGCTCCTCTACAGAAGACACCTCGTTCTCTCCTACTAGTCAAAGTACAGGATCCACCAATACCATTAGTAATTTGAATTAGCAATGAGTCATTGTTTGCTTTTGAACTGTGCTTTATGTCTATTTTAACTTGTCTGGATTTAGCTTGCAGCTATGTGTCTGTTGCCAGTGATTTAAAGCACTTGGTAAGTCCCTCTAGTAAAATACAGTAAGATGACTTGGGCTTTTGCTAAATCAAACAGACAGACCTGTTAAGTCTTTCACCATCAGACATTTCTGTCAGCCCTCAGATTATTTTCTGTGGTTGTCTTCTGCTCTCTCACCATTTTTCTAGAGTCTACAATTGGCCAAATATAGAGTAATAATCAGATCCTAGCAGCAATGAAGAACTAGCACAGAACTGGACAAGCTGTGTGCCCAGCTTCCTCTCTTCCCAAAGGTGCAGGCTTGTCACCTCTCCTGGGAGATGCCTCTGTTTTCTGGTTTGATGCTGTTTGCACACCCAGAGATGCAGCAGACTTGATTATTTCCAGTGATTTGACTTCTGACTTATTGCTGAGTTTGGTGATGGCACAAAGTGTAGGTGCTCCTGGTTAGAGGTCCCCAGGAGGCCCAGCACAACAGGAGACTATGAAACCCTCTGGCCCAGGGGCTAGCACAGATGCAGTGGCACCTGGTCGTGGTAGTAAGCAACCTCACCGAGCTGCTTTCTTTAGCACCTAAGAGATTTGAGAGGTTAGTCCGGATTTGAGAGGAAGGTGACTCATTCAGTGACTATTTAAGATGCAGTAAGTAAATAGGCTCTGGGGGGGGTGCCTGGATGTGGGGAGACCCAGCTCAGGTCAGCTGATCTCTCCTCAAGGATGATGCACCAGAGAGAAAAGATGCTCATATTCGTCATATACAACAGAAAAGCTTCTGTCCTCTGCCCCTTGCCGCTCACAGTCTCACAGTGAGGTTGTGTTTTGAAAGTGGTAATTTCGGCATCTCCACTCTGAGGGGACACAAGCACCTGCAAATGCTGAATGGGGCGACCAAACCCCAAAGAGCAGTGGGATGCATGTGCCAGCCCTGGTGTCTTTAGCTCGTTCAGGTGATGAGCTGTTTCCTTGGGCTTTGGATGTTCCCACCCTGAGGTATGTATGGCTCCCCACAAAGTCCTGCTAGGTGGACCTTGTGCTTCTGGTCCTGCTTCTTGTCCCTGCACAGAGGTGAGTTTTGCCCAGCCCTTTTGGGGGCCTCAGTTTTGAAACACATTTGTGCTGGAGAGAATGTTGTGGTGCATTTACAGCCCAAGGCCCCGTGTTACACCACAGCACAGACACAACTATTTTGCTGGTACTCTTGCACTGTAAATAGCTTGAATTCAGTGCTTTGAGGTGTTTGGGTTGGTTTTTTTTAGTAATTTCAAATGAACAGATCAATAATGCCACCTCAATTCGCCTGAGGTAATTTGTGGTGGAATTCTTAGGGATTTTTTTTTAAAAAAGCTGCTTTTAATAGTGAAATCTTTGCAAATAAAAGGCCATGTTGGAGCACTTCGAATGTGATTACAGTGACTCACATTTTTAATGGCTTTTTTTTTTAATCTCAAAAAGGGCTTTTTTCCAAACAAAGTCCTACAAGGCCTCATATAACAAACAAGGGTTACTGCTCTTTTCCACACATAACATGAAAAATATCCTTGAGTGGAGTGAACTGCAGCCCATCTGCTGTAGCTTGGCCTGGCGCACAGCACAGCTCCCTGACCATTACGCATGGCTCTTGGTAAAGCAAACCACCTGCCTCCTGCACGAGGTCCCGCCTCAAGCCTCCCCAGCACTTCTCCAAGCAGGAAACCCATCCAAACTGCTGACGGAGGATGACAACCTTGGCATTCCCTTTTGCTGCATTTGTTCTTATGCCATTTGTTGTTTGCTCAAGTGCTCCGTGGACTTTCGTCTTCTTTTCCAACCAGACTAGAAAAAGACAAGCTGTGCCAGAAATAAATAGACTCTTACTTTCCTGTTTATCGGCTACCTTTCTTTCCAACTGCAGTCAGCAAAGTCTTAAACTGGGAACCCAAAAGAGCACCCTTGAAAGGAAGGGAAAAGGAGAGAAAAAAGTGTTGGGGAAAATTTGCCAAGGAGTAATCTGAATATCAGCCCTCTCCTCCCTGATTCAGAGTCTTACGATACAGATGTTTAACTGAGCTGAGCCTTTCTTGAATCCCATTTATGTCAAACAGCTACCCACGTGCATTCCAGAAGTATCCTGGACATGTACTTCCCAGACAATTTACGTTGACACTTACAGTGTAGACAAACTAATATTGCAAAGGCTGTGCTGAGTAAAAAAATGCCATTGTCCTCAGCTACTTGCCATCACACTTCACAGCTCTGCCAGCCAAACAGACCAAAGCCACCGAGCATCCTCATGTTGCCTGCACTGTCAACGAAGGGAGGCCACCACTAATCTCATCATCACGGCTTGAGGCAGATTAGGGACCATTCACATAACCACATCCACCAGCTACACTGTGTCCTGGACTGCAGAGCTTGGCATGGCTTCAAAGGCTGCTGTGCTTCACAAAACAAGTGGCTTCCTACAGCCTGAGCCAGTTCAGGTCATGCACTGTTCCAGGGTACCTCTTAGTAGTCAAAACATTAATGTGAAGCTTAAACGTCTGAGTTGAAATCCTTCCCCAGTCTGAACTGGAGACCACTACCTATGTCTTTAGGAACTGGAAGAACTGGGCTATTGAGCGATAGGGACTTCTGCTTGGCAATGGCTCTGCTGCTGCAGTTTGGAAGGTGCTTTGGTAGTACTTCTTATGGCTGTCAGGATAAGGTGCATCTTTCCTCCTACTTTAAAAAGAAAAGAAATTCAGTGCTGTTGTTTTGCTAAGAAATAGTTTTCATTACCTTTTTCTTGGAAGAAGTTAAACCATGCTGAGGTAAACAACTCCTGCGAAAAATTTTAGCTCAGATAGTAGAAATTTGGCAGAGTTTCAAGATCACCTCCACATGAGCTCTTACAGCAGAGAATGAAGCAGTGCAGCCAGCTGTGCCTGGGAAATCTGCCTTCTTGATATAGAGTGCTGTTTGGAGGAAAAGTGTTTGTGGGTATGTCTGGTTAACTGGGTACTCATGTGGCGTAGATTAATATCTCACTGGTACCAGCCCTATCATGCTTTCATTAGCATGCAAAGTGTTGTGCCACTCAGCACTCAGAAGGCACCTTTTTTTTTATTTCTTTCTTAGAGATTGAAGTTGTGCAACATGAGTAAATAACATTATAACTGGAAAAAATACTTACTTGCTATGCATAAATAAATCTTCTAATGCAAAATAAAATCACAGCTTTAAAAAGTGTCATGATTAACTATTGGCCAAAACAAAATCATAGCTTAAAAATGTATCATGTCTGACCAGCCAAAATGCATGCCTATGTTAATTTGTTTTGATATGCTAAATGGTGTCTTTAAATGCATCAAGCCTTTAGCAAAGCTAGGCTGCAGCTGGGGCTGTATGAAATAAGGTAAAATGTGCAACACACACAGCAGTAAAGCATTGGTAAGATGATGTCAACATAGACCAACAAGAATACAGTTGTACTAAAGAGCATACAAACATTTTCAGGTCCACAAGACGCT
Source organism: Cuculus canorus (assembly GCF_017976375.1). NCBI lineage: Eukaryota > Metazoa > Chordata > Aves > Cuculiformes > Cuculidae > Cuculus > Cuculus canorus. The sequence continues at coordinate 24,393,540 of NC_071402.1, forward strand.
CCTAACTCTGTTTCAGCAAAAGCTGGTGCTCATAGATTGCAGAATCTACAATAGAGTCCCTGTGCTTTCCTTCAGCTGCCTAATAACTAACAAAAAGTTGCTGGAGTGAGCTGGGGAGTTGCCAGGGGTTACAGGGCAGCATTCATCCCCTTGCCTTGAACCTGCACTTAGAACAGGTCCTGTCCCAGCATAGGTAAGAGACAATCCTGAATTCCTGTATGCTCATGGATATGGCAATGCTTTGGTTCCTGTTTTCAAAGAATCAAATTCAGGCTACACCAGGCTTCTTCCTGTGTAGAGCAACCACCCCTGTTGGCTCCCCCCCATTCTGCCCATTTGTCTTTCACAGCAGGTCTTGGGGGTGTTTCTGTTGCCTTTGATGGAAGAGGCACCAGAGCTGTCAGCAGACAGGACACCAGTTTGACTCCTCTGCACACATTTGTGTTTTGCATCTTCTGCTTAAAGTCTTATCCTGATTCCTTTTGGGTCAGCTCTTCTGGCAGTGTTTGTTGGGTGCTCAGCAGCATCTGGGTAGGGTCCATGGATGTGACTGTAGTGCAAATGATTCACGAAGATAAAAGGCAGCATGAACACAAGAATAAATACATGTACCATAAAATTGTGTCTGGAATTACAGTTTCCAGCAAGCTCTGGTAAAAGCAAGCTCTGGAGCAAGGCTCCAGCAAGCTTTCCAGTAGAAACAGCAGGAGCAAGAAACCTAGCTAGTCTTAACATTGAGCCTGCAAAACATATGATCTCCGTCTGCAATAGCACAGGAGCCTCCAATGTGGAGAATTCTTCCCATCTGATGCTCCACAATCTGTTGTAGCTGTTCTATTCAATCTTGGCCTCCTGCAGCTGTAAAGCTGTGATGTGAAGTTCTGTGCATAGCAGAAAGCACCTCCTCTCCATATAGCAGAGCTATGAGGAAAAGACTTGCACTTAAGCTGAAGCTACGCAGTAGTTGAGATATTCCAGGAGCAGTGTTTATACTGGAAAAGCAAACCCATCCTACTGCAAAAGCAGAAGTAAGGTCTCCAGCAACATCTGAGGTAGTGTGCAGAGACACAAGGAGCTGAGCAAGATAATGTAAAACTGTTGGGTTTATTACTAGCACTGTTACATCTAGTATTAAGCTCCTGGTAGAAGATGGAAGCCTGATGCAGCCTGATTCTGTCATTGGCTCTAAAGAGCACAGACAATGCACAAAGAAGGTATTTTTGTCTTCCCAAACAAATAAAATAGTGGACACACTTCTTCAAAGCAGTGTTACTCCATGGTTTTAAATCCAAAGAACCTTGAAATTTTTGGAGGACTAAGCTGCAGGCTGCTTAAACAGTCTTAATCTAGTGGTCTTCATGAATAATCAACTGGACTCAAAGGTCTTTTCCAATCTAGGGATTCTATGACTCTAAAAACTATGCCACCCTCTGAAAGTTGTGACAAGGGGTGGGGGTGCGACTGGGTAGTTCTGGGATGAGGGAAGATAGTGGTGAGAATTGCTTTGTTTTAGAGTCATCTCATAAACCATTCTCTGAAGTCTTTCAGACCAGAGTGGTCCCCAGAGCACAGGTTGAGAAATACTGCCCCACAGACACAAAAACATCTGAGAGCAGAACTGCATTGTTCCCCAAAGCTGCTGAGTACGTGAGGGATTGCTCAGAGACCAGGGGGGTGGTTAGACCTCTCCATTATTATTCACAGCTCTAACTTACAGCAAAACAGAAAACAGTGCTTTAATTGTTGTCATAGTGAAGGAAATGTTTAAACCCCAATGCAGATGTAATCCATGCTGTTCTTCTACAAGCGTGTGTGGAAAGCCTGAGATGTAAGAGCTCCTCGGTATTCCCATGAGTATAAAAACAGAGCTGATACATTCAATGCTTTGTGTGCTCTAACTGATGTCCTTGATGATCAAAGCATGCAGGAACTGAGAGGGAGTGTAGATTTTTAAGGAAAGTTGTGTCAGCAGTCACCAGTGTAAGAGCATCCCCAGAAAAGATGGGTGGGTGGGCTCTAGAAAATATAGATGTATGTGTGGACTCCTGAAAAAAGCCAGGTTTGCTAACGAGTGTCTTTCATTTTATGGGTTGAAGAACAGCCTTTTAAGAGTCTGGAAACATTTTTTCAGTGACTTAGAGGTGCTCAGAGAGGAGAAGTAAAAGGATAGCCTGCCTCCCCCAGTCAGTACTCCCCAGTCAGTACTCCCCCATCCCATCAAACTTCCTTTGGAATTGTAATCAAATGTAAATATTAAGGAGTCTCCTTTTGGTAATTATAATGGTCCTACTTCTCTGTTCATTTTAAGGAGCACTTAAGAAAGATACTTCTTTCCCTTTTGTCAGCAGGAAAGCGATAAAAATAAAGTAATCTAAAAAATACTGGCATTAGCTCTGAAAAGGGGTAATGCAGAAGTATGTCAAAGGAAAATTAAATTTTTCTTGTAGTCTGTTTAAGATAACTGAATTCCTCTAAGTCAGCAGCACATTCATCATCGTGGATGTCAACATTTCCAAGGGCAACCTTCATTAAGCCTCTCAAAAAGTCAACCATCAACACCCATGTAGTTAGGAGTCTGCACAGCAAAACCAATAATAAAACCAGTAGGTGTAATAATCACTGCTGTTCTCTCTCCCTATTGCTTTCTTTCTTAATATAAGAGTGTGTGGGTGTGTATGTAAAACAGACATAAATCTAGCAAAGAGCAGGACTTGTTCGTCTCTACACATTTAATGCATTGATGACTCAAAAATATATCATTCTGAAAAATAAAGAAGTCTTCCTTCTCCCCTATCATTCCCCTACAGGAAGAACTTTCTTTTCCCTGCCCAAATCAACACTTGAAACATTTTAGGACTAAACTATGACTAAATCTAAACATTTTTATTTGGAGCAAGCATTTTCCAGCAGGTTTGGGTGGTCAGCTGTACAGATGATTTGGCATCTATGAAGTTATTTGCAAAGAAAAAAAAAAAAGTTGCTATAAGTGATTTCATTTTTTTCAAAGATTGCTTTCTTGATAATGTTATACAATAAAACTCTAATAGCTCGTTTATAGGCCAGCTCCATGAGACAAACAGACCAACTGCACAAGAGAAACAGTGAACAAATTGGCTTGGCCAAGGAAAGCTTCCACAAGATAATTAAAAACAACTCATGCCTGCACTGTGAGAAAGAAGACAGCTTTCAAAATGTTTATCTTAGAGCTAAAATACAGGTCCCAAGCCTGAGTTTGAAAAGCAGCTGAAAAATAGTTGGCCCTGGTAAGGAGCTGTTGCGCAGCCCAGGGGTAGGTGGGCCAGGCTGCGACTGCCACGCGGGCGGGACTGGGGCCAGCAGGTCAGCCGGGATGGTTCCAGGAGGAGGTAGGCAGGGACATCTTTTTTCTCATTTCTGTTCAGCTTCACATCTCAGAGAGGCATGTTCACCTCACCTCAGAGGGGCATGCCCTCTCAGGGTCATGTTCCCCTCATCTCTTATCCTCCACCAGTTCTCTCTCAGTCCATCCTCCAGTGAGACTTTCCATTAACCCACACCAGGACCTTTACCCTCTCACAGCCTGTTTCTCCCTTTTAGTCCCTCCATCCTTCTGCATCTGTGGATGACTATATTCCTCTGTCTTTCCTACACCTTCTCTGGACCACTCTATTGTTTGGATATCCAAATACCCCTTTTTTGCCAGCATGTCCTTCTCCTGTTGCTTCTCTGCACATTGGCTTCATGTAAGTTATTTAGGCAATGGTTTGCATGAAAACCGAGGGTGAAAACAGAGGTAGACACAGGCCTTGGTTGTAACCTCACTTTCAGTCCCAAAATGTAGGAAACTACAGCCTCCTGGATCCAGGTTTCCAGGTATCATGGCTGCTTGCAATCTGGTGGTTTTGTTTATTTTGGAACATTTCCTTCACAAGAAGAAAGGAAGCAAAGTTCAGCCATTACCATGTGAGCAGTAAGTGAATAAAAAACAACCCTCTCCTCATTATAAAAATATATTCAGGCCTTTTCCCTGCCTTCCCCCACCCTCCAAGCAAGACTTCAAAACAAAAGGCAGTCTCAGGCAGTGACACTTCCTATGGAAATATACCTGTGGAGTGCATTACAGGGCTGGGTGTCAGAGGGAACTTTTATTGTTGACTCACCAGTTAGAAGGGTTTGGAAATCACCTAACGAGCATGTGCAGTAGGGTGTTACTGTCTCACTCGCTTATTAAACCTGCACCTGGTGCATTTCTGTGCAGCAAAGAGCCACATGCAGGACTGCTGTCTCTGGAAATAAATGGCCTGAGGAAGCCAAGGGTCTGGAGAGAAGAACAAATCGCATGCCTGGGGTGAGATCCTGCAGAACACTAAATTGTACAGTAGTGCTTTCCTTTATAAGCCTCAGCTCATAAAGCTTGACTGTCCATTGAGTGCAAATGAGGACTTTGCTAAAGCTTGTGGGCCAGGTCCTGCTCACCATGTAAGATCATAGAGTCATAGAATGTGCTGGGTTGGAAGGGACCCACAAAGGTATCAAGTCCAACTACTGTCGCTGCAAAGGGCAACCCCAAAATTCACACCATGTGTCAGAGGACGTTGTCCAAATGCTGCTTGAATATTGTCAGGCTTGGTGCCATGACTGCTTTCCTGGGGAGCCTGTTCCAGTTCTTTGTGGAGAACCTTTTCTAATATCCATCCTACACCTCCTGTGGTACGTCTTCCTGCCACTTGCTTAAGTCTGATCATGGATCACCAGAGAGATTATAGAATCGTAAAAGAGATTATAGAATCATATAATGATTTGGATTGGAAGGGGTCACGGAGGCCATCTAGTCCAACGCCCGGGCAATAAGCAGGGACATCTTCAAACAGATCAGGTGGTTCTGAGTCCCATCCAACCTGACCTTGAATATTTCCAAGTATGGGGAAGCTACTACTTCCCTAGGCAACCTGTTCCAGTGCTTCACCATCCTCAGTGAAAAAAATTTCTTCCTAATATGTAATGTAAACTTTTCTTTTAGTTTACAATCATCGCCCCTTCCCCTATTGCTACAGGCACTGCTAAAAAAGCTTTTTCCCCATATTTCTCATACACCCCCTTAAAGTATTGGAAGGCAGCAATAAGGTCTCCTTTGGAGTCTTCAGTTCTCCAAGCAGAACTCTCTCAACCTCTCTTCACAGGGGAGCTGTGATCATTTTAGTGGCCCTTCTCTGGACCCACTCCAATAGGTCCATGCCTTTCCTGTGCTGAGGGCTCCAGAGCTGGATGCAGCTTTCCAGATGTGGTCTCACCAGAGCAGAGTAGAGGGGCTAGTGCCACCTGCAGATGCTGTTGGGCTACAAAAAACACAGTGTGCTCCCAAGGAAAATGCAAGCAAGCTGGACATCTAATTAGACAATATGGTAACAGTGGAATTATAGTTTTGAAGACTTAATTCTCTGAGACTAGGGAATAGTAGGGGCCAGTAAACACAAGGATACTGGCCACTGTTCCTCTTCCGAGATACCTGCAGAGAAAAGTGACCTCTTTGGACAGGGATCACCTCTTATTTGTGTCTCTTACTTTCTTTGGCTAAGAAGGTCATCTCTTCTTAGTGAATACCTGTATTTCATGCTACTAAATGTCTTTGTTGAGCTAGGAGATGGCACAGAGGCACAGAATTCCTGATCTAGCTGTATCAGGAATAGCATGTAGTATCCAAACGAAAAGATGAAAACAGCACACTTGCGAAAAAAAATGTTAAGAAAATGTTTCAGACCCAGCAGAAAGAGTTTCGGAGGCTGAGAACCATGTTTTGGATATTGTCCAATACTGAAGGACTAATAAACTTACAAACAACATGCAACATCAGATAACACTGGTGATGCACCCAGATCATTATCCCACCTCTGGCTGAAACCAGATGGTGCCAGAACAAAGGGCAGGAATGCCTATATGCTGTAATTGCAAGCCAGGTAAAAGTGTTAATGGTCTCCTTATCGACAGTCGAGGCTTCTAGGAATGCCTTCTTCTAGACTGAACACAGCATTGCCTCATTGAAATAAAAAAAAGAGGGGAGAGGATGTGCCACCAAACTGTAAGGTTAAACACCAAGGCAATGTCTCCACATGCTTCTGTGCTTACTATGGACAAGTTAATATTGCTTTAAAGCCAGACTTAATCCTTAAAGACACTTGACATGAGTAACCTTGCACACATCTGAAGAGGCCACTTTGTTATATGATTAGCAACTAAAGCTTAGGCAGATTTGTTACACCTACAGCAGTTCTGCAGCACTCACACAGACAGAGCAAAACACAAATATGAAGCTGATAATTTCAGCAGTATGTCAGAGGCCTGCAGCAATACATGAAAGGGCCAAAATGGACGGTGGCAAATAGTGGGGAAAAGGTCATGAGAAAAAAATAAGGGAAGAAAACTGCATTAGCAGAAAAACAGGGCACGACCTTACCATTTGGCAAAGTTACAGAAATTTTAACCTTTGGAAATGCTGTTAGTTCATTGCTGTTGGAAAGTTGGCTAGAAAGGCAACACTTAGGACTGACTCAGTTCTAGAGTTTCTGCTGTGCTAAGCGCAGTAACATATGAACACACCTCCCCTCTTGGAAGCATGCTCGTAAGGAACAGTCACTAAATACTGTGTTATTCCTAATATTTTGCTACCCTAGGCAACCAACCACCAACTCCGCTCAGCATGACACAGCCTGGAAGAACCAGATTGTCTAGAATCAATTTGCTACTCCAGTTGAGTTTGATTTTACGATCCTAACACTTGTCATTTTAGGAAGGAACGAAACATTCACTGTTCCCAGGGTATGTAATGCTACTGGGAAGCTATAAATTTTAATTCAGTGCTTTAGTTCCCTCGTGAAGAGATGTTGTTCACATGTGCTGTCACAGTTGGAGGTTCCTCTTTTTTTTTTCCTTTTGGTTGCTTGTCCCTTCATTAAGTTGGAACATGCTCAGAAGCATGACAGCTTTTGTTTCTATCAATGATGGATGTTATAGTGAGAGTTTTGGTCCAATTTCCTTGGACCCGGAATTGTTTGACGTGAGTTTTTCTGCTGGATGAGCTAGAGCTAGCAAGCCTCGCTCCTTCTCCAAGCTCTGCCAATCACTATTTTTCTTCCTCCGGCTTCCAGCTTGAATTTGAAGTGGCAGGAAATAGACACTGATGGCTTTACTCCTCAGAGGAAAGGAATCAGTGGACAGTGCATGCTGGTGCCCAAATGGGATTTAGGGGAAAGAAGTGCCCTGCAAATTTACCCAAAGGTATTTCAGGGCTTGAAAGTGGAAACAGAAAACTTTACTCAAATATTTGCATTTTTTACTTAAATTAATATTTAAATTTATTGGAAAACTGTACCCTTATAGAGTTTTCTGTGAGATACATCGCTTCATATTTTGGGAAAAAATATGGAGATGTCTAAAGGCAAAGAAAACACCTGATTTTAATTCATCCCCTCCTCCCCTATATTTTCCACTGGAAAAAATTTTACCATGACATAAAAGTAAAGGTACAGACAGAGAAATGTCCAGTTAATTGAAGGGTGCCTACTGCAGTATATGAAAGAAGACACGTGATATCCTAAAAGAAAGAAATTTTAATGATAGTAATTACCATTCTAAGGGGAATGTTTTAAGGGTTTTCTATAATGTTATGTTATGAGATAAAAGTATATGCTGTCTGTGAGATCAGAAATTCTGTTCAGCTGCTGTTTAAGAAGGAGACTCAAACTTCAGACAGGAGGTTGGCTGAAGCTTTTAATATTTTTCAGTACTCAGTATTCTTAATATTTTGAAGACTGAAAAGGAAAAGACAGATACTGCAACTTGTATGTTTTTCTCCAAGTGGAGGTCCCCATAGACTAATTTATATTCTTGAAAATTTGCAAATTATTTTACAAAAAGATTTGGATAAGAATAAAATTTTAATGGTCATCAATTTAATGACCTTGCAGATAGAAGAGGTCTCCTCTCTGGCTTCTTAATAAACTCTGAAATCTAGCTGACATCTGGAGTTCACCATTGTGAATGGTGAAAGGGAAGTTATTATTCTTGGTAGGGTTTTTTGTTCCTATCCCTGAAGACCAAATGAAACCTGGCTACTGTCCTGGGACTTCAAGTTATTGTCTTTGTAGTCCCTGGAGTTAACCTAATAGCCTGGGATCTTGCCTGTAGAAAACATTTGGAGAAAAATTAATTTATATTGTATTTCCTGCATATTTTTGATAGCTGCTTGGCCAGACTAACAGCATCCCTCCTTGTACTGTGGGACAGCAATCTTTCAGCTTTTGACGGCCTCTTACAGAAGGAAATCTGAATTGAAAAACAAAACGAAATAGTACTTAAAAACAAAGGCCAAGATTTACTCCAAGTATGAGCAAACTGGAATTTAAAACACAAATACAGCATACATGTGGCCTTTCCCTTCTCTGTGGTTTGTACTACACTGGAACAGGAAAGTTGTCAGAAAATAAACTATTCCACTCCAAATGGTGAGGACACTGGGTACAAACTTATGGGGGAACTCAGCAGAGAACCTCATGGAAGGATTTGATGAGAACCACAGCAGGGGCTGCAGACCCAAACTCCCCACTGGCTGAGTTCCCCTTCCCGATGCCACCCAATCATACGCTACTGGGTTGAAATGCTTAGCTCTTAAGAAACAAGCATTTTAAATATTGAAAGAGATCTATTACTTAAGACACGTCTGTGAACTTATTATATCTAACTCTTCATTTGATGCACTTTAATGTAAAGTGTATATGCTATACAAAACAATCCCAAGACTACAGAATTGCAATTAGAAAATTTCAAGTGCTCCAATGTCATAAGAAATTAAGTAGAAAAAAGTCAAATCAGTCAAATCAACATCAAGTGGATGACCGCTTCTGTTTACACAGGAGACTCCAAGAATCGGGTTTACTACCAATCCAGACGAAAAAAAGTTTGTGTTGCTGGTAGCACATGTATCAGTTTTCTTGCTGCCTAGTACAAGCACAGGTCTTGGAAAAAAATCCAGGTGGGAACTGAATCCACCTTTCTAGCCTTTGAAGGAATACCTAAGGCACTGCAGATGGGCCAGAAAGCAGCACTTGGTGAGCCTTTCTGCCTTCTTTGAAAATGTGAATGACAGACCATCTTCCCCAAACACTGCCTCGCTGCAGTATGCTTTTCTGCTCTATGTGACACGGAGGCCTTTCTCACGATGTCCATTTTTCTGATGTCATCTATTTCACTACATCTGCAATATAATTTGAACAGGTTGCAAGGACATCTTTCCACTCAGAAGAAAGGAATGGAACTTGAGGCATTTTTACAAGTTAAAATATAAAATAATATTCGAATTATCTAACTAAACAGAAATACTTCAGTTTCAAATCACAGTACTTCTATGAGGAGAGATTAAAAACATCTCTGACTTTGACTTTGGAGTTTTGATTTTAAAGCTGCATCAAGCTTCTTCTGCTCTTCAGGCAACCACAGAAAATTATTTCCTCCAAGGGAAGAAATTATTTAAATGTACGTTCATTAGGAAGCCTCTTACCATGTGTTTCATGTGTGGTTGCCCATATGCAAATGCTTGCAAAGCAACACCTTGTAGCATTGGTGAGCTCTAGCTTTACACCAGCACAACCAAAAGGGATTGATTGCACATCATGTGAGAAATCCGCCCTCAGACAAGGAATTGCCAATTTCTGGATATTTCTGGGTTTGGCCTGTCACGCTGGGCACTGCCGTGGAAATCTCTTTTGTCTCAGCAGTGGCCCAGCACCAGGTTATAGCAACTCCAGAATTTGTAATTCTGGAGTTGCTCTTTTAGAAGTTGCACTGCTGCAACCTAAAGGCATAAAAGTAAAGACAGTAATAGAAACTACAGCTAATTTCTTAAAAATTACTTTACTCTAATTCTTATGAACCATTAATGCCTTAAAATACAGTATCTCAGTGAAAGTCTTAAAAGGACTAATGGAAAATACAATTAATTATCTTTTAAGACTTCCCCTGATTACTATTTTATTGATGCACTAATGTTTATTTTGATCTGCTTCTCTTTGAAATAAATCTGGTTACAATTCTTAGCCAATTTCAAATGCTTTTGTAATTTCATTTGGAACCCCCTGAAATATTTGCCAACTAATTTACGAGAATTATTGCATTGCAAAAATATTCAGAAAACCTGGATGCAATTGATTCCTGTAGATTTTGTCTTGTGGGAAAATAAATCATCTATCATTAACCCTTTAATTCCCTACTGGCCTGTATGAAAACCACTTCCATATGCATCTTAAAAACTAACGGTCACTGTGTTAAGTAAGTGCCAATCTGAAAATTGTATTTTTAATTGCAGATTTAGAATTTGTTCCTCTGTGTATGTACTCTAGATTTTTTGAGTGCTAAGGACTCTGACACTTATATTCCCCCTTTCTCACCCGATCCAACCCATTCTGAGCAACTGGCTTTGCCCGTGGATGGAACTGCCTTGGGTGACACCTAGAACAAAATAAGATTTTTCAGGAGTATGTGCATGATATAATAAAGATAACCTGTCTTCCTGTGCAGAGGATTGGTATTTATCATTGATTACAACTGTAGACGAGTAGGATGCACCAGTAGAGACACAGTTAAAACAGCTGTGTCTCAAGAGGGGAGGAGGAGGTGGTTTCTTTCTGAGGTGGCATTTAAACTCAGTTTTTGAGAGAGAAACTCATGTTGTGCCTGTCTGAGTTTGCTTTCATTTCATCCTTTTGCTAAAAGACTGAAAAAAAAACCCAGAAAAAAAAGAAAGAGATCACATTTCTTATATTACCCAGTACAACAAAAGTACAAAACCAGAAATTAACAGAAGTGATGTGTGAGAGTGAGCCCTGATACGTACACGGGTTTATAGATACATCAGCTCGCCCATCAATCACAACCACTGTATCTTTTTAAAAGAAAACATGTTCTGAGCTAAGAAAGAGGAGGCTGAGAGAAGAACCAAACTGAAACAAACAGTCTTTCGCATTCTGGCTATTTGATCAACTTGAGATTAAATGAAATATTGAATTACACCATCCTTTCTAGAAATTACAGCAAATCCTCATATATTTGGTTCATGAAATTTGAGCTGCTATCTTCCTTCAGACTGCTTTTTCATTCTCTGCTTTATTCTTGCTGTGTCCTGGATGTCTTTTCTATTTCTGTTTCTTAAGAATCAGGCTGAGCTATGCAAAACTGTCTGATTAGCAGCACTGCTGTAAGCCCATAACCAAAAGACAGCTAAAATGTGTCAAGCAAGATGACGCAGGTACATGCTACACTGGTCCTGGAGTGTCTAAAAAAATTTTTTTTTTAATTATTCTGTAGAGACATTTTTCCTACTATGGAAGAAACTGTATTTCTTTAAGAGACCCAATGCAACAAATGAAAGCTGTGTTTCATCTGTGCTGTTCTTTTGTCACCCTGCCTTCTTTGCAAACTACTTTGAACTCATCAATTTTATTTTGTTCCAGGACAAGCAGGCTCTCACTTTCAAAGCTGCCACAAAATTATTTCAGCCCACCTCCTCTGTTCTTTCCCAAAGTTCTCATTACTCAGTACAAGTTCATGTGCTCTTGCAGGGATTTGATGACCAGTGTTAACAAAGAATAATTCTAGTACAGCTGAGCTGAATTTGCAAGAGGTAAACTATGGGTGCTCTTTAGATTGTTGACCTCTGAGAAAAGTATTTAGAAGCATGAACTCTGGAGACTTTGGGTGGGGGTTTTCTGCATGTTGGATTTTTTGGAAAATAAAACAATGCTATTAATTTTCTGCTTTTCTGTCTTAGCACTTCAGAAACATGCCTTTGGTAGTTTACTCCCCTTAGCTCTGTTCCTACTACCTACGTCCCATAGACATGCAAATGTGTCAGGTTTGACATATCTGGCTTTTCCAGATTTAGAGCACTGAAAGAAAACTGTCATGCTGATTTGACTACTCTCTGTCCGTGTGTGCAGTGATCCCCCAAGGCTTCCAACTCCATCGAGCGGTCTGTCACCCTGCCAATTATTGTCCCAGATTTGTTTCAACAACCCAAGCTGCCTTTCTGCCAGATAACTTCTTCCATTACTTCTATAGTCTATTTAACAAACACACAACAATCTGGCCAGTGTCCCACCTCACCTCATTACACACAGTAATCACCACCCTCCTCTGCAACTTCATTTCCTGGATTTGCAATGGTAAAGAACGCACATTTCAAAGCCACAAGACCCTCAGCTTGGTAGGTCTATTAGCCACCGTGCCTGTCTTAACATAGCAGGCAACTACCAGGTAAATCATGGTTGAGGCTTGGAAAAGACCCTTCACCGTGCCAGTCTCAAGTACAGCATTTATCCAGCTGCTCCGAGAGAGCCACAGACAGAGCTACAGGAGCAGCACAGTAGCATTCAAGCTCTTCACAGCACTACAGATAATGCCAGAATTGCCTTCTGTGCTTCACATCAGCTTCCAAATGCTCCTGCCAAGCAAGGAACGAGAGCTAAGCGTTTGTGCTGGCATCCATTTTGAGAAAGTTATCTGGAGAACATCATGGGAGCTGGAGAGCTTGTGAGAGCTTCTCTCATTGAGTGAGAGCTTCCCGAGTTCCTGCAAATGCTTAAGCATTGGAGCCCACAGGAGCTGATCCAGATGCTCTGGGGTAGTTAAGCAATGGGTAGTAACCGCAGTAAGATACAGCCTAAGAACAGATGTGTGCTGCAAACTACACCTGATTCAACATGATGAACACAGACATACTGTCCTGCTGATGTACAGAGAACAGGTTTAATTATCCAGTTTGATTACCCGGTGTTGATACAGTTTTTATAACTAAGTCACCTTTGAGATTCTGAGCATCTGGAAATCCCAACCAAAGATAAAAATTTCCTTGCAGTTACATAAAGTCACAGTATTTTCCTGACAAACTTTGGCTGAGACCAAAGTTTTTCCTGACAAACTTTGAGCATTTTTAACTTATTGGGTTTGCAGTACATTTTACAAGGAGAAAGAAGTCTTAAGGCATAAATCATTGACTTAAAGGAAAACAACTGTGTAACAATATTACAAGATATACAGAACAGGATGCACTTGGACTCCAGTTTCTGTTCGTTGGCTTCACCAGAGAGAAGGATCATAAATCAGAAATAGAGAATGGAAATCAAAGAAAAGTAACAGGAAGTGTCAAAATGAAAACCTGGCAGAAATTACCAAGAGAAGGAAAAGAAAAAAGACTCCAGATGTCTTTTAAAGAAAAATAAAAACCTGGGAAAGATTCAGTGAACAAAAGATCTACAAGCAGAAAAAAAAAACCAAACCCAGGAAGATAGCTTGGGTGGGGGGCTTATCCTCTTTCTTTATCACATTCAAGCCAAGTCTAGCACAGCAAGAAAATATGCATCCACCAAAAAGATGAGGGAGCCAAAAGGGGGTAAAAAGCCACATAAACATCACCTTCCCTCCTTCTTTCCCATGGAGCACAGCTCTGGAAATTCTGATCCTAGAAATATTTCAGTTGGGCTCACAATTCAAAAGGTTCATTAAATCTAGGATTATTACCATGAGAGAACTTGATCAGAGCAGCCAGGCTGTCATTTTTAAGGGGTCCTTATTTGCACATACCTACAGGCTGCAGCGCTCAGACACACAGTGAGGAGCGTGTGAATCCCAGCCCTGCGCAGCACCAAGCTTTTTCCTCTGGAGCCATCTACCGGCTTTCACACAGACGCTTTCTCAGGACCTTTCTGGGATGATTGCTTTATCAGGTGCACTGAAGGTGAGCGATACAGAGCTATTAAGCATGGCTTCTCATGGAGCTGTAGTCCACGCTATGCTGTAGTCTGCATCTTTCTGTCCCACACGTCACCATTAACTTCATCTGGTTCTGGTTCTTAAACTGGTCTTCTGAAGACTTAAAACAAAATACAGCTCCACTTCCCATACTTCCCATCAGAGATGTTCTCCTCCCTTCCCCATGTGTGTGTCATGTTTAGTCCAACAACAGCCCTAAATTTTAATAATTGTGGAGGTAAGGTACCCTAAATGCTCCAACAAACAATTCCAGACATTATTCCACTCGTCTAAAACTTCTTCAAACAAAACTGTGAATGAGGGAATTATTTGCAGACTGACACTTAGAAGACAAAGTCATGAGCTTACACACGTTTAATTTCTTACAGAATCAAGCTTAGTCAGTAGACTTCTGAATCAAGAACAGATTACAATTTTATTTGTACATGATCATTTCAGTGTAGCTTTACCAACTGGCATATATATATGTGTTATCATACTGTTACTAAAATACAGTGTTTTATTGCAAACTCGCTTTCAAGCTGCTTAGCTCAGAATGGCTAGAAGCTTACAGCTGCCATTAAAAAAACCCAACAAAAGAGCAAAACTGACCAACTCACCCTGCCCCAGTCAAATCAAACACCCTTCTCCCCTCACCATTCCAGTATATTTTCTGAATAATGTCTGAACAACATTCATATGCCATACTGTAACATGAAGAAACTTTCAATCCTAGGAGATTCCACACAAAAATAACATCACATTTTAAGGAAAAAAAAATATCCCCTATTGTTAACAGAAAATATATGCCAGCCCACCAACAGCAATTTGCATTTGAAAGGCTTATTATCTTTCAAAACCAGAGTTTTCTCTCTCAGATTAGAGAAAGAGACTGATACGCCTTCCAATCTAAATGCTCCAGTTGCTATAATTCAGGATTATACAGCCAGGCTATATTTTATTTGCATTCCATCTAAACAAAGAGCCTTCCCACCAAAGCAAGCACCTTCCACTTTCTGTGCTAGGTTTGCCTACTTAGCTCTGTTTCACTGCAGCCACGCGTATTCAGGCACAAGGAACTGGGAAAAGCCACTTGCTATGTACACCAGTCGAGATCGCATGCAGTTACATGTGAAAGTCCATTGGAAAGTTAGAATCCATCTTAACAAAAGATTTCTAAAAGGAAAATATTGATTTTCTGTGTATTGTTACAGCATCCACTGCTCTAAGGTGAAAATGGAACAATATGCTTCCTTAGAGAGAAGACCATGACAATCAATGTATTACCGTTAGAAATCCTTAGCAATGCAGACATCAAAGTAAAACTATGTCAGTTTATGCATTAGTTTTTCTCATGAGTAACAGCACAAAGCTTTTTAATTATTTCATAATCCTCGAGACGTTGTTGGGGCTCAGAATCACCTCAAAACTGAGACATATCAGAAAGTCCAGAGAAGACAAAATAGACATTCTTTGGTACTTTTGGCATTGTACTGCATTACAGTGATACTTAAACCTCAATATTAAGTCTTGCAAATCTGTACTGTAAAGATGCTGGACTTCTTAACAAAACAAGACCTTTTTTATCTGCTGGCTGGTTGTGTAACATGTAAAGTAACCCTGTCAAGCTAACAAAACCCAGTGCTTCTCCACAGCCCACAGCCAATGAAAAATCCCCTCGAGTGACATATCCCAAGAGAGTTCTGGAGCAGTGGGAAGTAACATCTGGGAGAGCATCTGGCCAAAGACCAAGAATAAGATCTTCATACTCCTCAGTTGTTTCTTTATCTGGAAAGCTTGTAGGGTCACTTTCTATAGCCTTCATGTTATCCTTTTTCTTCTTCTTCTTCTTCTCCTCTTTTAGTTTCTGTACCTTCTGTTTGAATATGTCACGATGTCTGGGTTCTTGCGGACCACAAAAGAGTTTGTCTTTGCTTAAACGCAGCAAGTCATCTTTGGTTGGGATACAAATCATGGCATGTAACTCAGGGTTCCCCTTTCTCAAGAGAGACAAGTGGACCCATACAAGAGCCCTTGGATATCTCATCAGCATTGGCAAAAAGACATCTTCAGTCAGCTCCTTCTGTCCTAGTCGAGAAATAAGACGGATCCGACGATCTTTTCCAGCAGTGGGATAGCACCAGGCTGATAACTGCATTAGTACTTTCTGACTCCTATTAAAAAGTATTAAAAATAAACATCAAGGATAGTTGTATTAACAAGCAGTAGAACAGAAATCCAGTGCCCTATATATTTTCAAGAGCATAATTTAAAAAAGCCCTGGGGCTTTCTGTAACGTTCCAAGCTGGTATTTGTATCTAAATACAAAAATAACACGGTTGAGCAGAATTCATGTGTGAGGCTACTTCTTCAGAAGGAGAAGTTACCTGTCAAAACCCCCAAAACTTGTTAAATCACAAATGGTCTAAAACCTTCAGTGAAGGTTAATACATTCCAGAACTACCAATGTGCTCTTCCTCTGATAACTACATAAGAATGAAAGACCTGCATTCAGGCACTTTCCAAACACTGCTGCTGCCCTCATGTGTTGCTTTGGAATGCAGGGAATTCTCTATTTTCTTTAAAGATCTTATTAAGCACGAGAACCATCTGTGATGACATATTAGAAAAGAGAATGCAAGCTGATTTACACAGCAAGTTTTAAAATCACATATATGAGCCTCTAAAAGCTTCGTCCATCTGGAAGCAGAATATGCTAACTTCAAGAATACACTCAACTCCAGAGAGTTAAATTAAAGATAATTTAAGAAATTTACTTCAGCAAGTCACCAGGTTTTCTGGGGAAAAGCAGGAGAAGAGCTTCCATTCAACATCAAGTTCTGATCCATGACAAAACTATTTGATCTCCTTGCTATACTTGGATTAATTAATCCTCTCATCTTAATAATCAAGGCTGAAGTCTTCCCTTTCCCAAATTCAGTAATTCCCAATAAAGAAACAATGCCTCATATACGTGTATCATTTTGACATACCTGAGAACAATAAAGTCACTTGCTGTCATAGTTTGATCTCTCTCACTGATGTCTTGGGTGCCTGTAGCATCCTCTGTCTTTAGGGCATCTTCAGAACTTGTTATTTCCATGGTTGTCTCTACCTCACCAGTCTCAGGGGACGATTCTTTGACCACTTCTGTTTCCGGGCCACAAGAGCTCTGCCCTTCAGTTGCACAGTGATCAGGGTGTGGGGAAGTAGGATGTACAAATTCTCCTGAAGCTATCATTCTTCCTTCCCAGTTCTTCGTCAGCTGCCCCCAAGGACAGATGAAAGGAGACAGAGTACCCAGCTTGACATAATTTGCCCTTTTTGCAGGTGGACGTCTGAATGACAAATTAAGTAGGTAATATTTGTTTCCTAGACTCTTATTCAGTCCTTAGCACTTGACAAAGCTAACTCTCCACTTTGTTCTTCTGGTCTGATAATGCTTTCAGAACCACATATTTAGAACAGAAAGTTAACTGTGCATTCTCTTTGGAATCTCACCGATTAAGAATTACAGTTATACTTCTAGACAACACTGCTGTTTTCCTGACCATCTTATCCTTTCAGCCATACTGGATATTTTCTGCCTACTGTGACCAATGCCACCAGCTCTTCCTCCACACACCTCCTGCTTCCTCCTCCTAGCTGGAAGAGGAACCAACACCAGTAGACACAGAGGACCCTTCCAGCTACCCCACAATCATGGTAAAGAGTTCATGTTTATTGTAGTGGAAACATATGCAAACTTCAGAAAACCTTGTATTTAAAAAGCAGGCACTGAAATATACCTGTTCATTCACTTTATTTGTTAACACTCAGTATGCACTTTGATATTCTGCCTTTGCCTCCTCCAATCCCACCCCTCATTTACTACTAAGGGAGATTGAAATAGCTTTCTTATTTTACTGTTATACAGCCTTGTTACAGCCATATAACTGAGCATATGTCTGGGAATAGAAGGTTTTAGTTAATTTATATGCCTTGTTCAGTAGAGTTTTTCTGTTAAATAAATCTAGGATTCTTTCCTTTTTTATCATACTAGGATTTAAAATGCTACTGAAAGGCCTTAATATTAAGTCAAAGTCTAAATGAACACAACAGATAACTAAGGGACTATTTTAAGCACTATTCATTTTCCTTCATTCTTGCAATTAATTTTGAAGTTAACATTACCGTTTGAATTTTTCAAGAAGACTGGCTTCCAGTTCTTTGGCAAACTGCATACCCGCCTGGCAGTCTGGAAAATCATTTGGAGTATGAGGTGTTCTTTGATATTCAGAATGCTTTAAAGCCTCTTGCAAGCCACCAACTCGTACACCTCGATATATCTGTTACAAAAAACAAAATTCAAAAAGAGCAATATTTGTACTGCTTCTGGGTTCCTAACTGAAACAAAACATTAACGCTCCGGAAGCTACTGCCTTAGAAAATGGAAAGTCTATTGCTTTAGCTTTCAAAAAAGAAAAAAAAATAAGTATACTTTTCACAGTTCTAGATGCTCAACAAAAACGTTAGTCATGCTCTTTAAATCTAATTCTGAAAAACTATCAACAAAACCGAAGAGAATCTCACAGGTTCTGATCTTACGTGTTGCCAGAAATGTTGTATTGCTTAAAAGGCACTGCCCAATTTACTTTAAAGAAGTACAACAGGTATCACAGCAATTAATCCCCTACATGTTCAAAAGCGTAAACTACAGAAAGACATTAGAACTGCCATCTAAACATTCAAAGCAGGATACTCCAAACAGCACCAGAGGAGCATTCAAGTTGAAGTCAAACTTTGTGTTTCAATCTCTCCACCAAACCAGAGGCAACCGATTTGTGAACATCGCCAAGCTGGAAATGGATTAACAGCAGGCACAAAATGATTTCTCTTCACACCCATATGCCCTTAAGAGACAAAACCAAAGAGCTATAGCATCAGCTTTCCTTCCTTACTCCCCATTCTGATTTCCTGCTTTAGACTGCCATGTGGGTACAGCTATACAACAGAAGATATGGAAAGCTACTGTTTATTTTCAGAGATTTTAAGAACAAGCCCCTGGCATCAACCAGTTCATACTCCCTCTTTTAAAGTGGGATTTTGATCCTGTAATTGTGAAATGGTTACCGAATGTAAAGTGTACTCTCTAAAATGGACTATTTTGAACCAAATTATATAATTTGTCATATTTACTTGAAATTCACAATGTAGGTCACTTACAAAAGGAATCCAGAAAGCCATGCCCCAGCCCTTTGGGAGATAGATATCCCAGCCACTCCCCCATCCTGGTAGATCTTCTCCAGCCACTTTCCCTGGCTGCTGCACCAACAGTATGGGAATCTTAGATTCACTAGGACCCAAATCAAGGTGTGATCCAGGTACCAGTAACTGAGCTCTCATATGGTTTAACTCCTGAAATGGAGAAGACATTTTCCACAAGTTAGTAATCATTTTTCCCTCTTCCAGATACCCTTCCAACATACAGCGAGGAGGGGAGCTTATAACAAGGAAAAATATAGTAGCAATATGCTACATATTTGAAGTGACCTTCATTGAGGCATGAAAAATGTTTTACAAAAAAAATATTAAGCACCCTTTTTCTTCCCCTCTTATTTCCATAGACCTTGATGGACAGTAATTACTGAAACTCAGAGCAAAAATGTACAGCACAAATGAAGGAGGTAAAATAAGTATTGCAACTTATAGATCAGTGCACAAGACTAGACTGAACAGGCGCTTTAAGACAGTCTGTCAATACATGGAGCAAATCTGAGCTACATCTGTGGAGACAGAAAGAACATTTTCAGCGACCAGTTGTTTTATTTCATTGCAAAAACAGACCAACAGACTGCCTCTTTATATGTCCTTCTGCATCAGCTGTGTTATAAGGTAAACATTACCTTTCATGACAGCATGGCCACTACCATCATTAAAAAAAGACTGTACTGATACCTGTTAGGTGCTAGTACAGTATTTAGTTAAAGTACTCTGGTTTGTTTTTTTTTTTACACTATGGCAGCCAGTCTGAAAGACCATAGAACTAATTTTCAGAAAGAGGCATTTCTGCCATACAAATATTTTCTGGTTTTGATTACAACAGTGCCAAAAGTTCATCACCTCTTGTGACTAAATCACCTTTTACCATTGTTCCTCCATTGCCATCAGAAACGAATAAGAGATTTCAAACCTCTAACAGTACATTTAAAGCTGTCTACAAATCACAGGTATTACCCAGTGTGCTGCAGTCCACCACCAGTGGGATTTATTTCCTTCCAAATTCTGTGATTTATTTTGTCAGGATAATTGTCCTGGGTATGACACAGGAGTGAACGGCTAGAGCCTCTCTGTGTCACTTCATCCCTTTTATCTGCTTCATGAGTCAAGGTGATGTAGGAAAATCGACTTCCAAACGCTTCTGATAAATATATCTACAAGTATTTAGTCCTGAAGACAATCCAGTAGAGCTTTCTTTTAATTGAATTATGAGCAAAACACAAAATCTATGAAATAAATACTTCAGTTCAGCAGCTGGATACCATGACATTAGAAAACTACTGCTCTTGGATGTATACACGTTTCAGGAGTCTTGCTTCATGGACTCTATGGTCCATTAGCTATTTTCTCCATGGCAATCCACCTTCTTAGTTACCTGCTCTGAGATTTTATTTTCAGTGACGTTCTTACAGATGTCCTGGTTCCAGATAAAGCTGTGAGCGCAGTCTACAGGTACACCCGCCAGGTACAGGTGCCTAACTTTATCATTATCTACAAAAGAAGAGAATCTTAAAACAAAATCCAAACAATTTTTGTGGCTTAAGCATCAAATTACCAGTACCACTCCACTCTAATAAGTACAACAAGTAGACAACTAAGGAAACAAACTATGAAATGCTTAACAACCATAATTTCTTCTGGAATACTATCATGTATTTTTCCAAATACAAAATATGAAATAAACTGTCAGCTTTAGAAGCATTAAGCTAGCATTCTCTTATAGGCAGGCATTTCTTATTACAAATGATATCATCTTTGTCAATGCAAGTTACATCTTTAGCATGCCACCTTTAATATTCTGGAATGTGACCTTTCAGGCAGAGTGTGAAGCTCAACAGGTTTGGTAGAAATCAGAAAAAGCAACATTACAGAGCCTGAATTTAGTCTGCCTAAGTAAACATGTAAGAGAAGCAAGGGTGACCTTTAAGAAATGTATGCACAGAAATATTTTTGTGGCTATGACTAGCATGCAACTACTTATTTAGCACTAGCTACCCACTCTGGATCTTTTCAAGCTCAGCACCTCAAGGAAGGAACTCTTTTTTTGCTTACATCTATACTGAAGACAAATAACACTTCTAGCTTTGATACTGATTATTGAGGTCCTCAATAGCCTACCCCTTCTTCAGCTCTGCCACCTAACCAAAGCAGAAAAAAAATTTATACCTACCTTTAATGATCAATGGATTCAAAGATTTCAGTGTACAGTTACGTAATGCCTGCTGATCCACACTTTTAAGTAAAATAATCCTTACCAATAAAGAAATACAGTGAATCTATTAATAGTTCTGTAATTAAACTTACAGGAACTGCTGCCCATTCTGTCATCTCCAAGGTCTCATATATTAAAGGAATATAACGTGTTGGGTTTTTGTTTTTAAATCACTTAGTTCTTTCAAAAGAAGATTCAGCTACTTTTTCTAGTTAATGTTAACAAAGACTCTGGGCACAGATATGGAT
The DNA here is from genome assembly GCF_017976375.1 of Cuculus canorus. Lineage (NCBI taxonomy): Eukaryota > Metazoa > Chordata > Aves > Cuculiformes > Cuculidae > Cuculus > Cuculus canorus. The sequence goes on from NC_071402.1 coordinate 24,415,032, forward strand.
TATTCACTGGTATTAACCATACAACAGGTGCTTCCAAACATAATTGCAATAACTCTTTATTTCAAATCTATAGTCTTTAGGATGTCCCCATTACTAAGAGCCGCACAATCCTTCAAAAGAAATATTAAATATAGTAGCACTCTTGGACAGTTTGATGGTGTTATTAAGCTCATATTTGCTACGCATTCTTGCTGATGAGTTACAGTTATGTAAGAGGAAGAAATACATTCCTTCAAATTAAGAGCAATACAAATAAAAAGGAAATCCTTGCCAATTCCCTGCCAGTTAAGCCAGAAGAATTCCTTCTGAGAGCAAAAATTAAGGACAGGAAACTGAGCAGGAACCTAAAAAAAGCTCAAGACTCCCAAAGCAAAGCACGCTGTCTGGAGATACAGCAAATATCATTGCATCAAAGACAGGAGAAAAACACAGCAACTAGTGTGTGGAGTGGTAAGGGGGGATTCCTTACTGATTGTTACAGATAACCAACGGGGAATGATACACAGTTACATGCAAACACAAGGCAAGGGAAGTGACTTTTCCACCTTCTGTACAAAAAGCATTTGTGAACACCAGAATCACTTTATATTCAATTATGTAAATATGTTCTAATTCCTTCAACTATAAAATACTTCCTGTAAATTTATCAGATTTTTTTTTTTTACCACTTCTTTCTTTCTATCACCAGAGTTTAGGCAGTTTATCCCTCTCATATTCTTGTAGCTCTTTACAATTCCTACATGCTATAGCAGCACGAGTACTTTTTTTCCACTTTGGAAAGATGTTTTGAGTCAGTCTCTCTCCATCACCACAGTCCATCCAATATCCCCCTCACTACCCTAAAACACCATTCTCTAACTTGGTACATTTTTTCTCCTTCATCCTCATTAAGCTTGGAGAATTTACTCTCTCTAATTAAAGTGTACTATAAATCAAATAATAGTACCAAATCCTTACACCATTTCATTTCTTACCTCTCTCTTGTTTTCTTCAATCATCATTTTAAAATTGCTGAGGAAATAACCCTACTACTGCATATGGACTAAGGAATAAGAGTAACTGGGAAAGACAGAAATTACCTCTGATTTGTTAGCATGTCACTTACAGGGAAAAAACTACACAGGCGTATCATACATAACAGCTTTTTGAAGAAAACAAGGATATGGACAGATGTGTATCATTTACACAGACTGCAATCCACAAGCAAAGAAGATGGCTGTAACTTACCTAAACTATTCACTCATTTGACAAACAATGCATCTCTAAATTAGAAAAGATGTCCTAGGAAAAAGTCAGCTTTTATACAATATTAAAGAACAAGAGAGGTTAAAGCACACACAGAACCTGCTAATATACACAGTGCCATTTCAATCTTATTAATACTAATCCTAACAGTATTTGAATGTCCAGGAAGCAAAAAAAGGCAGAAAAAGTGTGGAATACAGCAAAGGTTCTTTTTTATTGCTCAATCAAAACGACATGCTATAAAGGCAAATGAATGACTCCTCACATTTCTTAACTAAAAATTAGCTCACTGTATTCATCTGAATAAGGTTACATCAAAACCAAGGCTCAGAAAGTTTATGCAGTTCGAAGGCTCATGAAAAGATTTCTTTTTATAGAAGAGGCAAATTAATACCACTCCAATGGAAATAGAGATCTTAGATAAGTCTAACTTTATTGAGGGTGGGTATTAGTATGGAAATGATGGTAATACTATTCCTATAGTAACATATACTGTGTGCCATGCTTAAATTCCTTCCTTGTTTGATTTAATAAATTGCCCTTCAAAAAAACTGAGGAGAATAGTCTCTATTCCCAGGTCATTTTTGGCAAAAGAACCAGTAGAATGAGAGGACAGAAATGACTGGAAAAATGCTGGCAAAATGCTAAATCAAAATAGAGTAGTTGTTGGCAATATGTTGCTTTTGATTAAATTCGTGCTTGATATTTCAGTAATCTGGCTCCAAGTGTGGCAAATAACAGAGTCCTGAGAAAGACCACAACACTAGAATCAGTATGCAGCATTGCACTTCATCACCTCGCCAGTTCCTAGCCACTTGTGGCTTACAGACTTCCTCAGTTAGAGGTGATCCTTTTGCACAGATTGGCCTTCAATAGGTACTCCTTCCTGTCTTTGATTTTTTAACTCCTTCAAACCTGCCAGGCAATCAATGGGGCTTATAGGAAAAAGGAATTAATCTAATCGATGTATAGAGGCAGTGGAATACACAACGAGATCTCACGGTCTAAGGAGATTACAAACTAAGCCGATAGAGTTCACAAAGTCCTTATTGTGGGTCCTGAAACAGTAAGGAGTGGCAAGAAAGCATAATGCTTGCACAGGAAGAATACATAAATTAGACACAAAATGTATCCTGCACAATAACTGATTATGTCTAGGCTTCCTAGACATAGGAATGTAAATTACCTATGTAATTTTACTTTTTCTTTCAAAAATAGCAAGAATTAACTAATTAAATGTTTTCTCCTTACTAGAAAATTATATAAGTATCCAAGTTTAACAATCTAACATGGATTAATTTGCTCGAACTATTTAAAAAAAATGTAACTTCTCTGCTCAGCACTGAGGCTGAGATACAGCACAGGATGTAGCTGTCACATAGCTAACTATAAAATTACGTTAGGAACAACAGTCTTTGGAGAGTAACAAGTCTCTTGCCAAGTACCACCTAGGAATACTCAATGAGGGAGACAGGAGAGTGACAGCTGGATGTCAGTCTTGAGTTTCTCAGGTAGGAGATCAACTACAATGCCACAGCATTCCTCCACTGCACTGGTACTAAATAAGTGGGAGATTGTTAATGATCCTGTAACATTTCCTACACAGCATTAGGAATTCAGTCAGGTGGGAAATGTAGAAATTAGCAGCACTTTCCCTTCTGAACTAGTGGTGCATCCTATTCTCTCCTTAACTTGTAGGAGGAGAGAAGCTTCTTGTAGGAGGGCTGCCCCCTCCTTTCCTACTCCCTTACTACAATGTTCTTTTGATTTTCTACTAGAAGACAACCGTATTGTCTGTCGTCTTCCATCCTTCGGCCTACTCAACTTACTTATAAGTGATGTGCTTGTGTAATAGCAAGTCCTTTAGCAGAACCTAACTTGGAAGGTTATCATACAGTTTACCTTTCCTTGCCAGCTGATCAAGTACCTCCTTCCTCTCCTGAATAAAAGTCAGAGAGGACACATGTAGTTTCAAGTTCATGATGAAACAAACAAAAAAAAACACTCAGAAAAGAACCAGAAAGCAATAGCAGCTTTTCCGAATGTTAGTGGTTTAGAAGACTTTTTGCAAGTGGATAACCCTATGTAGAAAGATCTTAAGATGACAGTTTCTAGCTAGCCAAAAGACATATTTTCTTCCTATTGACTCCCTATCTTACACCATCACCTCTTTACCATGGTCTTCCTTCCTAACAACCAGCTCTGACAGTGGGATAAACTACTCTGAGACATTTCCAATGCCTAGATGCCTTCTGCTGAACTTGCCTTCTTGAACAGATCTTCACTGACATGACAAGCAGAATGAAAGGGAACAAAATACTTCCTGTAGTCGCTAACTCCTTTACCAGCTCAAACCAGCATCAGTAAACAAGTGCTATATAGCTCACCTTATGTCTCAGCAGGAACCAAAGTAAAGATCATGTATGCTGCAGCGTTTCCAACAGCAACATTAATGATGAGAAAGTTAGCTGAGCAGAATTAATTAACAGGAGAAAGGCTGTGCTAGATAAGGAGTAGAATAGGAGAACGTACAAGAATCCAAATAGCAGAGAGCTAAAAGACAGTAACCAAAATAGGTGTTCAACCTGATTTAAGTGAAAGGTAAGGCTACATTTTCTAGTGTCTTGCAAACACACAACCAAGCAAATTAAGTATTTTCAAGTCTCTTGAATCTTCAACTTGTTTTACGTGCTACTGCTTGCTAGTTGGCTATCATGTCACAGTGGTGGTAGGCTGATGGTCAGACTGGATGATCTTGTTTTTTCCTATTAGATGAGGCAGCCTGTGTCAAGTCAACCTACTTGGAAATGCCTACACAGCACTATACACCAATCCCATTGTACACTGTATATGCTCTTGCACACTTTTCAAGGGCATTCAAGTCCAACTGAATTTGCACTGAAATGTTGTGCAAGTCAGTACTGAAATGAAAGTTTCAGAATTCTTTGGTTTCTATAACGTAACCAGCAGTTTGGTGATCTGAAATGCTAATATTGCAGTGTTGCAGTTTCTTTTTTCCAATGGAATTGCAACTTCCATCACTGTAGGACTCTAAATCAGAAATAGCAGATACACTCTTGGAGCATCAGGAAGACTAAATGCTAAACAGAAACTAAGTAGTTTTAGCACCTGGTTGGCCTTGCCAGGATTCGAACCTGGATCATCTGTATGGTCAGACAGAGGCTTCCACTGAGCACAAGACCAGCTTTGGTGCATGTCCCTCCCTCACAACTGCTGTTCTAAAGCCTATGCAACTTTTCAGCTGTTTCTGTTCTGCCAGGGGCTGTGGAAAGGGAAACATTCTGAAATCAAAGGCTAGAGGAAAACAGCAAGAGACAATCAGTAGAAGATGAAAACAAAAGTATAGAGAGAAACTGAATCTCTGGAAGTTGTCAGTTCCAGGAGAAGCACAATATAAGCAAGGCATTTTACCTTGGAATTTTTTAAAGTCTGGCATGGTTTTTGTCTTCTTTTTCGGCAAATTGACACGAGGATCTCCAACAGTGAGGCCCAGTATTGTACCTGGTGGCATTTCTGATGGTGAACTTATGCCTTTAAAAAGACACAGATGAATATTGCCTTGAAAATACCGATTAAGTTGTAATCTTTTTCTGCGCTACTACTTTGTGCACTTTCGCCTGCAGGGATGCAACACCACTGTAGCCAGAGAAGCAATCCAGAGTACTCAATTTACCATGTTTTGAAAACTCATCAAACCTTGTTAAATGTCCAATAACCAAATACAATAGTAAGGTAAGACTTAGTTTGCAATTACATTTATGTTTAGCATAGAAGTAAGGTCATTCTTACAACTTACTGACTCAATTCACCTTTTGCATTTGGCACATCTCTTAAAGAACAAATAACCTTGGTTTGCACTTGTCTTCCAGAGAAAGGAAATTAAAAAATGTTATTTTAAAGTTTTACCTCATCCTGGTTAACTGCCTCACACCAGACAACTCGAGTACAGTATGAGATCTACCAAATCCAGTTCCTTACCTACTTCAGTGCTAGAAAGTGAGGAGATGTTGTTAACTTTATGATAGCTTACAACTCAGCCAAACACACAGCTGTTCACTAGAAACACAAATATATAAAGCAAAGTCTAATACTTTTCACTTTGGGTGGGAGCCTACCATTTTATCTGTGGAGGTATCGCACAACTTATTGCCTTAATTTGGTGCATATAGGGGCAGAGAGTGAGAATATACCTCAGACTGCATATCCCATCAGCAATCACAAATCTAAGTTCATGAAGATAAAAAATAAGATTAGTTTACCTATTAAGAGTTTGGACTACACAAAGGATTAAACTTCCCTTAAAACTTAATGCAAGTTATCAAATCTTTGACATGTCATGGTATTGAGCACATGCTCAATGGCCTCATTCTCTTGATCAAGCAAAAAATCAGCATTTCAAAACTGAAGTCAACTTATTAGCATGCAAATTTTGACCAGAAGAGTTTAAGAATTTCCCCTTCCTCCCACAGCATCCACATGCCCAAATACCTTGTAATAGCTCAAAGATAGCACTTTGACGTTCATGAAGAGATACTTTTGCAGAGTCCTTGCAGTTTTCTACCCACCAGTTATTCAGTTCTGTCTCTGAATCTGCCTTCTCCTGGAAAATAACACATCTAATTAAACTCAAATGGTTATTCAGTATTTCTGTCAATATTAATTCACTCTCAGTTTGCTTTAATCACTAGGGTTACTTTATTCCTCTTCAAGTTTTAAACCAAAATATTTTTTTCCTGATGCAGTCTATTCCTACACTTCACCTCGCAATAATCCCCAATAATTTGCTCAGTTTAAACTGTATTCTAAAAATAAACAAAGAAATCCACAATGCTTCCTAATTCTGTTGTTAATTATTTCTTACAGAAAGTCAGTGATTTCAAGGCCTCATCATATTTATTGCAAGACAAAAAGACTCCACCAAAACCACAGTGACGTGATGCACCAAGAGGTGGACAAAATACTAAATGCTGGAGAAGTTGCATATTTGATTGAAAACAGAAGTTCTCTATAGCTTACGTGTCTTGTCCTTTAGCTCTATGTGCTCTAGCTCATTGCTTGAGAAACATAACCTATGGTTTGTCAAAGTAAATATAAATTATTTTGGACCACAGTGCAATACATCACTACTGCAGAAGCTACAGAGACTGCTCAACATGACCATTGCTTCCATCTTCTTCCTACTGCCACTCAGAATCCAGATGGGAGTTCTTCCCGAGATCAGCATTAGTCAAGTGGCTCAATATAGAGGCTATCAAAGTATAAATACAAATGTTAGCCTTTATAATAAGTAAGGCTAGATAGTTTATAATTCTTTCTAGCAAAAACAAGCTTGCACATTCCAGAAACCTTACTAAAATTACAGTGATATCCAAACTGTTTATCTCCTTACTGTTTGGAGTGAGGCAGCTTTCAAGGTCTCAGTAAGGACAGAGTGTGATAACGGGCCAATCAGCCGGTATCTGAGAATCTCCATGGTTCTGTCACTGAAACAGAGGAAAACTGCAGGTAAACGCGCAATCATACAACACACAACTCTTTCCCCAGCACGGCTAAGCCAGAATTCAGCTATATTTACCGGTTAAGGGTCACAGTTTCTGACTACTACAAACAAACCTGATTACAATGCCAGTAGCCTGCGAGACCCAAGAGTAAGATTGGCACGGATCCCTAGTGCCATCGCCAATTATTTTTTTCACTGGCACAGCTTTTTCTCCTTCTTTATCTTCCTTCTTTCTTTTCTTGCCAGGGCTCAGAACAACATCCATTTGTTTTTCCTCTTGAATTGATGTAACAGGCTCAGGAATATAGATTTCTTCAGGCTCTGAACACTGAAAAATTGCTTGTAACTCTCTCAGTATGTCCTTAAGAAAAATGAAGTTTGGATTAGGATAACAAGCAATGCATTGCAAAGCTTAAGTATAGTTTTAAGAATTATACCGAACTTTTTTATTTTCCTATGTGGATTTAAGAGAATAAGCTTCATTCTACTGAAGCTATCAAAACTTGAAAGTAATACTGTTGCTAAGCATTTATTCTCACCCAAATTAACATAAGAAAAAATTGCTGGTGCACAAAATTTTACTTATTTTTATTTTTTTAAGTTCACAGCTAAGTATCAGATTATGATTATCTGCGATAAGATCAAATTTAGCCTGTTGGGGGTGCCAGTAGGAAGGCTATGAAAAAAGCAACTTCATATTGCAAATGTGTCCTGAAGCAAGTGACACTAGAAAACTCTTAACAAGCTCGAACACTAAAAGAAAAAACCTCACAGTCATGCACCTTCTGTACAAGCTTTAGAAAAACAAGCTGCAGAACGTAAATACTGTTAGAGCAGAAACAGTCTTCCAGCTTTTAATTACTAAATCAGTGTGTTACATGCAGCTCTTCTACACCTTCCAGAAGGTATCTGCAGCATTAAAAATATACAATGGATAAAGACATCAAGAGTTCAACAAAAAAAAATACTTGTTTGACAGCTGGATGCATCCAGATCCACAAATGTCTGTTTTCAGACCCATCCCTGGGTTTCCAAATAAATGTAACGGGACCAAGCATATCCTCAGGATAGCGATCTGCTCGGTAAAGATTCAGGGAACCCTCAAATCTTCCAGACAGACAACAAGCCTCTTCAAATGTTAATCCTAAAGAAGAAGATTATTTGTTTTTCAAAAAGTATCTCATTTAGCAAAACCCAAAAGATTGCAATTCAGTCTGGCTGCTGGAACAGCATCAAAGAAAGTTTACCACAATTATTTTATTAATATGCAACTGAAAATAAGAACATCTAGTCCTAGGATGAGTAATTTTAATTACGTTTTTCAACCAAACTCACAACTCAGTATCAAATCTGCTACTACTACTGAGATTGGTAGGATATTAAAAAAGGAAAAGTATGGGTCATCCTTTCGTCTATTCACAATTTTAACTTTATTTTGAACTATGCAATTTTTACCTGTGTCAATGCTACATATTCGAGCAAGCTGCTTCAAAAGTTCATTCTCTTTACCAGTCAACTCCAGGCAACAATAATATGATAAGTCCTGAAATAATAAGATAGTGGTAGAGTGAGAACAACTCTTCAAAACAAGCCTGGCCAGGAAGGACCAGACAGAGTTTCACATTTTGCAATGAAGTAGTATTTTTTCAGTCACTAAAATTTGTGTCAAAGAGAAGTAAGTTCTTTTTGAACTTAGAATTGTTAGTTATAGGAGAGCTGTCAGGCTCACTTGAGGGTCAACATGCCTCTCAAACCAACAGACCAAAAAGAACACAGAAAAAAGTGCTTGTCTTGAATAGCAACCTGCTCAGGAAGATGATACAAGGTTTCACTGAATCCCTCAGCTCCTGAGAATACTGAAGATGTATTGCAGTCACAGTCAACATAATGATTCTTCTAAAGGATCATCGTGTTCCCTTTGATATGCACCACCTCTCATTAAAATTATGAAATCACTAATTTCATACTTAGTAGTTACTAACAGCTGACACAACAATACTTCAGAAACAGAAACATTCATTATAGCCGAACTATTGATTATTTCACCTTGGCAAAACAACAAAAAAATAGATGTAAATGTGGTACCTGAAGAAGGCAGTGTTTTGTCATGGCTCGATAACAAGCCCTGTAGCATTTCTCCGTAGGGCTATCTCCTAAACAGTATCCCCATTTTTTTATCATGTGAAATCTCTTTGCATGCCAAATATGAGTTTCCAGCCAAATATTCTTTCTTTGTCTGCGATTAAACTCTGCTACCAAATTTATGTGGCGCCTTCTAGCTTTGCGGCATTTAGTCTTTGATTGTTCTTTTTTCTGATGCACAGCTTTCTCTGCCTGTTTTTAAAAGAGAGGATACTGAAGTAAATCTGAAAAGGACAAACTTCTGTTGAAGAAAAAAGCTGCAATGTAAGGATACAGGAATCACTAGCATTAGCTACTTATTAAATACTAATTAGTACTCTATTCTGATTCTAGTTCTCTGTATTTCTTGAGGCAAACTAACATTTTGAAACAAAGCCAAATCCACACAAGTACATCATAGCTTGACTGGAACCAATAGGTAAACCCAAACCCCCACGTTCAGGCACTTACCACTGAACAGTAAGATCTGCTACTTTCTGCGTGAAGCTTTTGCCCAACGTCAATACACCTACGTGAACAAATGACTGTGACATTAGGAACACCTGGAGATTTGAGCTTGTACAGAAGCAGTACAGACTCTCAGACTGCTAGGTCTGCTAAGGATTCCACAACGTGTAGAAGAGAACAAGAAGGATTCCACAGTGTGTAGAAGAGAACAAGAAAGGATCAGAGTGATGTCTTGACCAAATTCTTGATAAATATGCAGTCAAATTCTGAATTATTATGGGTAAATGCATGGATGGAGAGGAAGGCTTGACTCTCTCAATCAAAGCTTTATTTGGTTTTTTGTGAAGATAAGTGGTAGAAAGAAATGGGGGCTATGAGACTCAAAAACACTCCTAGGATGTCCATTGTAAGCTCAATAAAGTAACAGCTGACAACAGACCACCGGTTAAAAGAATAGCAAAGTAATGAGAATGCTAGAATATCACTGCTAAGACTACAGAAAAAAGTGAGGCAACCCATGACAGCAAAACAGAAATGCACAAAAGACCAAAATATGCTCCTGTCAGACTCATCATTTCATCACAAAGTAGGCAACAACAGAGTACACAATGTAAGCCACCAGATCAATGGTATGTGATGGATTGGTTCAGAAAGAGATTTAAAGAAAAGGGATCTTGTACTGTGGATAAAAACACGTCTTTAAGCTCATGAAGAGAGAGTCTATATAAATGTTTGGATGAAAATGCTCATCATTAAAGATCTAAGAAAAAGAAGAAAATGCAGCAAAATCACAACAGTTAGCTTTGAAGAAGCCAAGTTCAAATACTGAAAAGTAATAGGCAGAACGCCTACAAAAAGAAATAGCTCAGGAAATATGACAAACTACAAGAAAACAAAACAGCTTGCACAAACACACAAACCACACCGAAAAACCCGAGGAAAGAAAACGTAGCAGCATCAGCACCAATTAAATAATCTCAAAACCCCAAGAATTGTACAAGGAGTAGAAACAAGCATGAGAAAATAAGTGTGAGCATGAACAGAGAAGTTAGAAAGGCTGTAATGTGAAAGAAGCTAAAAAAGCAGGACACAAAAGAACTAAGCATAATCATGAAAGATATCCAGATATTTAACAAGGACAGAGCACATAACTAACTATGCAAAATAGCCCATATCTCCATCCTTCTCAGAAAACAGGCCACATTGCATCTCTTGTCATGACTAACAAAGCAAAAAGTATGCCAACCCGAGCAGTAAAAGAAGAGATGCAGGTTATTAAGATCCAATACAACACACCCTGAGAAACATGAGTAGAAGTACCTGAAGCAATTTCTGACTCATGAACAGTCTTCTTCATGAACTCAGGGTGGAGGGGGTAAGGTCTCAAAGAACTTAAAAAAAGACAATGCCAATGAAAAAAGGAATGCGAGAAATATGTTTAGCAGTCAACCTTAATACACAGAAAACTTATCAAGCAAACTCACTTGATCACTTTAATAAGTGTCTAGAGATGACACAGTGATCAAAGCCAAACATCAGACAGATCATTTCACAACAAAATCCTGCTGAAACAACTTTTTAATATATTTCTTAAAACCCACAGGAAGGCTACAGTGGGTAAGGAGCAAGTTATCCAACAGGAGCACTCTGACTAAATATTGAGATAAAGCCACAAAATGAGAGTTCAATGAGAAACCAGGAATAGGCAATTAGTGAGTCTTAAGCTGCATGCAGGTTGCCAACAACTCCACATTTGAGCTATAACACACGAAACATAACACCAGACACAGACAGGCTGTGCAAGCGTGAGGCCAGCAGGGTCACATCTGACAGCTGTGGTGGGGCACCAAGGCAGATAAGTGTTAACCAAGGACTCCTGGGTCACCTGGGACCAAGGCACTGCCCGAACAAGCCCTCCTGCAGTGGATCCTTTAACCAGCACTACTCTAATGATTTTTCAAGATATCCGATAAGCGCAAAGCCAAGCGATTAGTGAGACCTACTTGAGCTACCGTCTAAAACTGACATGTTCCAGCCTTTTGAATCCAGATGTCAGTCAAAGTTTGAGAATGTGTGTACACAGGAAAGTTTTGCTCAGGTGGAAACATTAATAAACACACACCTGAACACTGGGCATTAGCTATGCCTAGTACATAGTTTATCAAATACTATAAAACACACTTATACCTCTTTCTTGGCAATCTCTTGGAGCCGTCTGGGCAAGCGTTTAATATTGTGACTCATAGCTCGCCTTCGCATGTGCCTAGGTAGAGTCTGGAAAACTAGAGAGTTTGAAGACTTCTGCGTAACTGCTTTCAACATGGCCTTGATCTCAGCAGCACGAGCTTGAGCAAAGGTAGACACTGGAATAAAAAGAACTGCATCAGAGTGTGATAAATGGCAAAAATCAAAGATGGGGACACTGAATGTACATTACTTAATTCCAGTAGAGTACTCCTAGTACATCAGTCTAATGACTTTCTGAGATAAAAGTAAATACTGCATACTATTACTGAAGAAATTCCAATTCTTTAGATGCTCTGAAGCTTACAGATAACCTAGTTAAGCAAATGCTTACACATGATTGAATCTGAAAGCCGTGGTATAACCAATAAATTCTATTTGCATTAAGTACTTCTTTATTAAATTAGAGTAGCAAACTTTTCAGATAGTATTGAGAGAAATGAAAAAAAACTTCAGCATGAGAAAAAAACCCGAAGCAGTAACCATATTACAGACTGTTTTAAAATGACCGAAGAAAAAATCCAGATGTTGGTCTTGTTTGATGCTTATGCATGTGAACCTACTATCAGACCACCACCACATTTTAAAAAGCTAATCTGCTCTCCTAAATAAAAGTTCTGTTAGATGAAAAGTTGTCTTAACTGACATCATCAGCAAAACCAGCTTCACCGGCTACATCAAAAGCAGATGACTGTCAGTACTCATTTTACTGGCAAAAGAAACCAAAATGCGTATCCCTCATTACAATTAAATGCAACTTTTCAGCTCAGAAGTCTGAAATGAGTCATTGAACAACAGCTGGTCAATCATTTCTCTACACAATTACTTCCATATTTTGAAGAAAATTAGGAAAATCAGAAGAACATAGCATCAGTTCTAATTTTTGCTCTTACACAAAAACAAAGACAGACAGCAAACTTAATCAGTAGCAAGTTGCCCTGGATGTATAAATCATGACCCTTTTCTTATATACAAACCTGTTATGTATTTTGGCATTTCCTCAGAAACACTCTGGCGTCCTCCTTGCCATCCTCCTCTTCCTCTGCCTCTCTCTCCTCTATTTTGCCCTTTTGGAAAATAGTGGTCTTTCCTGTAAGATGGCCCAGATGACTGATTTGAAAATTTCTGCTGCAGATTCTGCTGCTCAGAACGAACATCTCCTGGGGGGTTTAGAGATGAATAAAGTTAACAGAAACGCAAAGCAGCCTGAGTAACTGATAACTACACAGTCTTTGCTAATAAGACGGCATTGCATGTTCCTCCTATTATATTTAATATACCTGAAAAAGGCATCAGAAATCAGAAGAATTAAGTTCTTTTTTATAGGAAGAAATAAAAATATTACACTATCCTGCAGAAGGCATGCAGTTGATTAAGTAACTTTTGCACATTATGAAAGTGGTACCCAACCCAGACTTTGCTGCCAAAACACTATCAGATCTAGCAGGAAAGACGTGATTAAAATTGGTCTGTACAACATCAGTAATTATTTTTACTATTGTTTAGTTGGGGTTTTAGTACCAAAGCAGCAAAATTAATATTTTTCCCTTGATTCCCTTACCCTTTGATTTTTATTTCATGATCAAATGCATTCTTGTCTTTCTTGCATGTATTTCTGTTGCAGCAATAAATAAGCATGATACATGTATGTTGGTGTGGCAAGTTATTTTTCTGATACAGGCATTTAAATCAATATTTAAATTAAATAACTTGTGTGTACAGTAAGCTTCCTAAGGTACACAAATACTTTCTACAGGGTGAAAAGCACCTAACAGTACTTCAAGTTGAAAAAGGCCTTGATGTCCATATTTAAAGGTTAGTTTATATTCAACCTATTCAGTTAAGTCTTCATTAGGATTTCTAGTACAACTTGAGATATGGTTCTTGGGCAGCCCATGCTGGACAACCGTATTAAAAAGGGCCCAGACAATGACTCCCACCACCCCACTCACTGCATCAAGAGGAATGCTTAAGGGAACATGGCCCCATACTGTTCAGGGAACTCCTGCAGTGAAAATCAACATCTGCATCAGGAAAAATAGGGTAAAGATTAAAAAATCACTTTGCAAGTTGACTGACTTCGTAAACAATCCTATCACATTGTCCAAGAAATGGAACAATGCTACTATTGGCAAGAGGAACAGCCAGGAGCAGGTTCACATCCAGTAGCCTCAATTTATGTGAGCGTAAAATGATAAGGAACCTTCTCTTTACATTTCAAATAAGCACGAAGCTGAAGTTTTCTTTCCAGCAGCAATGCTGTTGCAACTCTACTACAACCACACATCATGTAGAAAGAAATAGGAACTAAATATTTTAGTCAGAAGATGGAAGAGAGTTTCCAGAGATGATGACTGACTTAACACCTAAAGAAAAATTAAACTTTCAGGTGCTATGCAGATACATAGTTTTATAACTCCTGCTTAGAAATCTTTCTTGTAATTATAAAATAGCCTTATAAAACCAAGATACTTACTAACGCTACAGAAGAATGTAATATAGGTGAAAATGCGTGCTATTCAAAAAGATAGAAAACCATAACCACATAATCTTAGAAGCTCCTGGCTACAAATAGTTAGAAAAATGTGTTTAATCTGGCAGTATTCCTGTAATGATGTTCGAAAATCTTCAGACAAGGCTGACCATAATTTGCAATGTCATTCTGTCTGCCTAGGAACTCTTCAGTCACCTAAAATACACAGTGACACTTAAGCATTTTTGTTCAACCATAAAGATGCAATTTGTCGACTTCTGAAGGCCTCACAGTAGCAGGCCCTGCTCTTATAGGTGCTTTTTTTCCCAGAGAAACAATCCGAGTAACAAAACTAAAACTGAAATGAGGGGAGTGGGAGAGGTGAGTGTGGAAATTGAAGTTTGACTGAAGCATACAGAATTCAGGTTCAAACAGACCAAAAAAGCACCCTGGCATACAGGTTGACAGGATCCTTCAGTAATCGGCCGTAAAGGTCACCTGTGTACAAAATGCACCAGCAATGACTTAGCAACACTACCATTCTAGGGAAAGGCCTTGCAGCCTCCAGCCAGTACTACTTCACTGATACAGGAGCCACAAGCACTAAAAGGCAAATTGGCTGAGTGTGCTGATCTGACAGAAAAACAGTGCATTCATCATAAGGCCAGAGGGCTAAACCAGCTCCTCCTGCTGTTCCTAGGCCTGACAGAGAAAGAAGGGATGTCACTGGATGGGGTATAACGTTCAAATTAATTTTAAGAGTAGAAACGGCAGAAGGCAGACAGAGATTTTCTATATAATCAAAGGGATGATAGAGGAGCTTCTACTACAGAGCTTGATGGCAGAACCAGGGCTAAGGAAGCCAACGGCAGGAAACGAAGTCCTGGGGTGTTCCCACACTGGGCACACCTCACTGGCCGCAGGGAGATGCCGCACAGAGATGAGTGGCTGAGGGGATGGGGACACCCATCCGAGGGGATGGGGGAAGACACCCAGGCCTGGCGGGGGGAATGCCCAGCCCTAAAGGGAGGTCGAGGACATCTAGCCCTGGTAGGAGAGAGGAGAGCCCCCAGCCCTGCTGGGAGGGACGGAAGCCCCCAGCCCTCTCCCATTCACCCACCCCAGCCCTGGGTCGGGCCTCCCCAGCCGTACCTGGGGACGGGCAGGCTCTGCTGCTGCCGCCGCCGGAGAAGGGCCCCGGCTCGGCGAGAAGGGTGACACTGGCCGGCTGGTTCCTCATCTTCTTCGCTCGTTTCTTCTCCCTCGCCCCTGACATCTCCGGCAGGACCCGGGTGGCGAGAGGGGGAGGCGGTGAGCGGGCGGCAGGCGGAGCGGCCCCGGCCCGGAAACGTGCGACCTGCGGCGTAGTCCCCACGCGCTGCAGGCGGCCGCACGGAGCTGGGGACCGCGCATGCGCGCGGCGCGACGCGACGCCCAGTCCCGAAGGACTACATTTCCCAGAAGCCCATGCAGAGAGGGTGCAACGGAGTGGCGCCAGCGCGCGCCCTCACAAAAGCACTACATTTCCCAGAACACCCTGAGGGAAAATGATACCAGCCGACGGGGCGGTGCGACCACGCCCCCTCAGAAGTACTACATTTCCCAGCAGACCCCGCGCGGACACTCTGAGCAGAGTGCGAGCGGGGTTGGTGGTGAGGATGGCTTCCCTCGTGAAGAAAATAATCAGCAGTGCTAAGGCTCCCCCTGCGATGGGGCCGTACAGGTATGCGTGACAGGGGCAGGGTGTGTTCCTGGGAGAAGCAGGGCTGAGCGGGAGCTGGGTTTGCCGGTAGGGATTTGAGGAGGTCTGCAGGGGCAGCTCTGGGTGCTGTGGCGAGGCGGGCGGAGCGGGGGCTCCTCTGGGAACCCCCCCGGAGGCTCCTGCAGCACCAGCGCGTCCGCAGTCCTGGCGGCAAACTTCAGCCTGGCCGGGAATCATTAGGTTGGAAAAGACCTTTGAGATCATCACCTTCAGCCGTACCTGTCCACTACTAAATCATGTCCCCATGTACCTCATCGACCTGTCTTTTAAACACCTTCATGGATGGTGATTCAGCCACCTCCCTGGGCAGCCTGTGCCAGTGCTTGCTAACCCTTTCTGTGAAGAAATTTTTCCTAATGTCCAATCTAAACTTTCACTGACGCAGCTTGAGGTCATCCTTTCTTTTCTTCTCACCTGTCGCTTGGGAGAAGAGACCAGCAACCACCTCTCTGTGACCTTCTCTTAGCTAGTTGTAGAGAGCAATAAGGTCTTCCCTCAGCCTCTTCTCCAGGCTAAACAACCCCAGTTCCCTCAGTCACTCCTCATAAGATTTGTCCTCCAGCCCCTTCACCAGCTTCGTTGCTCTTCTCTGGACACGCTCCAGGATGTCAATGTCTTTCTTATATGAGGGGCCCAAAACTGAACACAGTACTCAAGATGTGGCCTCACCAGTGCTGAGTACAGGGGGAGAATCACTTCCCTGGTCCTGCCAGCCACACCGTTTTTGATACAAACTAAGGGGTGTCTGGATCATCTTAGGTAAGGTTTTAAAAACTCTCTCTAAAAATCACTTTGGGAAAATGATTCTGAAAGTGGTAGTGAATGAAAACAAAATAAAGCAAAACAAACTCAGGGGAAAGAACACTTCTTCCCAAGGAAAAAAAGTATCACTTAGAAAAAAACACGCCTCAAAGGCAAGTTAGCAGTGAATGTGGACTCCGGAGGATGAACAGTGGAGGCAGAGCCCTATCCAGGATGTCCTTTAGCAGCCAGAGTTTCGTGCATGGGAACTGCAACTGTTTAATTATTTTGTGTGTGACGGCCAGCAGGTTAGAAATGCTTTTCAGTCTAAAATCTAACTGCTATAAAAATATACAAGAAGATGTTCAACATTTTCACAAGTAAGTTGTTAGTTGCAACAGTTTTGAATATAATTTTTAAAAATTCTAATTTTAATTGGAGAAAGGTCTTTCCCTGCTCTGTGGATGTGGAAAAAACGTTTAATGACTATACTAGATTCTTACAGCTAAGGTACTGAGGTATTTTTATCAGGGTGTTTTCTAAGAACTTTTAATTCTGCATGCAGGCTTTGTTTTCCAAGTATAAATACCAACTCCTCTGGCTTAAACTTTTCCGTTTGTAATATTTTAGTGCCTACCATGTGTGGTTTTGTCTCCATTACTTTGAAACTCAGTTTTCCATGCTTCAGCCTTTGTGTTCTTTATAGGAATTGTAAAGATGGAGAAATAGAAAGTGTAGGAGCAGAGAGGCGTGACGTGAAGGCTAACTTCTGTCAACAATAGGCTGTTGGTGGATTGCAGCCAGGAGTCTGGCAATGCTTGTGTTAGGAGAACATCTAAGACATGGTAAAGCAAAATTCTTCAGCTGCACACCCCTTCGCCTGAACTGACCTAACCTTCAACAGAGCTTTCCACCTGAAGAAGCATTTTGTGCTTATTGATAGTTCTTGCCAAAATACTGTTTATTATGCAGCCTGTTAATCATCTGACCCATTTAACTTCAATAAGTTTATCACTAACTTATTTTATCAGATGTCAGTAAACTTGCCAAAGTCAACAGAGCACAAGTTGCACAAGAAGTACCTGCTACATCTCTGCTGAGGAGTTTAAACGTGGTAACAGAAATGAGGACTTAATATGAAATGGGTGTATGGGCTGCATTCCTGGTTTTGCTCCAGCCCTTCAGTATGCTTTTTAGTGACCTATTTTTAATGTATTCTTTTATTTTCTCTATTGCATCCCATTTCAAGTACCTCGAGATAGGTAGATATCTAAAAACACTTGTGTCTCTGTGTGTGTGTGTCTCTCTCTATAGATATATATATCATTAATAAACTTTACAAGACACGGCAGAGATACTGTTCTTGTATTAATCAATAATTATTTGTGTAAAGAAGTTCTCATTAATTTTGCAGTCCTTGTCTTTAAAGAGCGTGCTTCTTAACATAATCTCTCTGATGGCTGATGTTCTTCAAAGGTCTTAATGTCCATCCAGCTACATACTTAAGTATATTGAAGTGCAAATGACTTTAGGCATGCACTCAGATCTCAGCTGAAGCAGAGATTAATGAGTAGCTATGATTGACCCTAGTTAAAGGATACCTCTGCAGTTAAAGTGTGATTGGAGTTTGTACAGCTGGAGTCTCTCTGAGCTTCACCTGTGCATTTGACTGCAGTAGAAGTATATCCTTTACTTGGTAAATTGTTAATAATCTCAGTGAATGGAGAATTCCATGGGTTAGCATACCAAGAAGAGGAAGTTGAGCAGAGAAGGGGATTCAATAAGATTGCTTGTGGATGTTGATCTGGCAGTGGATTCAGAAGAGTTCAGCTTGGTTTTTTTTCCCCAGTCATTCATTGTTTAGGACTGTCCAAGCACCTTTGTTGGTATGAGGATTTTCTTGTGTCATTTGCATTATAATAATTAGTATAAGACAATCCTTTCTTTTAGAGAGGTCATACCTTCTTGTTGCATGGTTCTTTGTACTTCAGCTAGAAAGGGAAGTTTGTGGTCTGAGGGTCTGAGTCTTAAACGAGGCAGGACGTGGCAGGAAAGAAAACAAAATTAATGAAGTATGTGTTTTTGGTTCATACATACATTTTCTATCAACAGGATTGAATCGGCTAGAAAACTACTTCATTCACTGGTTTCTATTCAAATCATGTAGCTTTCTGATTTACTGAAGTTTTGTTAGTTGATGATAGAGAAAATAATCACATAAGACATTTTACTCTATCGTTAAAGTTACTAGCAATTTTCTTCCCCTTATTAAATTACAGGAAAATGTAGGATGAGGTAGAAGGAGAGGTGAGAGGCAATCTACTGTGCCAACTCTAATTGTTTTATGGAGTTCCTAAATTAGGTCAGTCCCCTGTGAAGTCAATGAATTGAGACCATCCAACTGAGTCAATTTCAGTTAGGAGATGTAAGAAAAATGTTCTCTGAAAGAGTCCCTTTACTTTTCCATTGATATTAAAGGGAAGCTTAACCTCCTAATTTAGATCCCTAACTCTGTGTAATGAAAGATGCTTATTGAACTTTCAAAGCAAGGTGTTTTCTCATGGAATGAGAAGAGAGAAGAAGAAGACTGTGTTAGTTCCACAGCCACTTTCAAAAAAATCTTTCTCCAATTTCTTGCAAAATACTTCTAATTACCAGCTGAAAATTGTCTCTTGCGTAATGTTAGCTAGGTAGCTTAAATCTTTGTTTTAATCTTTTAATCTCTTTGTGGTAATTAGAGACATTGATAATTGCCAACTCTGCTTCAGCAAAAACACACCTGACACTTACATTAAAATATTTTGCAAACAGCTTAAATTCTGCATTCTTCTGAATTAACCTAGCCAACAGGTCACTCAGGTTATTTGGTGAGAGGAAGGTGATTGTTCTGGGAATAGAGTGATCAAGGTATTGTGCTGACTAGCCAAATTTGTGGCTCTGGAGCAATACTGCCAGAAAACTAGCTGTCACTCATTATCATGGTGCCTGTTTGAGAAGAAAAATGTTAAATTTTTCTAATCATCCCTCTTAGGATTTTTCTTTTTTTTTTTCTTTTTTTTCTTCCGTTGCTCTGTAGCTGAGATGCAGATGAGAGATCTTGTTTACTTCTCAAACAAGGATGGAATATTTATCTGGGCAGGTGAAAAAGATATGTTTATTTACTCTACCTCCCCTCTCCTATCTGCAGTATGGAAGCTGGTAGCTTAGTTTAGTGTTGTGTTGCTGCACTCGTACTTTGTGCCTTTGAGAAACAGGGTTTATTTCCTCAAAAACAGAGCTATGTGCGTCCATAGGTGGTCTAATACCAGCTCTTAAAAAAACATAAGCAGATTGAATTTACGATTGTTTACATAACCTCAGTCCTCTATCTTTTTGAGATAGTATAAACTACTGAAGAAAATGTGAAATGTGTTTTCAGATAGTTAAATGTTTTGATGGAGAAGCATTAAACCTAAAACAACACTTGTGTTTTCAGCCAAGCAGTGCTGGTAGACCGGACGATGTACATTGCAGGACAGATAGGTGTAGAACCTTCCACTGGGCAGCTTGTTTCTGGAGGGGCAAAGGAAGAAGCTAAGCAGGTAAGATGTCTTCTAGCAATGAACTCTTAATGATGTTAGCATATGCTTAGTTAAAGATGGACACGAAAAACTGAAGGGAGCTAGAGAGCATGTTTCCCATCCTTGAAGATGAGGGAAAAGCAGGAGAAAGTAATTCCGTCCTAACCCTGTCATTTTCCATGCAAACAACTTGGAGGTCAGGGAGGAATCTGTATTTCATGTAGGAAAGTCGCGAAGAATCAGTGTTTTTAATGAAAGTTCAGACCCCAATAAAAACCCTGGCTTAACCCAAGAAAGGAGTTGTTCCCCCAGCAGCAAAGAGGTGGTTTGAGGTAACAGGATGAGATGGAGCTGTATCACGCATTTATACCTTGTGAATCTATGGTTTAGTATTTGTGGTTTATTAGAAACTTGCTCGTATTAATTTCTGACTTTGTTTACCCATTGAGGACATTTCAAGATTTGCTGCGTGAAATTATAGTTTAAAATGGATGTAGCCAAGTTACAACCTGTGTTTGTTACCTAAATAAAACCCAGCTGATAGTTAAGATTTTTGTCTCATTTTTCATTAGGCTCTAAAAAACATGGGGGAAATCCTCAAAGCTGCAGGCTGTGACTATGGGAATGGTAAGCACTGCTGTGATGGTGGCAAACAAGTGGTTGCTTTTACCTAGATTTAAAAAAATTTGCTAAATGTTCAGTTGTTTTAAATATCTGGCAGAAACAAAAGGAATCATGAGTCTGGGTTAAAAAAATAAAGAAATCAATGTGGAAGGCTGTGATGGGTATCAATGGAACTCAGCCTTTCACCAGAAGTTTCTGCCCATGGTACTAATGTTTTTAACTTCCTACTTGGGAAGCTCTGGTATAGAGAGCTGCACCTGACTACAGGCATTCTGAGCATCCTCGGCTTTGATCCAGGTGAAAGCAAGTTTCTATCTATGGTGTTAATATTCTAGGCACATAGACACCTTCTCCCCAAAAAAGTAATCAAACAGTGGAGCCAAACCAGTATTAATTTTGGCTTGGGCAGTCATGAGTAAAAAAATTCTGGCATAGACTGTATTTTGAGGCCCTTTTTTGACTTTGGGCAGCAGACTTTAGTTGACGTGCTTATCATTTCTGGGCTTCTTGGACGAATTTGGCTTAGAATGAAATTTTAAATGGATATATTCAGAGCTTGTCAGGAATGTCTAATTTCTTAAAGTTTTATTGTGTTCTAGGTATTCAGATTTTTTAGGTGGTTCTCTAGGTGGTAGCTGTAATGGTCAATATCTTTTAGCAAAATTTCTCGTTTGGAATACTTGAGAACCTTATGGAATGAAGGTGTGGAATGCACTAAAGATTTTCAATTTTTGTGTATAAGTCAAAGGTCTAAAATAACTACAGTTATGTAATTTCTAGTTGTGAAGACCACAGTTTTGATGGCAGACATGAAGGACTTCAATGATATTAATGATATTTACAAACAGTGTAAGTAGATCTTTTTTGTCTCTGTTGAACCAGTATGCTTTGTAGAACCAATTATATTCACAGTAAGTGAAGTATTTTAAGGACTTGGATGATGCAGTTCCAGATTGTTTGAGATTCCAGTAGAAATATAAAATTAAAAAAAAATATATAATTTGCCAGCACTAGATCAAGTATGGCACAATTTCTGGTGCATTTGTCCTATCATCCCACTGTCATGTGAAGAACAACTCCTGTTATCCCTGCAGGTTGATCTTCTATGCCTCTTTATCTTGATAGATGCTGTGTGATTCTGCTGTAGGCAGCCTTCAATTACTTTCGGATTTTGTATCTCCATTTCTTTAAAGTCTATTTGTATTTTTTTTAATGATTTGTGGCTTATTTTTATGGGACAGGGCTCATTTTTTATACAAGTATGAGCCTCACTGTTCCTCTTAAGGAAAAAAAAAAAAGTAATACTTGTTTAACAAAACAATATAGACTGAAATGGGTGCTTCCAGTGAGCTGTATTGTGCAGAAGAATTTGCAAAAGTATGTACACAAGTTCCTTTTTTATAAAGGTTTGGGTTTTAATTAGATAGCAACATCTGATCCTGATTGAAGTTTCGTTGAGGAGCTATCAATAGTATTCTGCGTGTCAAAGTGGAATTATGTGGGCATTTAAGCAGGGTAAAAATAGACCAGCTGGATACTTATTTTACTTGTCACCTTCTACCTGTAGTTCAACAAAGCAGTTCTTACTCTGCTTTGCTTGTGAGTTATTATCCTGCCTGGTCAGTGCAGTACCCCGAGATCCACATTTCTGAGCTTAGTGTTGACTCTCGCTGGTAAAACTTGACTACTAAAGAATTTGCATAATTCAAAGTCATGTTGGATAGGGCTTTGATCAACCTGATCTTGTGAAAAGTGTTCTTGCATGTGGCAGGGGATGGGTTGGATGAGGTAATGTTTAAAGGTCCTTCCAAACTGAACTACTGTATGATTGTAGAAATTCAGCTCTTACACCTTGACTGATACTCTTTTCCCTGCCTCACCTCCCTCCTCCCCCTGCCATTTTAGTATCCTTGAGCACCAGGCCTAATTGGGAATGGATGATTGGGTCAAGGGCCTATTCTCTGCCTTTATTTGTTATGATTAAGATTGGATCCCTGTGGATTTTATGCAAATCTGGAGTCTTTGCTCATGACTCTTCTGACAGGGGCCTGCTTCCCCACTTGCTCTTTCTGTGAAGGAGCGCTCTTTCTGTGAAGGAGCCCTCTCCCTGGTCTTTGCACTTGGATGATCATTCTGATTAATATTTAGCCGAGTTGATGTTAAGGCCGTGCAGTGTCAGCAGAGTGCAAGGTATCACTGGCCACTAGGTCACAACTCTAGCTGCCTTCTTGATGATGAATGGCAGCTTGCTGAGGTATTAGAACACTCAGTGACCAGGAAAAAAATAACAAGGGGGAAACAATAGCTGTCAAAGAAAACCACCTTGTAACCTTGAACCTGAAACCGTTCCAATGACTGCATTTTATACGGATGAGTTTTAGTTGTGTTTTATCAAGCAAAGTTAAGTTCTTGGTGGATGTCTCTGTTTAAATTACAGTTTTCAAGACAAACTTCCCAGCCAGAGCAGCCTATCAAGTTGCTGCTTTGCCAAAGGTAAGTGTCACTTTTCTGCTTACAAAAAAAAATTAATTCTGAAACTCTTCGCTTCTGAAGTATTATGACAACTTTTCTTATTCTGGAATAGCTTCAACTGCAATTATTTTAATGAAGAAGCCTAAGAATTTAGTTTTTGTTTCCAAGTACACTAGACTTCCCACACATAAGAGATCTGAAAATGAGAGAGATATATCTGTATGGTGGAAGATATGGCTACAACACTAGAAATAAGGGGTTATGACGCTGAAAGATGAGTGAAGTTAATTTTCAATATTATTTGCCATTGCTAAATTAGTAACTGTCAAAAGTATATTCTCCCTCAAATGGTACTCTGTTCTTACAAAGTTGTTACATGTCCAGTTGCTTCATAAAATGGGTATATTCAATTCCTAATACTTTTCTTCACTGTTTTCTCACAGGGTGCCCGAGTTGAGATTGAAGCTATTGCCATTCAAGGACCCCTCCAAGATGCTTCAGCCTGACTATAAATAGAGACTGAATATCCTACAACAGCAGTTTTAGATTTAATACTTCTCGCTTACATCTAATTCCTACAGTTGACTATCAGAAGTCACATACAGTTGAAATCACCAAATTTACCAAGGAAAAGTGCCTTCTTCTGGATTGTGGCCTTGGATTCTCTAAAATACAAGCTTAACAGTGAGTTCTCTGCAGGCCAACCCTGAAACTCCAGGAGTCCTGCTAATGTCAGCTGAGCTTGTTTGCAGGACAGGGCCCTTATTTTGTGATGGATATTCAGGCATTGAAGTATACATTTCAGTTAATGTATGACAGTTTGGTGATCTGGACATGGAATACTGTAATGATTTGTAATAGTAGTTTTTTATAACAATTTTAATAAGAGCAAATGACAGAAATGGGAAAACGGAACACTTGAATTGCTTAGCATATGTCTTCACTTTTGTGTTTTGGGAGTATTTTTCTGACCTGTCTTGAACTTTCTTTACTGAATAGGTTACTGTTGGGACTTACAGTTTTTTTCATATGTGAACAACTGCTTAAGAAAGATGATGTTAATTTCAGAAAGAAGAAAACCATGCTTTTCTGAAGTAAAGTGGTGACTATAAATTGCCTGTAAATTAATCTCTGCCTATAACCTTTTTCATAACCGTTTTCTTAGCAATTTACCTTTGGCTATCTTTTGATTTAAAACAAAACAAACCACCTGAAAAAAATTCTATTTAAATAGAATAAATGGTAATTGCATCTGTAAACCTGTGCTTGTCTATTCTGGGAACAAACTCTTCTTATCCTGGTAATGCTTTGATACTCCATTACAAAACAGCCCATCTTGCGTTTTCTATAAGAGATAATTAACCGCAAAATAATAGCTTTATTATCTGTCTCCTAATAGCTAAGGATGAAAATAATCCAAGACAGGAAGCTTTCAACTACCATGGCATTACAGTTCTTGGCATTTTTCTCCCTGCCACTAGGAACAGAAGCATCTGCTTAATGGGGTGATTGAGCAATATTGAGATATCAGACTAGCGATTCTAATAAGTCCTCATCCCTCTGCACTTATCTTCTAAACAAGTAGAAATGGATGTGGTGTTTTAAGGAACTTGTTCGAAAATCAGCTGTATGGTGGTAGAGTTGATTCCCTGTCTTCCTCACAGCCACATGACTAAGCACAGTATTGGTTTATTTAGGGGAAATGACCAGAAATTCTTTTCTGTTTTTTGTCCACTTCAGTGTCTCTGTTTTGCACTTTTCTGTGAAGATAGCCATCCAATTAGGTATGGGATGCTACTGCTGCTGTATCTTCATTTTCTTTGTGTAGAAAGGGACAGGCGTTTTGCGTAGACTACAGGGACGAAGTGAGATCGTTCAGGGAAAAAATCAGGAGGGTTAAGGCCCAACTAGAAATCAAACTGGCTAAGTCTGTGAAAGATAATAAAAAAATCTTTCTACAAATACATTAACAAGAAAAGGAGGACTAGGGAGAATATTCAGTCCCTATTGGATGCAGAAGGAACAACAATGACAAGGGATGAAGACAAGGCTGAGGTACTTAATACCTTTTTTGTGTCAGTCTTTAATAGTAAGAGAAGTTGTTCCTCCTGTGTACAAACCCAGGAGTTTGAGGAGCAGAATGAGGCTCCCATGATCCAAGAGGAGGTGGTTAGACACTTGCTTGCCCAGCTAAACACCCACAAGTCTATAGGGCCGGATGGGATCCACACAGGAGTATTAAAGGAGCTGGCGGATGTCCTTTCCAAACCTTTCCATCATTTTCCAGCAGTCCTGGCTGACTGGGGAAGTTCCACTGGACTGGAGGCTGGCTAATGTTGTTTCCATCAACAAGAAGGGTTGCAGGGAGGATCCAGAGAACTACAGGCCTGCCAGTCTGACCTCAGTGCCGGGGAAAGTCATGGAACAGGTGATCTTGAGTGCTATCGTGAGGCACATGCAAGAGAACTGGGTGATCAGGCCGAGTCAACATGGGTTCATGAAAGGCAGATCTTGCCAAACTAACCTGATTGCCTTCTATGACAAAGTGACTTGACTACTGGATGAGGAAAAGGCTGTGGATGCAGTCTTCTTGGACTTCAGTAAAGCCTTTGACACAGTTTCTCACAGCATTCTGCTTCAGCACCTGTCAGCCTCGGGCCTGGATGGGCGCACACTCTCCTGGGTTGAAAACTGGTTGGATGGCCGGGCCCAGAGTGGTGGTCAATGGAGTTAACTTCAGCTGGAGGCCAGTTACAAGTGGAGTTCCTCAGGGCTCAGTACTGGGTCCAGCTCTGTTCAATGTCTTTATCAATGACCTGGATGAAGGCATTGAGTGCACCCTTAGCAAGTTTGCAGATTACACTAAACTGGGTGGAAGCGTGGATCTGCTGGAGGGTAGGGAGGCTCTGCAAAGGGACCTGAACAGGCTGGACTGCTGGGCTGAGACCAGTGGCATGAGGTTCAACAAGGCCAAATGCCGGGTCCTGCACTTGGGGCATAACAACCCTATGCAGTGCTACAGACTAGGAGAAGTCTGGCTAGAAAGCTGCCTGGAGGAGAAGGACCTGGGGGTGTTGGTTGACAGCCAACTGAACGTGAGCCAGCAGTGTGCCCAGGTGGCCAAGAAGGCCAATGGCATCTTAGCTTGTATCAGAAACGGAGTGACCAGCAGGTCCAGGGAGGTTATTCTCCCTCTGTACTCAGCACTGGTGAGACCGCACCTTGAATACTGTGTTCAGTTCTGGGCCCCTCACCACCCGAAGGATGTTGAGGCTCTGGAGCGTGTCCAGAGAAGAGCAACGAAGCTGGTGAGGGGGCTGGAGTACAAGTTTTACAAGGAGCGGCTGAGAGAGCTGGAGTTGTTTAGCCTGGAGAAGAGGAGGCTGAGGGGAGACCTTATTACTCTCTACAACTACCTGAAAGGAGGTTGTGGAGAGGAGGGAGCTGGCCTTTTCTCTCTAGTGACAGGGGACAGGACATGGGGGAATGGCCTCAAGCTCCACCAGGGGAGGTTCAGGCTGGACATCAGGAAAAAAAATTTCACTGAAAGGGTAATTGGGCACTGGCAGAGGCTGCCCAGGGAGGTGGTGCAGTCACCTTCCCTGGAGGTCTTTAAGGGATGGGTGGACAAGGTGCTGAGGAGCATGTTTTAGGTAGTGTTAGGAATGGTTGGACTCAATGATCCAGTGGGTCCTTTCCAACCTAGTGATTCTGTGACTGTATGAAAGTGAAAATAGCAATACACGGCAGCTTGGAGAATGCACTGTTTCAGTGGTAGAAACCTGTATCTGTTTTGTCAAGTGTATGGTGAGAAACTGCTGTTTGTATGCCATGACCGAGTGCTTCAGAAGCTATTTCTTATCCCATCTCATGTGACCAAACTCACTCAATTTTGGTGAGCTATAAAAGCAGCCATTATGCAAGGAGAGGGCATAACACTGGTTTGCTACAGGTCCAGTCATAGCACTGTGGATTCACCTGCCCAACAACTCAAGTCCAATCTTCATTTCCTCTGTGTGTATCATTTGTCTTCTGTGTATAATGCCTACTCGTGATCATCTCACATACTTGTAATTGGTTCATGATTTTCATGTGGTAAGCACACAAGAAAAAGTCAGTCTGGCAGCACTGTGTCGGCGTCTGCCTTTGAATGGCACATGCAGATATTGCCTGTCTGAAAATACCCTTGGATTCGATACCACAACCACTTTGTGTGAATAATCTTCCATTTTTGGATTAACTCTTTAAGTGCCCTACTTGTGGTTTCTTACCTTCCTGCTTGTCAGCTACACTTTCCAGCTCCTCTTACTTCAGTTAGCCTATTGCAGTAACCGTATTTTGTATTTTTTATGTATTCCTGGTATCACATTAGCATACACCAGAGGGGTAGTTGGATCACCCTATTTACCCCTTCTGGATGTGTTGCAAAGCGGCCATTTCTCCTGCTTTTTACTGAACTTGTAAATTGTATCTTTACAATGAGGTTGTCACAGCAAGTATGTACAGATATAGGGATTTTTTTTTTTCTTTACAGCACTATCTTGTCTTCACTTGACAAAAGGGGAGATAGTTATTTCTATTAGAAGCGAGATAATGTTTTTGGTATTTTAAAAAGTGATTGTCCAAGCAACAACTTTTGAAAACTACCAGATTCTGCATATAAACTTCCTACACACTTTATTAGTTTTGCCTTCTGCTGTTGTTCTGTCTCTTTGGCTATACTATACTTGGCATGTCTTTCATGCTTTACAGCTCCAATTCAAGAAGCAATCCCACCTAAGAACACATCAGTCTTGTTAGGAAGGAGCTAGTGATAACATGAATATGACTTTTAGGAAACACAGGGGAAATGTTACTTTACTTTGTCAGTTTAAAATAGTTAAGAATAATGTAACTAAATGAAGTAATTTTTAAACAGATTCCTAATTTCTAGGTAGTTCTCTGTTACAGCTTTTCTCACAGGGGATTACTTTGTTGGAATACATTTCACTTATTTGTACAGATTTAATTAAAGTTCACCTTGAACAGATTTCAATAGTGTTGAACACGAGCTAAGTTCAGCCTTGTATAATTGCTTATGGTTATACTTTCTTACCTCTCACATGAGTCTCCACTGCCTTATTTATGCTGTGCTGCCTCTTGCCAACCTTGAACCAAACACTAGATGGCAGTTTTGATATTTTATTGGGGCGGTTGTGTACTGACTTGTCCATTTGCTGCCGTAAGTCCTTTAGGGAATTCCTTTGGATAACTTCACTGGTACAAAGGAGTATGAAAACCTTTTTGCTTCTGCAGTAAGGTACAATCTGAGACTGACATGTAAGTAAAACACCTGGAAAAAAATACTTGGTGGATGTGGCTAACAAGACTCAACATGTTACTTCATTAAAAATGTTTGTATCAGTAAGTAGGTGCCATTCTGCAAAAAGTCAGGAACTGAAATCCACTTTTAGCTCTCCAGTTCCTTAGCTTTTAGCTGGAGACCAGTTGCACAGTTTCTTGAATGGCTCAGATTTCAATATGTGTTCTTCATGTACAGGAATTCTAGAGCAACTGAAACTTTTATTTAAAGCTATAACATAGCAGTTTTCAACATAAACAATCAGCCTTCTATAGATAAGTTTAAAACTTTATTTTTTTAAGCAGACGTATTTAATTCTGTTTTTTAAAACAAAAAGGCTAAGCCCCATAATTTTCCAATATGAAAAGTATCATAGATATCTCTTAAGTCTTAGTTCACTAAAGTACACAAACAGTTAATAAATCCTGTTTTAACTAGAGGTAAGTTAAACGTAGCTTTTTTTTTTGTTTGCTAGACCAAGCCACTAACATGGCTGTAATTCAGCTTCTGGCATTCTAATTTCACTGCTAAAAATTTGTTTTAATCACGTGTAACTTTAAAAAAAAAACAAACCCAAGAAAACAGGTTCTCTATTTCTGTGAAAGTAAAACAGTATTTAAATTTGCATGTTCTACCAGAAGTTTCTTTTAGTTTTATTTCTTCTTCAAATAATTGTTCTCTGTGGATTAAACAGTGCAAATATACAGTCCAGTACCTACTTTATTAAAACTTTGTTCTCTGTTAAAGCACATAGCCAAACTTGGACTGTTCTAATCTTCTGCCACAAGCACCTTGATCTTGCTGCAGTTTTTACCTGAAAGCAGTTCCTCATTGAGTAAAAGAGCCAATCCTAGCTGAACAGGTTGCCAAGCGTCTCCTGGGATCCTATCACAGTATGTGTCTGTGTCTGCACAGAGCTGGCAGGGTGCAAATTTAACCTCTTTTAGGGCTGTGTTTTTTTGGTAATCAAAACAAAATTCCTAACCATAACTTTCTTGTTAGCTTGGAACTTAAGTTTGTTCCTTCAAGTGTTCTGCCCAGCATTCCCTGTGGCATAGAATGATTACTTCTACCTAAGGTTGCATAGCTTTTGATAAACATTTTTTATTGTTTTGTGTTTTGATTATAGTTTAAAAAAAAAAAGGTGCTTAGGTATGTTGCGATACCTCTGGAGGTATATCTTGTGAACATGGATGTTGGAGCATGTCCTCTTCTCAGCCCTTAACTTGAAGCATTTTGATCCATAGGCCAGTTTCTGCCCTTGGCAACCTCTGTGATGTCTCAGATTTGCAGAGGCAAATAACTGCATGTATTTTGGCCCTTTATGCGTACTTCATGCTTTGGTAGCTTACAGACTATGAACAACGCGACCTAGGTGTATTTCTGAAGGTAGGGATGTTCACCATACATCTAGCAGCCACATTGTGATCTTGTGGTAACTTAAGGGATTTAGCACAGCATCAAGTATAATTCGTGTTTTAGAAAGGAAAAGATAGCTTTCATCTGTTGTAATTATAGAATATGTAATGGCTAAAGACATGTAAGAAGGGCTGATGCTGTTGAGTCATTGACTGGCTTATATTCCTTTTGTTTCTGTTCACATTCCTTAAGGACATAAATTGATACGGAAGAGAAGGACCTGGGGGTGCTGGTTGACAGCCGACTGAACATGAGCCAGCAGTGTGCCCAGGTGGCCAAGAAGGCCAACGGCATCTTGGCTTGTATCAGAAATGGGGTCACCAGCAGGTCCAGGGAGGTTATTCTCCCTCTGTACTCAGCACTGGTGAGACCGCACCTTGAGTACTGTGTTCAGTTCTGGGCCCCTCACCACAAGAAGGATGTTGAGGCTCTGGAGCGTGTCCAGAGAAGAGCAACAAAGCTGGTGAGGGGGCTGGAGAACAAGTCTTACGAGGAGCGGCTGAGAGAGCTGGGGTTGTTTAGCCTGGAGAAGAGGAGGCTGAGGGGAGACCTTATTGCTCTCTACAACTACCTGAAAGGAGGTTGTGGAGAGGAGGGAGCTGGCCTCTTCTCCCAAGTGACAGGGGACAGGACTAGAGGGAATGGCCTGAAGCTCCGTCAGGGGAGGTTCAGGTTGGATATCAGAAAAAAATTCTTCACAGTAAGAGTCATTGGGTACTGGAACAGGCTGCCCAGGGAGGTGGTCGAGTCGCCTTCCCTGGAGGTGTTTAAGGAACGGGTGGATGAAGTGCTTAGGGACATGGTTTAGGGAGTGTTAGGAATGGTTGGACTCGATGATCCAGTGGGTCCTTTCCAACCTTGTGAATCTGTGATTCTGTGATACTTGTCTTCCTTGATAACAACAGTGGCAGAAAGAGTGACTCTGAGATGAGCAGTTTATCTTGACTCCCTTATATTTTCATATTATATTTCCAAATGCAGCCCCCTTTGTTGCTATTAATATTACTGATCTCTGTCACAGAACTCTTGGTTTGTGCTTTAGAATTCTTTAAGATAGCTGGTCAACTGCAACTTGTGATCTAACACGTAACTTGTGAGGAATCAATGTGGCTTCTCTGCCGATTTTTATTGCCTGTATTTGGGCGCAGAGTTGTGCTGGCTCACAAGAAGAAACCAGCCATGAAATGCAGCTGAAGGTGGAAGTTCTTGGGGCATTGTGGGCCCTGGCTGCGTGCCTGGTCCGGTCCTGTATCACCCTGGGGAGTGCTTATCCTGAAATACCTGTCCCCTGTCTCCTCAGCTCCCTAAAGTGCAGGGTATGTCATGGAATGATTTTGGTATGCGAACAAAACGTTTGACTTTTTAATTCCCAGTTCAGTGTCAACAGATTTTTAGCAAACCAGCTGCATATTTAAACTTTTCTGTTACAGAAGGCTAGTAAAAATAAAAAATAAAACTCTGCAACATCCATCTAGCAAAAAATCTCTTAAAAAAGTGCATTTTGATTTTAGAACTTTATGGTGTTGCCTATAGGAAGTTGACATTAAATGAAGCTGACAAGTTTGTAAAGAGTGCTGATAAGCAGAAAACCTTAGATTTAGTGATATAGTCAAGGAATATCAGCTTGCACAAAAGGCTGATAGGCTGATCCCAAGCCTATCCTTGGCTGACAGGCCAAGGATATCAGTTAGATTATTTAATAAAAACCAAAGTCAGCTGGAGTCAGATGTGCACATGCAGCACAAAATTCAGCTCTTACAGGATATTTGTATAACTTGCTGGTCACAGTAAAAATTTTATAGATAACTAACCTTTTCTACATATTCTGCTTCCTTATGCCAGAGAATCCTGTAAACACAGTGCCAAATAATACATATAGTCCATTTGCAACATTCACCATCAGAACAAATTTCTGCTATCTGTTCCATAATACTAATTATATTCAGGGCGTTTTGACAGGAAAATTGTTTGAAAGCTTTGTCAGTCAGCTTCAGCTCCAAAATGATTATTTAGCATTTTGGGAAATAACTCAGACAGTCCCTGATAGCACACTTCTCCTGGAGGACAGCACTACAGGGAAATATAATAGATGAACTCTCCTTTAGGAAGAGGCTTATATATGTCTCTGGTTAGAAATCTACTTTAGAAGTGACAAATGCATATGAGGAGCTACACAGTAAAAGACAGGTTATTTATCACCATGAATGTTAACAGCTGTGAAGTTATTTTTATATTTTAAGTATGCTAGGATTTATAAGACTAAAACATCCTACTTATAGTTAAAGATGCCCTTGTCTCCCTGTTTTTGCAGAAGTCATCGTGTATATTATACTACTAGCCTTTCAATAAATTTATGTTTAAAAATGGAGATGGAGCAGCAGACACCCCCTTCGGTCCTGGACATTGTACCTTGTACATCTTCCATTTTCTGAAAAGCTATATACATAAAATACATATATATGCATTTCATTACAGCCTGGTAAATGAGCACTTTGCTTTTCCAGTCCTCTATGTGCTATACACTTCAACAGCTCCACACACTGTAGTCCAGGCACTTGGAGAAATTGCCTGCATACTGCCATGAAAAAAAAGGAAAATAAAGCTATGCTTATATTCTTTATTCTATATAATGTTGGTTGAAGTTTTCAAAAGTTTGAGTTTAGTTATCTGACCTGGAAAAAAGTCTTAATTGAAGATTGAATGGTTATACCGACATTGGAAAATGATCCCGCTGTGCTGGATGTGTACAGAAAGCATTCTGTGGCAGGGAGGTGTAAGCTCAGGTATTTCAAATACTTGAAGTCTTGGCAGCTTGACTTCAAAAAAATATATATTATATAAAACTTTTTCTGATGCCTCTTGTTCATGGCTCAATCCATAAAAGTTTTTCTATTTTCCCAACCCAATAAAATTAAAAAATATTCATGTGGATAGAAGAGCAGGCCCAAGAAGATGTTCATAGACATAACTTCTATTCCTTGTTTTTAGCTGTCTCTGAAACAAATGGAAAAAACAGAATTTAACAAGTAGTTGAGGGTACAACTTGATACTCAATAAGCCTCTCGGGAAGCATCACAGCCTGAAGGGGGTCTGTGCTCTTCTCCCATCTGTAAGGATGTTCTACGCAGACCTGAAAGAGCCACAAGCATCCACCGGCTCTGCTTCCTCTTCCTTCTCCACACCCCCCGCCCTTCCCCCCCGCCCACTGGTACAGCCTTCCTTTTGCAGACATTAACATCACCTATGTGAAATCCAGTTACTCTGCAACAGCCTTAGGCTCCTCCCCACACTGCTGCATTTTCTCTTAACTTTTGAAATCACTGCATAATTTCAGTCACATTTGATACAAAGGCAAAAGTCTCATGTACATTAAATTTTGCAGTAATCTTAAATAAGAACAAGAGGCTAAGGGTATAAATTCAAGTACCATACAAGTACAGGAAATTACATTTTAACGTAAGAAATCCTTTTTTATTCTAAGGGCAATTGGTTGATTGGAATAGGCTGCCCACAGAGTTTGTGGAGTCTCCGTCCTTGGGGATGCTCAAAACCCAACTGGACAACCTGTTCCAGCTGCCCTTGTGTTGAGTAGCGGGGCTGGACTCCAGAGGTACCTTCCCACTTTAGCTATTCCATGATAACCTATGGTTGAGGAACTACACCCAAGCCCTAACGCTGTATGTGTTGGCCATCAGCAGCTGAGAAGCCATGAGGCTCTCTGGCTTGCTTGACAGCTAAAAAGATGGTGACCAAGGGATTGATTGGGAGAAATCATAGTGTTGGACTGCTCCAGCTCAAGGTACTTCTTTCCCAGCCAGAAGACTCTGCAAGGAGAGGTTGGGAGCATGGAATTTTCTTGTAATGAATGGTGGTAATACCATAAGGCTGGGTAGGGAATACAATAAAGGTGGAAATTTTGCAGGGGAATATAGGTGATGGAAGACATCGATCAAACTACAGTGCCTCTCTGTGACAAAAAGTCTGACAGTTAATTTGCATAAACTTTGCTAATGTAGTGTGGAAAAAAAAAATGCCGTTTAGTAGTTTTGAATTCAACACGCTTGTATTATGAGCATTCCCTTTTTCATAGATGGACCTCAGCTACCTTTAGAGCAGTATTTATTTTGCACTTGGATCAGCTCATATCCTCTTAGCCATACCCTCTCAGAGGAAAGGCTCTGAATGTTTTTGATCTCTATCAAAATGAGAATTTTTCCATTCCCTTTAGCAATCTTGCTTCCATGCCCAGAATCCTGTTTTAGTTATTCAATATCCTTTCAAGATGGAAGAATTATTCCCTTATACAACAGCATCCCAGATTTAAATGGCCACTGTTCCATTCTTAACATTGTTTGCTTTTCTTGCCCACAACTGTTATCTGAGCTGTCTGCATCAGTACACTCTTTTCATCTGAAATGTATTATGGACATAGAAGCAGGGCTCTTCCTGCTTCCTTACAAAACTTTTGGGGACAATATTATCTAGGCAGGTAAATGATGAAGTCTCTTACTCTTCAGAAGCAGAATGCTGTTCTTTGAGGTTTCACAGAAGGAAATTAAGTGCTTTGCTGAATCCACAGCACAGATAATTCTTCGCAGAAGCATAAAGGCAACATAGTTAAAGATCTATATGGCATAAATTTAAAGATCTTGCAAAAGCACAGTTGCCATCAGCCAACAATAGCTTGTCTTCATAGGCCAGCTTAAAAAGCGACAATATAAATGTGATCAACCATAAAATAGATGAGAATTAAATGGAGGTGAGTGCTTTGTCTCTGATCACTACTTATCTAACTCTGCTTGAGTAATCACAAAACATATTTGCCTTTCTGACCACCCCACTGGACTGCCAGGCTGCAGTGCTCATGCTGCAAATAATTTTCCTTAATCCTGTAGCACAGGTGGAACACGCTGGCTTGCTGCTGAGAGCTCAAAGGCTGGAGCAGGTACTGGCACTGGGAGGGAACCAAAGACCTCTCATCCCAGGTGCAAGTGGTTCATTTTAAAGGCAAGAAAGATGCTGGTGTAAGATATCTCACACCCTTCCTGCTGAAGCTGTCAGAATTGTTCTGAATTACAGAAATACTCACTGAGCCCAAAAAGATTTTGAGCCTGGTGATATAGACCAGTAGTTAGTAGGGAGGGGAGAGGGAAAAAGCGGTTTCAGTCATTGCAGTTACATTCACTGGAGGAAGGGAGGAGGTGTCTGCATTGCCTAATCAACCTTCTCCACATACCAGCAATACCACAGAGTAACCTCTGCCTTCTGGGGCATGCAGATGCCTTATATGATGGGCTCAAAATATATGAGTGGAGGAATTGTAGTGAATGTGCAGGAAGAATAAATAAGTTTTTCAGAAAGACTGTGATGACAAATTGTGAACATAATTTCCGAGTTTCCTAGAGACACAGTCCTGTTCCCTTGAATTCTTCTCTTCACTGGTGTGACAGTTTTCGAAAAGCACTTTATTTGCCCTGTGATTTTTCCTTCCTACTGTGTGACTGCGTTTGCTGTGCAATGTGCTTTCATCCCAGTGCTACACTGCTGATTTCAGCTGATAAGGAGAACAAGGGATCTGAAATGACTGTCTGGCATAGAATGGAAATCACAAAGCAGCATTAAGGCATTAACACTTCTCAGGCTTATAAAAACAAGTCTGCAAACACTAATGAGCAAATTAATGATTATAACAGATTTTTATTTTCTAAGACTGCACGTTACAGTCTAGCATTCTCCCCAAAGACGGATAATTTATCACTAGTAAGACTCATGTATTACATAAAGATGACCCATGTAAAAACCATGACTTCCAATTGATTGCTCCCAAAAATATCTCTTAAACAAAAAATATTTATGGCTCTCTCTGTTGTGTTAAAATGCAGAAAACAGCAGCTGTACACCGGCAAAGGATGACATGATGTAGTCATTAAGGACAGCACAGTCTTTCCCGTCTCCTAGACAATTACCCATTGGTCCTTCCCTTCTCTGTCAACATACCTATCTTTGTCACTTCTGCACCATCCACAGCTTCTCCTGTTTCTTCTTCTTTTGTTCCAGGCCCTCCACTTACTATCTCACTGAGCAGCTCAGTTTCCACCTGTTCTCCCGTCTCACCTGGGAACAGTAACCATAGAGATCAAATGAGGATCCATTGAGAAAGGCATCAAGTGCCCCAGCTCCTTTCTGTAAACCCAGCTTTGCTTTGTCAGCTCTCCAGTGCCCCTTACCAAGGTACCCCCATGAATGAATCCATAGGAAACAAACAGGATGCTCCCAATCACTTTCCAACATCCAGCTACACGTATGCCTCATGCCTGTAAAGTTCTGATGCTTTCACAAAATCCCCTTGGTGCAATGTAAGTAAGTACTATTTCTGTTCAAATTCTTTTTCCTGGATTTTATTTTATATATTTGCAGGTTTATATGCAATTGGAACAGAAAAAAACAGGAAACACAGTAACACACCAGTCTGGCTGAAATTGTGCTTTCCCTGGGAAGCTGCTACCTAATTAATGTACTTGCAGAGCCACTGGAGAATAAAGGAAAGCAAAACAAGCGCTAAGTATCATATGTTCCACAGCATAAAAATGGAAAGTCTCTTCTTCAGCATATGCCGCATAGAAAGAAAATGCACACACGCTATTACTTTTAGCTTGGAACAAACAGAAGCGAAATTCTTTTTCCCAAAAGCCTGGTTCTCTCCCCCTACGAGCAGCATGAATCACTTAGTGGTCAAAGCCCCACAAATGGCCACCAGACAAACCATCAGTGCTAAACGTTTTCCTGTGGACATGAGGTTGTACTTCAATATTCAGGGTGTCATGATCCGCCTTCAGCAATAAGCCCCAAAATCTTAGTAGGGGCAATTAATGAAATGAGTTTCAAGCTTGGCAAGACTGTTTTATGGATGAGCATCCAGTCATTTACTGCTTTCATGAAATGAGACTTCATTCCAAAGGATAGATGCCCATTTTATGTAGGAGAAACCTCATAATTCTTTTGTAAAGAGATAGAGGAGAGGACAAGCCAATTCCCATGCCTAGCTACTGGGATGCAAGGAGTCAGATTTATATAGACATGTGCAGCAAAGCCCCAGGGTTAGTGGTAGTGCATGTAATTGGCTCTGGGCTTCACACAGATCAGTCTTTCTCCTGCATCTTGCACTTCTTTATGGCAAATGTGGACTGAGCAAGGGTGCTGATACCACATTTCCCTGCAGAGAAATATGTCTCACATGCTTCACCTGCCTATTCCGTGAAGAAATGTTCCCACAGGAAGCATTGGGTTCCTCTGTGAGCTGCTTTGTACCATTTAGGAGAAATTGAATTCCTCCTGTGAAGTGTTCAACTTTTGCACATGCAGTCCATGGGAGATACGTGTCCTCTGGACACTTAACCCAAGTATGAGCATAGCCTGCAATCTCTAGTGTTGAGCACACCTCTCGGGGAAGGTCCCTATCCTAGCACACAGAAATACTTGCCATGTCAAACACGATTGTTTTCTCATGCAGACTTCTTGCCCAGCTAGTCAGCTTCAAAAAATTTTTGAAAGCCTAGCCCTCTGTCCCTTGACTGCTACTTCTGTTCTGCTTCTGTGGTAGCCAAGCTTCTAGGACATACTGGATATGCCAAGGGTGCATCAAAAAGACACTTTCTCTTTTACATCTAGACACGAACCCTCCAACTTCAAGTGCACAAGGCCAGTTGCTTTAAAATTAATACATGCAACTAAGTAATAGAGCCTTGGTCTCTGTAAATGTTAAGGAATGTGTCAGAGCTACACAGAAAAACTATATTTAAATTACGGGTATGGTGGGGCATTTTACCTGCTAAGAACTAAAAGGACATGAAATGAAATAGCAGAGACAATGACTGGAAATGCTGATTAAATTTATCACAGCTTGGACTTGTGAATCTGAGGCTTCCCCAGCCATGTGCTTCTATGCTCCACATTGTACAGACTCCCCAGACCAAATTCTGACTCCAGAAGCTCATGTGAGGCTCTCAGGAAAGTCAAGTCTCGCACACAAGTCCCTGAAGGCAGAATTTGGTCTTCTGCATTTATGAAAGCACAAATATTACCCTCAATGAGGTGGTCCTCTTCAGTAGTATGTACTTTCTCGATGGCTTCCACCACAGAGCTGTCACTGCCCTCTACCTGCCCACTGTCCTCTGCTGGTCCTGGCGATGGTGACCCAGCATCTTCTGGCACTGATGGTGAAGGCCCATTGCTCTCCTCTTGCCACACAGATGGCAGCTCAGGGCTCTCCTCCACTTCTGCAGGTAGGGGCTCGGTGCCCTCTGGCTCCTCCCTTTTAATGACCGAATCGATCTTTCCATCTATGGCCATCATCACAGCTGCAGCCACGTCTCCTGGCAGATGCTTGCCTGGGTTTGTCTCCTCAGAAGCAAGACTCTCATCCTCCACTGGGTCCAGCTGTGTTTGGTCAGCTATAGTTTCATGATCATCTGCAGTTGGGGTGTTTTCATCTGATGATGCTTTTAGTCACAGCAGAGCAAGGAAACAAAAAAAAGAGAATTGCAGATAGATGATGAGTGGCCATGTAAGCTAGATGAAAACTAGACCCACAGGGCACCATACAAACACTACCTATAAAAAAGGTCCCACCTGGCTATGGACAATACTCCTTCAAAGATCTGCTGCTCTTACACATATCCAGTAGAGGATGGTTCTTTGTTACATAAAAAAATAGGTTTGACTTGATGCACATCATATATTTTTACATGAAGAGACCTGACCTGTTTGCAGGTCAATATCCTATTACATTTTGCCTATGGATCTGAAGCATGCAGAGGGTTGGCCAACGACAGGATGTTATGCAAGGAAGCACCTTTTCCTGCCCAAACCATGCACAGAATCAACATACTGAGTGGGAGGGAACTGCTGCCCTGGGCAGCACATGGGAAACCTCTGGTGGTACTTCCAGGTGGGCTGAACAAAGAGCACCAAAAATTTTCTCATGCCAGAGCAGTGCTTGTTTCTTAAAACAAAAAAACAGTTTGTTTGTCTTTAAATACTAAACTACCATTCGCAGTATGCTTTGTCTAATATAACATTCAACAACAGGAAGCCTAAGCTAATTAAAATTTCTGCTTCTTTCATATTTCATCAACTTATTGGCTAAGTGAAGCAATGGGCCTTTTTGGCAGACAAAATTTATGAATAAAGAAATGGCAAAATCACTCTGGCAGGTATTTAAGGATAAACGCTGAAGACTCAAAATTAGCTATACCTACCTATCAGACTGACTTAAAAACCTTCTGATTAAATTCAGTTTGACAAGAGCTTGTACTTAACCTTCTCTAAAGGAATGTCAAGATGAAAACCCTGGGTAATTCATGCATGAAATCTCTTCATAAAGTAATTGCAAAATCTGAACAAATTGTATGTTATGAGAAAATGATGATTGCAGTATCATGTCAAAGCCAATGAGCAAAACCATATGATACTTCATACACATATAGATGAGCAGTGGAAAAATGTAATACATCCTGTTTTTAAAACAGCTGCTTGAATGCTGCTGGTCTTAAGAGAAGTTCGCAGTTCTTTCAAGGCATTCAAGCAAACACCTCCCCAGCAAGTGTCACCTAGTCAGCATGTACATATAGACACAAGGATGGCTAAGCCAGGAGAAGAGCCAGGGAATATGGAGTGTCAAGATAGACAAAAATCAGCTTTGATTACAGGACACAAAAAACCTCATTTGTCCTGGGAACTGAAACCATCAATGGTTCAACCAGCCCCTCCAAATCCACAGCCAGGACCCTGAGCTGGCAGCCACTCAGCACCACTGGCAGGAAAGGAGGCAGCAAACATACCAGGAGCAACAGCTTTGCTCTGGACCTGGATATCTCCACCCTGCTCAAATTCACCATCTCTCAGCTCCTCCAGGAGATGGGATGTCCATTAAGATGTCCCTTTCAGACCATTCCACACCTGTAGTGGCAACCAGAGGGGAGCAGGCACTTAAATGCTTTTGTGGTCCTGGCTCTCCATTACTGGCAGTTTAATTAACCTGTGCTCTGTCTGGATGTCAGCGAGGCAAGCAGTAACAGGGTAAAACAACAGGTCTTCGGTACATTTGTTGGAAATGCTACCAGAGTGCTGACATTAGTTGTGCTGTGTTCTGCTGATAATGCCACACTGGGACTACACGTTACAGCCACACAGCAGCCTGACCGGGTAATCGTGAAGTCTGTCGGCTTAACTACTTCTGATTTTTTCCACCTTATAATGTTTCAAGATGAAAATGTGGAAATTCTAAAAACTTTGAAAAAAAAAAATTTGAAGAAGGCAGTGGACAGTGTTTTCAGCAGCTCTTTAAGACATGAGAAGGAAACACATTAAAGAAAGGTCACCAGTCAGATTCGTTAGTATGTAGCACTATAGCTATGTATAAGGAAACTCAAAAAAGGAGGTTAGCTGAGCTACCTCCCTGGGACCACAGA
Organism: Cuculus canorus; assembly: GCF_017976375.1. NCBI lineage: Eukaryota > Metazoa > Chordata > Aves > Cuculiformes > Cuculidae > Cuculus > Cuculus canorus. The sequence goes on from NC_071402.1 coordinate 24,455,492, forward strand.
CCCACCCAGAGGCACCCTGCCTCTGACAGCTGGGAGGGGCAGTGGAAAGGGCAGAGGGACCCAGCCCACAAGGCTGGGTTTTGAGTCATCACTGGACATTCCTCTGTGAACCTGCCCAAGACCCTTTTCAATCCATTTATGGACTCGGCCTCCACCATGACCAGTGGCAATGAGGTCTATGGCCCACTTAGGGCCCCTGTCAAACATGTTTTCACTGGTCTATAAGCCTGCTGCTTGTAATTTTTTCAATTGACGTGGTTCTTGTGTTACAAGAAACAGCAAATACATTTCCTTATCTACTTTCTCTGGATCTCTATCACACCTTGTCTTCCAGGCACTCCTTTACTAACATGAAGCTCAACATGAAACAACAGCAAGTAAGCCTTAAACTTAAACTACTCTAAGCAGTGACTAAAATAATAGCAGTGGATGCTCAGAGATCAGAGACTTGATGTTTTCATGTTCTGTTTTTTATCCCTTTAGACATTTCTCATGCCTTCACCTTGCTTAGTGCCAGGTGGACAAGAAGCAGCTAAAATCTATGGACAGAAATAAATGAGTCATGAAAAACCATGTTACACAGAGTTTTCAGTTGACGTTACCACTAAAAGAAACAATTCAAACCCATTACTGCTAGCAATCTCCAACATCATCTCTGTAACTTCCAGTGAGCCTTCTATTCATCAAGGTGTTTTATATAAATTGGATTATAAAATACTGCCATGCAATGCGAGGCCTGCACTGCTGGAAACCCTGGAAGCATTCCTTCTCTCTCATTTGAAATGCAAAGAATTCTCCAATATGGAAAAAATAAATCCTCCCAGTAATCTGTTCAATACCTTTATCCCCAAGAAGAATGAACATCATGTGGCAGTCAACATTCCTAGGATGCCTTCTAGTCTTGATTTATTTTTATATTTATATATTTTATTTTTCCCTGCTGTAGACAAATTCAGCTGGAGAAACAGTGAAAAGCACAGTGAATTTAAATGGGCCAAAGCTAAAATATTTTTTCTTTCTCTCCTTTTGGAAAGCCTCACATTTTTGTGAATTAGACATCAATGGAATGAACACATTCCTGTTAATACATCCAGAGAAGTTGCTTTCAAATTATCCTCTCTCATGAAACTAAATTAGAAAATAACTAACATATCTGGTCAGTAACTGCCCAGTTAATGAAGACCTTTCAGCTGTAATCACAAACTGCACTTTATCATTATCATGGTATCATAGTATAGTTAGGGTTGGAAGGGACCTTAAAGATCATCTAGTTCCAACTCCCCTGCCATGGGCAGGGACACCTCCCCCTAGATCAGACTGCTCAAGGCCCCATCCAACCTGGCCTTGAACACCTCCAGGGATGGGGCATCCACAACCTCCCTGGATATTATCCTGATATCAGTTTATATATTTAGTACATTTCACAGCATATCCTAACATGAACAAGCCTTTAGATGGAATTCCTAAAATACTCAGAATAAATCACTTCAGTTGTTTCCTTGAGCCCTTCAGTATTCCTATGCAAAGATCTTTCAGCAGAGGAATTTGGTACATTAACCAGGTGACCAAGGTAGCACGTACAGGATAGCGAGATTTCTGCTGATACTTTCAGCAGGGCTCCTCACTTTGCAGTTTTTGCAGATGATTGCTGGCTCTGTCGTGGCACAGACAACACTCACCCTGTACAACCTGCTATCATCTTTGTAGTAACAAATCACAAGACCGCAAGGCAACAAATGGAAAATAAACCCATACAGAAAACACATGTGCTGCAGCCAGAATGACAGCAACAGGTGTTATTTATCACTCAGAATACAGGAAATAAATTCAGTAACATGAAATGTGAATGGTTTTTATCTGTCCACAGGGTATCTTTCTGGAGAGCCAAATATCTGTGACTGCAGCATTAAGGTTCTTATAAAAGTGTTTCTAAATCACCCTTGGAGCAAAGAGCCAAATATGATGAATATGGAAACAAGTTTTAATTGTCACTGAATAGCAAAGAGGTTTCTATGGAGTGTGTTCCACAAATACACCTTGCTCCCAAAATTAATCCTCTGTGCCTTGAGCCAAACTGAAGTCTCAAGAGCGTTGCCAGTGCAGTATACTGTGTTGGGATGGATGTAGAGTTTGTAAGAAAAAGAGAAAGGTAACAGGGTTAGGCATTGCTAGCTGACTACTATTTTAAATGTGGAGAAAAGCCCATCTGATTTACAAGGCGTTACGCAAAAGGACCTGTCTGTAAATTAAAACCCAAGCCCATGAAGAGGAAGAGAAGCCTGTAACTCATTCACCCACAAGACACAGCAGTTTCAGACGTTCCTTTATGAGGCACATAGAATCACCAGGTTGGAAAAGACCTCTGAGATCGTGGAGTCCAACCCTACCTATCTGCCACTAAACCATATCCTTGAGTACCTCATCTACCCGTCTTTTAAACACCTCCAATGAAGGTGGCTCCACCACCTCTCTGGGCAACCGTTCCAGTGCCTGATGACTCCCCCCAGTGAAAATTTTTTCTTAATGTCCAATCTAAACTTCCCCTGCTTGTCCTATCACCTGTCATTCGGGAGAAGAGCCCAGCTCCCTCCTCTCTACAACCTCCTTTCAGGTAGTTGTAGAGAGTAATAAGATCTCCCCTCAGTCTCCTTTTCTCCAGGCTAAACCGCTCCTCGTACGCCTTGTTCTCCAGCCCCTTCACCAGCCTTGTTGCTCTTCTCTGGACACGTTCCAGAGCCTCAACACCCTTCTTGCAGCGAGGGGCTCAGAATCACCGCGCTCGAGGCTGTGCCGAGCGCAGGGGAAGGATGTCGGTGATCTCCACCGACAGCGCAGCAGAACCAAGAGCCGAGCAAATCCCACGGGCTCCCGGACTCCTCGCCCCGCTGGGCTCCTGCCCTCGGACGGGACCCCCCGCAGTCCCCAGCCCGTCCCGGCTCCCCATCCCGGTTCCCGGCCCTGCTCCCCGCTCTCACCGCGCGGTGCTGGTCCCGCTGCGGGCGGCGGCTCCTGCGGGCGGCTGCGGGCGCTGCTGGAGCATCCCATGGTGCTGCAGCCGCTTCCCCAGTGCCCGGAGCAAGGTGAGGAGGGGCCGGAGGTGCCGCCGTGTACAGACGGAGCCGGGAGGAACGCGGGGTGGCCGTGGCGATGGTGCCTTAAAACACGCCCCCCCCCCCGCCCGCCGCTCGCCCCGAGCCACCCCTCGTGTTCGCTCCTGCCCTTGAGGCGTTCTGCTGGGATGTGGAGGGGTGCGACGAGGTCTAAAGGGCTGCGGGTCTGCGTGCCCGCACCTGGAGAGCCACGAATTTAATCCCGAGTGAGTGTACGTGGGGGTAAAACTCGCTAGCAAACACTTCAAGCCAGGTCACCATCGAGTAGAGGGAGACCCGCACCTCGGGGAAGAGATTCCAGGGTCAGGGATAACAGGTGCACTTGGATGCCGTGCTGATGTTTGAGGGTCTATGAATGTGCTTGTGAACCTGAGACTCAGGGTGTGAGGGTTCTGTAGGAGAAACCAGTCCAGACGAGCCGGAGAAGAGGGAGAGGACTGGGCTGTCCGCACTTTCTGTGTCTGAACAGGCAGGTGCTGCCAACTGCAGTGCCCTGAGAGTGCCGTGTGCGGGTGCTTGTACACACACAGGGGGCTCAGCCTCCCCGCAAACGGGAACAGCTGCGGATACAAGTGTTGAACTGGGATGAGGAGACCTCTGGGGTCTCAGCAGCTGGGAGGCAAGAAGGAATCCCTGCATTGCAGAGTCCTCTGGATTCAGCAGCTACCTGTAACATCCTTAGCGTTGGCCTTAAACATAAAATAAAGATAATATGATTTTTATATTTGAATACAGGCCAAGGGAAGTCCAGGTGGCTTAGAAACTTTCCAGAAGGTTAAAATGAAGAATGTTTGCCATATATTTGCTTGCATAAGTGTTTTATTTATTGCACCCAAGACATGTTTCATTATGTCCTTCAAATTTAATCACCCATTCTTCTAGTAAACATTTTTTGTCCATCCAAAAACTTGTCCAGACAAGTCATATTGTCTTTGGACATTTGTCCAGGGTTTGTTGATGCCCTGCAGCCAAGGTGGAGCAGCAGTAATAACTCCAGCCAGGCTGCAGGACATATGGAAATACTGGACGTGTGGTATACCGTATGGTAATGTGTACTACTATCACTGTAGCACCAGTGTCAACCTCTGATGCACCTGGGAAATATTGATACAGATAAGGTGTGTCTTGTATGGACAGAAGGTGTACCCTGGAGCCCACAGACCTGCTGCATGTGCAATGCACACTGAGTGAACCTGCGTTATTCAGGAAAATCACCCGGCAAACATACGGGGAGCAACACAGGAGGGAATACACCACATAAGCCTAAACACATTAACTTCTCCTTCCTCAGCTTGAGTTCATTTTTGGACACCTTTTAAAAATAATAAAAGAAACCGTAGTCTGTATAGGTTTCTCTGTGGCTATAGATAAGATTTCCACCAGACAATAGACAGTGGTAACTTTAGCATTAGCAAAGTGGGCTGCTGTGTAAGGACAAACGCAGAAGTGCAATGAAGGGCTTAGTAGCTTAAAAGTTAATTTCAGAAACAGCTAGCGTTCATGCTACTGGTGTGAAATCCTGGCAGTGGTCTGGCAGGAGCTACATTGGTTCCCTACACAGCACAGATGTGGGTACCTCAGCATGAGAGATGGACGTGTGTGCAGACACCCAAGCACCCACCTACTGCCCACCAACTGGAACAGGCTCTGCTGCCACAGATAGGAAAGTAGAAGCATCTGTGTTTGTAAAGGAGTTCCAACAGCTGAGGAAGCTCCCAGCAGACAGCACATATGCAAGGAAGGGTTGGCAGACATATCTAATATCCCATCTTTTTTCTATTATGTTCTTCCAGAGAACAAAGTAAGGAGGTCTGGCCACAAGGAGAGACCCATTGAGCACTGGGCACTGAGGAAAATAAAAAAGGGAAAGCTACATTTGGCTCCTTCTCTTGCCTGCAGAGCTTTGTACCTGCTTCCCTTCATGTCCTAACCAAAGGCTGAGTTGTGCAGAGTGTACCTACCATCCATCTTACTGAAACAGCGGAGAAAGGAATTCAAGATTTACGAGGCCAGAGAGAGGGAACATGTGTGGGCATGTATCAGCAGCCAAGGGCGCTCATTGAGGTGGGCAGGGCTGCTCTGTACTTCATGTTCTTTCAACAGGCCTTGAATAAACTACAGAAATAGGAATGAGAACCCAAGGGCCATTTGGCAGACAACCCCCAGAATCAGTAGATAACAATTTCATGGTCTTCTTCTGTCTTCCCATGAGTAAAGTAGTTGCATCTTTTCAGCAGGAAGACTGGACACTATAGACCCAGTGCTGGAGTTGGGCATAGGTAGGGCCATGGTAGGACAAGGCTGCACAGCAGTGTATCAGCTGTATTGCCAGGTCAGGCTTGGACAATGTGTACTCTCTGTATGTCGTTCAGCACAAACACATTTCCATGGGATAGCTTGCGGCTCCACAGCTGCTTCTCTGCCACTGTCCTGCCTTGCTGGGAGCACCAAGATGATTGGTCTACCAGGTCACACATGCTGGTGTAGATTTAGAGTTCACTGTGCAGTCACAAACTGGTGCATGCTCCCTTCTTCATGCCTCTCTATGTTCAAGCAAACACCACTGAGGCCAAGATAGGGCTAGGACTGATGCAAGTTAGGCTCAAGCTTTTTATTTCTGCTTTCTAGACAGTGTGCATCACTGTGTTAGCATGCTCACCTATTGATCAAGGTAAATGGTAGTGACATGCACTTTCCAGTGAAGATGTGGGGTGAGAAGCTTTGGAAGTAAGGGTCTCAGGGTTGGGGAAGTGAGACAGAAGTCTGAGACTGAAAATGAGATGAGGTTCTTGGGTGTGTGACAGGTGGTAGAAGAAGGTAGAAGCAGAGAGTGAGAGGGTATGGGAGCAGAGGTTATGGCACCATCAATCACAAGTTATGCCCCATGCTTGTATAGACTCCCATAAAAATGACTGCAAGTGATCCAGTAGCTGCAGCACAATGTTAGTAGATGAAAACCCTTGCTAGCCTTCCCATCCCTTTCCCTGGGCAGGGCACCTCTCCACAGGCTCCCTGCCTTCTCTAATCTGAACCACCCTGGTACTACTCTAAATGAAGGCAGTACCAAAGTAGCTAAAAATAACCTTTAACAGCAAACAAACTAAACAACAGTCTTCAATTAGTTAATTTTATGAAGGAAAACTATTTTGCTCAGGACTGTAAATTGGGAAATTAAAATGAAATGTAAACTGGGAGTGTTCTGGGATAACTGTATCCTCAGAGGTAAAGGAACAAATATCTATGTGCTCATATACATAAACAGAAATACACTTCCAAAAGCAAACTTTGAAAAGATTTCTCTGAAGTCCTGGCAATTTTTAAGTTTCTCAGGCCAGTACTACATGATCAAACTTGTTTCACTCAGAGCTCACTAGGTGTTAATAATTTTGAATATTTGAGACATGATTCCTACTGCAGCTCTTAAATTTATATCTGTTATCTTATAGACCCAAATCCTGGGACTTTCCAAATCACAATAGACTTTTAAGCATTATAGTAGTTGTGAGTTATATTTTTTAAACTGTGACTTCTTTTGTGAAGTCTTTGGCTCTTCTGCACAGAAGACCAGGGAATAAAATATTCTGAATTGTTTATTGTGGCAGATAATTCAGGCCAAATGTTCCAGTGATGCAAGTTTGTATAGCTCCACTGAAGGCTGCTCTGTGATACTGATATATGAACTGCAGAGAACTTCTGAAACTGCTATTTTTGTTTTGCCTGGGATGGCAGGGACCTTGAAACTTGGCTCCTAGGACATACCTTGCAATTTCCTGGAAAGGAGGGAATCTGAAGATCTTATCAGACTAATTGCTATCTTTAGAAAGATAGAGCACAATTTGGCTCTTATAAAATACAAGTATTTTGTTGTACTGGCACTATGTTTAAGCTGGCTTACATATACAGGTATCCAAATGTATATATTTATATATATGCATACACACGTATTCCTTAGCATCCTTGTACTGTCTGAAAATACATCCAAGCTGTGCAGATATTCATGATAGCCACTACTTAACCTCAAGATTTTTCCTGTTCCCTAACGAGATAACCTTTCTTTGGCCCATTTTCTTCTATACCTCTTTTCTTTCCTTCCTTCCTTTCTCATAGTAAAGCTGCTGGAAGGGTGGCTGAGGAGAGGTTTGCATCAAGATCCAGGGGACCTGTACACTACTAGGATTCCAAATTCCCAGCAATCTGAAACAAAGAGCTGCATTTGTCTGCCTGACAACACAGGGATAGCTTGGTGCATGACCCTGTGAAAACTGGATGAACATGTTTGCATTTGCTGTAAATGTAATGATTATCAGAGAATACAGTCTGTCACTTTTGATAGCCCTGACAAGTGCAGAAGGAGAAAATAATGGCTGCAGGTGTTCACACATTGTTGTTGTGCAATTGTGCAGAGATGTTGACAGGACTGAAAACGTAAGTAGGAACAGGATTGTATTTTTGCATATCTTCATCCTATCAAAATAGTATGTTTTAGTCATACTGGTAAAAGACAGGTGAAGGCTCAGCTTTTCTGAAAATCAGTTGTCATTTTTTTAATTGAATCTTATCTTTCAGGGTCAGCGTGGGACCTCTGGCATATGAAGGATAACTGAAGATACACTGCCTGCCCCTTGCAGTGGATTTCAGAGGCTATGACTCAAAAGGACTCCCCCAAACCACAACACACATTTCCTGGTTCTTTTCTGGTGAGTGGTCTGTACACGTGATCCTCTCAGTCACCCACAACTGTGGCAAGGAGCAAGCCCTGAGCTCTACTCACCACCTGCCAACACTCAGAGAAGGGTTGGCAAAGAAGAAGTCCCCAGCTGTCAGGGTGATTCCTACATTCTCTAAGGATCAGCAATGCTGCTCCTTCAGCTTTTCAAAGAACTCAGAAGTTCATAGAATTTAACAGAATTATCCATCCATCTGCCCTAGGTTGTCCATGTACCACTCATTTTTGGTATTATTTTTTGCTTTTTCTTCTTTTCACTTTTTTTTTCCTGCTTTCCTACCATTTATCTCAGATAACTACACACCATCAACAACAGCACACATAAACGGCACACGTGTCTTTTTTCTTTGTGTCTCATATTACTGTCATCAGATTGCACATTATTCTTCGATGAGCAATGAGACCACTCTAGTAACAAATGGAAGGTGTTAGTACCATTGCATTTGAAGAGGCAATGTTTGGGGTTCCATAACATGGAGAAAAAGTTGCTTTGGGATTTCTCTGCAGAAATGCATGGAGCTATGCTGCATAGATGGATCCAAATTTGCAGTATGCCCAGTGTTTACTCTTTGCAGCCAAACTGCTGCAAGAGATACCATGGGTGATTCTAGCTAGCCCTGACTGTGCAGGAAAACACCTGAACTTGCTTGTCTGCACTCAAGTATGAGTGTACCTGAGCACCATGGCTTGCACCGTTGTTTGCTGATATGCTGGCACTGGTGTCTGTGCTGCCATGGGCACTCCCTGCCTTGCCATTTCACATCCACCTTCCTGGCCAAACATTCCCATCCACAGCAAGACATCCCACCAACTCTGTCAGTACTGCTGTGGCAAAAGCGCTGACTTGACTTATAAAAAAAAAAAAAGGAGAAAAAAAGGCCCAGGGTGGGAATTCCTTTGGCTGCCATCTCTGCTGAAGCCAATGTATTAGGAAATTACGTCCTCAACTAAAGGATGGCCATCAGACAGCTACTCCAGTCATGACTCAGGAATCTATGATCACATGTCCAGACTCAACGAAAACAAGGCTTCTTTATGATCTCAGGTATTTTCTATCTTCTAGATCACTTAGAATTTCTCAGACATGCCTAGTTTTTTTCATTTCCTCCAGGCCCAAAATGATGAACTTGTTATCCCATTTTTTAGGATAGGTTAATGATCCACCTGTGACTTTGCTCCCACTACTTTCACTCTCCTAATTCATGCCTCTGACTGGTGCTTTCTTACCCAACCTCGTCAGCATTTTAGGAGAGGGAAGGTGGTGACAGACCTCCTTCAAGCTGACTACTTTCCAGATTTGAATTAAATTATCTCCCTCTCTGTTGGAAACCCTGTCTCCATCCCTGCCTTCTCACTAGGCAAGTGCAGAGTAAGGACAGAATGGGACAAACAGTAAGAGAGGAGAAGCCCTGCTTTCCCCAGGTACTCTCCATTCCCCATATGCTCATCTTCACTGCTAAACTGAACATGAGCCTACAGAGCCCCTGAGACAGAGTAATAACCAGCCTGGCCTGTGAAAGGGTTGATCTCCCTTGCTGAGTGTGGCTGGCTGGGCAGGCAGAAGGGCTTGATGTGGCCACAGTGGCTGCTGTCGGCATTGGGAAAAGTAATGCTGCTTTTCCTGAAGCTGGCAGCTGTTCCTTGGCTCTCTCCGTCTTGAGGGTTGCTTGTTGGAGATGGTGATGTTGTCTGCTGCTTCAGTGTCTGTGTAATATTGTCCAAGGAATTCCAAGGCCAAAGCCTTTTCTTCCTTCTAATGTTGCTTTCATCTGACTTGGACTGGCCCTTTGACTTTATAAAGGACATTTTATGGACCACAAACCCACAGGAGAGGCCTTCACAGCCACAGAAGGGAGATTTGGGGGTTGATAGACAACGGTGCTCATATCTGCATGTATTCCCACCTCCACACACCACAATCCTTATTCCACCCAGACTTAGGGACAGAATTTGGGGTCCAATGACCAAAGCCCCTGTCAGAAAGGTCTTTAGGAAATGCAGAGGGTTTTTTTTTTTTTTTTAAACACATCACTGGAAAGAACTAGTTTCAAAAACTCTTGAGGGAAGTACTGCATGCTCTCCTAATTTGAGCAGAGGTTGCAAGGGTATGGCTTGAAAGCAGCTCCCTCTTCTGGAGTCCTGCACAGCTGCCACGTTTTGCAAGACAATGCAGAACATGGTATATAGTTGAAAGGAATTACACAGACGACTTCACAAGGTCCACTGAGCTTTGTATTCTCTTGCCAGTAATTTCAACAGGCAAGAAAAGATGAATGTTTTACCTGACCACAACCAGCCAGGTAAAATTTTAAAGAATTAAGAGCAAAGTCACAATTTGATGGAAGGAATAACAGAAATGCACCCGAGTGCTGGGAGGCAGAGAGGAAGAGGAACGAAAGAATGAGACATAGAATGGATTTTACTTTTCAGCTGCCATGGAAAATAAAAGTTTGAGGTACACTTCAAAATTTATTTAATTTTATTCTGTTAAGGGCTGAAAATTATTTTGTCACATTAAGGGAAATTGGACTATAGGGACACATAAAAATGTAACATTTTAATGTTATTATTTGCATGCATTGTCTATATGTGCTTAAACCAGAAATTATTCCTAGAGGACTTTACAATTAAAGATGGAACAATGTCTGAGTTTTACCATGGATATTTAAGCTCCACCTAAGTTTGGTGATGTTTTTTCTAACATACCTTTCTCACATCTTTATTGTAGTGTTGGCAGTTCCAATCTTAATCTAGGTGCTTAAACTAGTCTGTCAAAACCTAAAGCTGTTATGCAGTGTACATACAGAAAAAGTGGTTGATATAATGGCGTGCATTTTGACCAAAGGCTGCTTGTCACTGAGAAGGTTATTTTGTTCTATTCTGATAAAGTGTGTGATTCTATACCAGAAAAAAGTCAGCATCGAAATTGCCATATCAGTAGAAAGTCATAACAGTTTATTGCTGTAAATTATTTCCCTTATTTGAAATAAGCTGTGTTAATATAAGCATACTAGAATAACAGAATGCAACATGTTTTGGCTTGGCTTTTTAGTTTGCTGCCCCATATCCAACATTTGCAAAGGCATCAAACTTCCTACAGTCAACAAGCACAATGCTCTCCCATGCTCGTGCTAATGCAGGCAACACTAGAAAAGCTTTTATGCTAGCTTTATAATATCATAAGAAAATGTATATGCCTTTCTGGTCCAGTGCGTCCTAAGAGCATGAAGTTGTTCCAGCAGAAGACTTGCTGTCCTGTGGGTGGACACTTGGGCCTCTGCCTGTGGGGGTGTCATAAGGGAACTCCCCCAAACTCACTCCCCAAACACCCACATTGCTGCACCAACTCGAGGTGTCTGTCCTAGGCTGGACACCTCTGTGGGATGGGCTGTCCTTAGCCCATAACTGAGAAGGCTAGCATGTGTGGCTTCAGCAAGCCAATTTTCAAGCTGTTGGTTTCCAGAGCCAATGGGGAGCAGGAGGAGGTTTCTCTGCACCGTGACTCCAGTGCAGCAGAGGCCTGAGCTGCTCTTGCACAGGCCATGGGTGCCACACAGCCAGGTGGGAAAGTGCCATCACTTCAGCAGACCTGGTGCCCAAGCTAAGCCCGTTACACCAGGCAGCCTCAGACCCAGAGCTATTCCCAAGCTCAGTGGCACCAGTATGTTTGGAAATCCAGGTATATGCACAGTCCAAGGCCGTATCTCACTTGGATAAGTGGTGTTCCTCAAGGGACCAGTGTTGTTTAACATCTTTGTTGCAGACGTGGACAGCAGGATTGAGTGCACCCTTTGCAAGTCTGCTGACGACAGCAAACTGTATGGCATGGTTGACACACTGGAGGGAAGGGATGCCATCCAAAGCAACCTTGACAGGCTTGAGAAGTGGGCCTGTGTGAACATCATGATGTTCAACAAGGCCAAGTGCAAGGTCCTGCACCTGGGCTGGGGCAATCCCAAGCACAATTACAAGCTGGGTGGAGAACAGATTGAGAGTAACCCTGAAGAGAAGGACTTGGGGGTGCTGGTAGGTGAGAAGCTTGACATAAGCCAGCAATGTATGCTTGCATCAAGTGTGACCAGTGGGTTGAGGGAAGTGATTCTGCCTCTCTACTCTGCTTTCGAGAGACCTCACCTGGAGTACTGTGTTCCGTTCTGGAGTCCTCAACACAGAACAGACATAGATTTGTTAGAGCGAGTCCAGGGAAGGTCCATGAAGATGATCAGAGGGCTGGAGCACCTCCCATATGAGGACAAGCTCAGACAGTTGGGGTTGTTTAGCCTAGAGGAGAGAAGGCTCTGGGAAGAAGTTATAGCAGCCTTCCAGTACTTAAAGGGAGCCTATAGGAAAGCTGGATAGGAGCTCTTTATCAGGGAGTGCAGTGATAGGATGAGGGGAAATGGTTTTAAAATGAAAGGGCGGAAATTTAGATCAGATATTAGGAAGAAGTTTTTTATGTGAGGGCAGTGAGGCACAGGAACAGGTTGCCCAGAGAAGTTGTGTCTAACCCATCGCTGGAGGTGTTCAAGGCCAGATCGGATGAGGCTTTGAGCAACCTGATCCAATAAGAGGTGTCCCTGCCCATGCCAGGGGGGTTGAACTGGATAATCTTTAAGGTCCCTTCCAACCCAAACCATTCTATGATTCTAAGATTCTGTGACAGTTTGTTCACAATCATAGAGCAGAATCAGGGACAGGTGGATGTTGTGGGGCCTGGTGAAACGAAGGCTCTGCTGCTTTACAGAGGGTGCTCAGCATCAATGGCATGGAAATGTGAGGCCAGCCCAGTATGTGTGTCTGTGGCTTCTGATGCCAAAGAGATTTGTTTCCTCTGATTCTGCCCCTCTATTCATCTCGTGAGACCTCATGTAGAGTGTTGTGCTCAGTTCTGGAATCCTTAACATGAGAAGGATATGGAATGGTTGGAATGGGTTCAGAAGAGGGTTACAAGGATGATCAGAGGGCTGAAGCACATCCCATACGAGGACAGGCTGAGAGAGCTGGGGTTGTTCAGCCTGGATAAAAGAAGGGTGTGGGGAGACCTTATAGCGACCTTCCAGTACCTGAAGGGGACTACAAGCAAGCTGGGGAGGGACGGTTTACAAAGGCTTGTAGTGATAGGATGAGGGGGAATGGCTTTAAATTGGAGAGGGGAAGATTTAGACTGGCTACAAGCAGGAAACTCTTCACTGTGAGGGTGGTGAGGCTCTGGCACAGGTTGCCCAGGGAAGCCGTGGCTGCCCCATCCCTGGAGGTATTCAAGGCCAGGTTGGATGCGTCCTTGGACCGCCTGGTGTGAGGACAGCCCCATGGCCGGGGGGGGTGGAACTAGATGCTTTTAAGGTCCCTTCCAACGCAAGCCATTCCACGATTCTATGATACCCCATACAGTAACTTCCCACATCAGCCCTGCGGCAGAACTGCCAATCCCCGCAGGGACTCTCCACGACCAGCGCCTGAAGTCTCCCTCAAGGCCGTGACGGGAAAAAGGAGAATTTAAAACCGCTCTGTGGAACACGGGAGCCCAAATAACTGCCGTGGAAGTGCAGCGAAGCAGCCTGGACCACCCCGCCCCGAGCGCCCTATGGCCATGCCCGCGCCAGCACAGGCCACGCCCCCGCTCAGCCAACCCCTGTCGAGCTCTTAGCCAGCCCCCGTCCCGTCCTATCACAAGCCACGCCCCGCGCTTTGCACAGGCCACGCCCCCGCCCCATGCTCAGCCAATCCTCGCCGCGCTCTCACTCAGGCCCCGCCCCACGATCACACAGGCCACGCCCCCTCTCTCCCAGATCCCGCGTGCCTCCGCTACTTCCGCCCGGGCTCGCCGTTGGCGGTGGCGCGCAGGCGCCTTGGCGGCGGCAGGAGGAGCGATGGGGCCGCTCGCAGCACTCGCGAGAGCGGCTGGGGTGGGATCCGCGGCGCCTTGTGGGAGTTCGGTCCTTTCTGGCGGCCCGGCCATCTTGGCGGCGCGTCCGCGGTGAGTGGGGCTCGGCCGGGGCGGCGCGGGCGGGCGCGGGGGCCGCTGCCGGGCGCTAATCCCTCCCCTGTGTTCCAGTTACCGCCCGACCCGACGACAGGCAGCACCATGGTGGCCGCGAAGAAGACGGTGAGTGCGAGCGGCCCGGGCTCACGTGGCGGCGGGGAGCGCGGCGTGGGGGCCGGGGCCTCGGGTCGGCCGTGCCGCCCTCGCTTCGGCTGCTGGGCGCTTCTCGACCTCTGATCCGTCCCGGGCGCTGCTCCGGGCGGCTCGCAGGGCTCCGTGGGAGCTGGAGGACCTGGAACCGAGTTGCCAGGGCGGGCGGTGCTGAGCGTTTCCATTTTCTGCCATGTTCTCGCCTTTCTCCTAGAGGAGTTCTGGCAGGCGTGAGCCTCTTGTTAGATGGTGGTGTTCGTCCTCTGGAATGTGCTTACTTGCTGTAGTGAGCACCACGCTCTCCTGTTGGGACTGTCCGTTCATATTGCGTGAGGTTACTTTTTTCGGCTGTTAGCGTCTGTCCTGGCGTAGATTGCCAAGGCAGAAGTAGTATTTTCTTGGATTTGACTTTAGAGTTTAGCAGAGTTTTAGTAAAGGCCTGTCAAATACAGTCAGGCGTTACTGATTAACAGATAGCAGCAGCAGCAGTGCTTTAAGAGGTATTTTGCTATTGTAAGGTACGTGGGTAAGAGATTTTTGTGAAATTGGGAGAGTAGTGTCAGCACCTGCCCCTTATCCACAAGCTTTTTCACACTCTTATAGCAGGCTATCTTTTTTATTCCACTTTGCGAATTATGGGGAAATATTAAAACATTACTTTTATTTCTGATTCTGTTTCCTTATCATAGAATCATAGAATAGTTTGGATTGGAAGGGATTGATGGATGAATGTCCATCATCTAGTTCTAACTACCCTGCCAATGGGCGGGGACATCCTACTAGACTAGGCTGCCCAAGGCCCCATCCAACCTGGTCTCGAATACCTCCAAGGATGGGGTGTTAGGCTTTCTTATGCTCTGTGCCATTTTCCAAAATCTAAAGTAACATACAGTAATGCTTTTCTACATCTTTTTCAGAAAAAGTCTCTAGAGTCCATAAACTCTAGGCTTCAGCTGGTTATGAAAAGTGGTAAATATGTACTAGGATACAAACAGACTCTGAAAATGATTCGGCAGGGCAAAGCCAAGTTGGTCATCCTAGCCAACAACTGTCCTGCTTTGAGGTAAGAAGTATGAAAAAATAGTTCTCTTTCAAACTAAGGCAGGTTCTTTGTGCAAATCCAGCATGTGTGTCATGTTAATTGCTACAGTGAATTAATAAAACAGAGTACTTTGCTTGCACATTCCAGAGTCCTATGAAATAAAAGTAATGGCTTTTTTGGTGTATGATGGTTTCAGGTCTGGATGTGGTGAAATGCTTCCTAACTTTTTTTTCTAGCTTTATTATTCGAAGAGGTTGCTCTAGCAAAGTTTCTGGAAGCTTTTCACACTGTGATAGCATTCATTAAAAGTATTATGATGCAGAGTTCTGGTGCTTTTTCAAAGAAGTGTATTGGAAAATAACTTTACAGGTAGCAAAACTGGTAAGTGATGTTTATTTAAACTATTTGAAGGACACAAAACTTGCTGTCCAAGTTAGTTATAAATTTAGGTTCCTGGTTGGTGAAATGATTTTTGTTGACAGTGAAGTTTTTACTAACTTCCTGACATTTTCCTTGTTGAATTCTGGGGCCCTTTTTGTCATCAAGGAGTATTGACAGAGTCAAGAAACTGTGAATGCAGAAAACCAAAATTAGATGCTTGAGAAATGGCAGGACTGTTAAAAGTAGGCAGCATATTAGTAGGGATCCCCAGAGTGCTTGGGGAACAGTGCTGGCCACTAGAATCTCCTAGTGGAAGTCAGAAGAGAAAGAAATATAGAATTTTTTTTTTTTTAAGAAAAATGCAGTTTCTTTCACAGCTAATGGCAGCCTGATCTCTGCTCAGCATCTGCCACTGGCATTAATGTAATTGTTTATGCACTTTGGCTTAGCTCCTACAACCTTTCATAGTCTGAAGTTTTGAATTCTCTTCTTTCCTGTAGAAATGAGCGTGTGTAGAGGCAGCAGCCTCAGGGATTTGTGCTCCAAAAGTGGGTTTGACATTGCATACCTGTAGCATGCTTCTGGATAAGGGTTCCTGAGCCACAACGCGGTATCGATGTTGTCTGGGAAGGAACAGATGTGTTTTTCTGTGTGGGAAGAAAAACTGTAAGGTTTAAGTTTGATTGGAGTTAAGGCTGCTCTCGCTGTATTTCAGTTGGTCAGAATTGTGTCAGTACTGTAACACCTGGATTTTGAATTTCAGAAAATCGGAGATTGAGTACTACGCTATGCTTGCCAAGACTGGTGTCCATCATTATAGTGGCAACAACATCGAATTGGGCACAGCATGCGGAAAATACTACAGAGTGTGCACACTGGCTATCATTGACCCAGGTATGTGTCTCTTGCTGTACAGTGACCAAATGGGTGTGTATCAGTTATTCCTCTGTTAATCTGTGAGTAGCAGCACTGACCAAGTAATGTGCAGGGACGATGAGGTACTCTTCTGTCCTTTTCTGTTGGGTTTAACTCTTAATTTCTTCTGATCGAGTTCCCATTCTTTTGAGAGTGCTAGGTTTTTAGAACCTGAAGTTACTGCTGCTTGTGTTTGCTCATAGCTCCTTTTACCACTAAAACCTGTGAGCGTGTGTTTTGTCTACCTGTCAGTCTGTAATGTGGTTTCAGTGGCTGATGGGCTGTTTCTGAGCCCATCAGCTAGAGTGTGAGCTTGTGTAGCATGCTGCTTGCATCAGCCTTGTTTGACTGTTAATTTAAGACAAAGGATTGCAAGTTCTCCTGCTTCCCGGAATGATAGATACAAAAGTGACCCATATGCAGGTGGATATTAATCCGGAGTTGAAAATTGTATATTAAATGTTTTATTTTAAACCTGTAAATCTGTGTGTAATTACAGTGGATTGGTAGCATTCCTCATATAGACTGCGAATTTGGGGACTTGCCATCCTCTTTCAAAAATTGTGTTAGAAGATAAGATTGATTCTTCTCTATTTGTTGACCAAAATGCATATACATAGATGTAATTATTTCTGTAATAACTTTCACCAAATGCAACGTCAGTTTGAATTTGCTGTTTCTTCAGAAAGCTTTACTTAGCCTGCTTGTATTCAAATACCAGGTGTAAACTTAATTTTCAAAATGTTGCTTTTAGGTTTGATTTTGGGGGGCAATGGGCTTAACTGTAAGCTATGGCACCGCAAGTAAATGTGATGCGAATATTCTCGCTGTCCTGATATTTCCGTGATCAGGGGAGGCTAGACATTCGCTATATTAAAACTATGCATTGTGTCCTCCAGGACTAGATTGTTGCTCTAGTACTGGCTTTGTAAATGCTAGTGACAGGTGTAAATGCTAGTGGCAGGCAATCATAAAACTATTGTGCATAGCTTAAGAAAATACAGTTACAAGTTATTTTTTTTATCAAGCCATGAAAATTACCAGCCTTTTTTTCCTAAATGTCTTTGTATGCTTTTAAGTTGTAGAATCAGTGTGCTGTGTTGTCTTTTTTTAACTTTCTGACTTTTTCCTGAGAACAGATCTCTCTGTGGGTCCTCTTGTAACAATGTGGTGTGTTGTTTTTTTTTTTCACAGGGGACTCTGACATCATCAGAAGTATGCCAGAACAAACCAGTGAGAAGTAAAGCTGTAAAGGTGTTATTTCTACAATAAAACTGGTTACAGATCTGTTTTAAGAAAAATTTGGTTTATACATTTGCTGGTTTTAGGGAACAAAATATATAAATGAAGATTCATTGCCTCTGCTGTGTTTGCCCTTCTCTTAGAAATAACCTTCACTGGACAAAACTTGCCTCTATTTCTCTAGAAGTTGTGGATCTTGAGAGGTGAGCGAAGTAAGACTTTATCATGGCAAGTATGATGCCAAATCCTAACAGGCTAGGGCTTTCTTAGTGCTTGGATTTGGTATGCTAATTCAAAACCAAGTGGTAATGTGAGGTACAGTAGCAAATTTAGGATGATGGTGGGGTAAAACAGAGGGTATACTTGCACTCAAAAACTTCACTATTTCTGCCAAGTCAATCACAAAGTACTAATGCAAATTATTTCCTCTGTCTTTTCTTTCCAAGAGAATATCTGTCTGTCAAATAGCAGACAGGATAGCTGCTGGACATATGTATAACATTATAGTTTCAGTAAGGTACCAATTTAATTCTCAAAACTGATTTTAAATTCGGCCTTTTTCTTAAGTTTTGTTTGAAGACATTACCTTAAGAGACAGATTAGTCAGTGTTCTCAAGTCACTGTTGCTGAGGACATTGGTATCTTACAGCTCTGTGCTTGGTTTGTGTGAGACCATGTATGTTCCTTAATAGTACTAATTATTAATTGAGGTGCCAGTGCTTTGCTGATGTGCAAAAGACACATAATGAAAATCTGTATGTACTGATACCCTTGCAGAGCTTGCATTCTGTCTGCCAAAGTACAAAGTACCTTTTAGAGCTTTCTGTTACATATCTATGTGCACTCATTAGCTTACCTGAGATCACCTAATCCGATTTTGATGCAACTACTTCTGGTATAGAACGGATGAGGTTGTGTGTTTCTATTTGGAGATGGTAAGGAGGCAAACCAGTGAGCGCCAGAGCAAGGGAGGAAGGGCTGGTATCTCTTACCTGTTAAACCACAGATTTGGATCAGTTCAACAGATAGTTTAGATGCTGCTGTTAGTGTGAAAGTAAAACTAGCAGAAGAGAGCCTCTGCTGCCAAGGGGAAGGAGTAAAACTTAAAAGCACTTTATTTGGCCAGAATGGCTGGAACCAATTTGCTGTTTTCATTTGTATCTTTGTGTTTGACAAACAGGTATGCAGCTAGTTGTATTGCCCAAAGAATGTTTTTATTATTAAAATACTAGTTGCTTTCAGGGAAGTTGGAGAATCCTTGAATGCTTCCAGGGAACAGTAAAGGAGAACTTACACGGTCTGGATGTGGAAAGAGTAAAAATATTTGAACATTTGGATTGTGATGCCCCAATAATCCAGCAGACTTTGCACTTTGTGCATTTACTTTCATTACAGTTTCAACACAAATGTATAAATTTGTATTTTTACCTCCAGCTGATTTCAGTAGTCTGCTCTTCTTTGAAGAATATTGGTTGAAATCTAATTGCTGTGAATGCTATCCCACTTACGTGTGTGTGTAGAGAACTGTATGTGTCCACACCGATAGGGTGCTTCAAATACTAGCAGAGTGAGTGAAGGGAGATGCAGAAAAGCAAGGCAAATAAATTTGTACCCTAAAAATACTGAAAAACATGGAGGTTTCACTTCAAAAAATAACAGCATTTTATTATTTTGCATAGCTTATTTCAGTTTAGTTCTGCTTAATTAGAATTTTTGCTAGTTACTAAATTGTTTATATATATATATAAAATTTTGAACATTTCTTATCTTCAATCAATGCAAGACAAAACACATCGTATACAGATGCAGGGACCAAAAATATTCTTTTCAACTTCAGACACAAGGATGTGTTATTTTACTTTGAACCAGTTTAAGAAAATAGCTCTGACAAGTTTGTATGTATAAATATACAGTGTAATATACACTTCAAATTTTGGTCAATATTTTAGCCGGTTTTCCAAATCTTCCATTCTCTTAGTCATTTCTTCCAGTAGACAAAAGTTAAGGAAAGAGAGCTACTGATAGGATGCATTAAGAGAAAAATGTTAGTTGCCCGATTGCTACGGTCCATGAACTTGTCTTTGTTTCTCTTTTTTATTACCCTCTTTAACTCCCAGTACTTTTTGATACAATGCTCTTCTCCATTTTCTTGCTTTACTTTGATCAGCTGAGTTGAGAAAGCTGTGTGAAGCCCCATTCATTAGCAGGCATGCCTCACCATGGAGTTCAGGCTACAGCTTATTAAAAAGGCTGCTTGTTCGGAAAACTGGCTATTTTCCTCTGTTTTAAAGGGAAGCAAAATAATCTTGGTTAATGCTGTTTAAAAGAATTTTCACTTAATCACATGGAAAACTAAGTACGTGTAAGCCAACAGTAGATTGTAAAACTGTATGAGCTCCATGGCTGCAGTAAGAATGTCTGATGGCAATTCCTGCCCTGTGGTGGTGTAGTGTAGGGTGCTGTTTCCACAAAGCCAGTGGTTTCCTGACAGATGTGGAGTAAAGTACAAGCTCCATGGAAATAGGGCTGGCTCCACTGAAAGTAACAAGCTGTAGCAATGCAAAGCGGTGTACAGCATCCATTTCCTGATAAGGACCTCCAGCTGACAGGAAAGCTGTGTCCGCAGCAGGAGGAGGCTGGTTACCTGCCCTGTCCTCTGCGAGAGCCGTGGTAATGCTGGAGCTGGGGGAAGCTGAGAGGAAGAGGAGGTCTAGCATCAAGAGAAAACCAAAGGCATTGAGGCTCACCTTAAAAGGACTAAGTTACTCCACCCTGTTCTTTGTGTGTTTGTCTAGTTTCTTCGATTTCAATGTTTTAATGTCTTGCACAAGAAAAAATTGAGAACTGGCTGTGTAAAAGACCTTTGACAGGAGGCTGTTAGAAATTGGCACTAGCCTGCCCATACATAAGGTTTGTGTTTGGCAAGTCCTCAACTGTCATGCAGAAGCGATGCACACTAGCATCATTTGAGATGCTTTCTATGCAATGTCAATCTTTCTTGGGTGTTGAGGAAGCAAAATTCAAGCCCTAGAAACTGTTCATCTCATCTACTAACAGAAAAAGTTAAATGTAATTAGATACAAATGATCAGCTTGGATTGGTTCCTCTAAAATACATATTCTGTAACTGTAGCTAGTTTTGTAGCCAGTTCTCCCTTTCCCCTTAGGATGCAGGCTGGCCAATAGTTTTCTGCAGTCACCAAGAAGTAGCCTATCACTCAGTATCTGAGCTGCCCTTCATTCAGATAAGGCAGAGAAATGGGATTTGTGGTGGAGGGGAAACTGGGTAGTTCTTAGTTCAAATCAGTGCTTGCAGAGTGCTCTGGGGAAGTGCTTGGCACTTCCTATCAAAATGTGTGTATCTGGCTCAGTGCCAGCAGCTTCTCCATCACCTTGAGTCCTTCTCAGACTCTTAAAATTAAACTACAGGATTGGCTGCTCAAATAGTAAAGTAAAAAGGCTTTTTGAGTAAGCTCAGAGCTCCTTGTAGCCCAGCTCAGGAGATAAAAGATGCGGGAAATGGCCTAGAGATTTTTCTCTGAAGTAATTTGGAGACTGGTGAAGTCCCTTCAGAGAAGTATATCTTGATGAGCATATGAAGCACCTTGCAATAACCTTATGTGGTGGCTGTTTACCCCTTCATGAAGTAATTTTGCTTTACATGGAGTAATTTAAAATAGGTGAGCGATCAGAACATGATTCCTTAAGCTACCTGCTGATTCACTTGGGAGGTGAGGGAGATATGCTGGCTGCTGCGGTTACACAAAATAGCTAGAGGTAAGGTCTGAACTGGTAGGCAGTATTTTGCATCAGGTCGACGGAGCCCCTGTTAGCCTGATTCTGGGCAGACTTAACTCCACAGGTTCCTCAGCTTGAGACCGTTTTGTCCAGGAAGCACACAGTTACGAGCTATTGGTATTGCACTCTTCTGTGCAGAAGGTAAGTGCTTATTGATCCTGCACACAGTTGGGAAACTTAAATAGAAGGTGTCATGTCTTCTTACTATTTATTTGATTAGGCAGAAGCAGCTTTCATCAAGAAAACACAGGAATTTGCTGCATAAATACTGCATGATGCAAGATACTGCAGAAAGCTGAGTTGCCAGTTTGCTGCTGTTATCCCCTGAGACATCTGGTGGGTGTTACAGAGAGCATGGAGGCTACTCTACTAACAGCTGTCTTGAAAAGACGCTGACTTTTGGGGAGGAAAAATGCTGTTGATCTGCACTTAGCTAATTTTTATCTGCATATTTGTTTACGCAAAATTAATCGTCTCTCAGTCCTCTGAATTCCTCTTCATTTGGAGTACTGTTTTAAGTGACTCACTGCCTCTGGCGCTTCACCAAGCGGTTCAGAAGGGAAACATCTATATTCTGACTCCTGTAGCAAATAAATACTATTTCAATACCATCTGAAGAAATAACCTAAAGCAAAGAGTGTTAGTCTTGAATTTGACCAGTCATTTCTTTGCTGTCCCTAAGGGGTTAGGAATTATTAAAAGTTAAGATCCTTATTAATAATTCAGTCCCTTCTATGAAGGAGAGGCAGATTTCAAGCCTTAAAAGCTTTGCTTCGTGGAGATTAACAAAGATTAACATTATCTGTTAAGTAGTTCAGCTTTTCACTACAGTAGATTGATTTGGGCTATGGAAACAGCTTAGACTTGATGTGTTATAATTACAGTTTCTTTTAACCTGCTCCCCACCCCCACCCCCCTTACGTGCAAGAAACAATTATTCTGAAAGGATATATCGCTGGGTGAGTTTTCTTACTTCGTTGGTTGCATAGTTCTGGAATGTCACAAGGTTTTCACATTTGCACTGGTCTTTATCTTTTGAAGCTTTTGCTGAAAAACAGGTAAGCATAGGCTAAATGCTGAATAGATGGAGTGGGATGGGGGAGGAAATGACAAGGGCTTGTAAGTGCAGAGCAGCTTTAATACAGCTTGTTCTGAAAACGGGTCAGCATCCAAAGGCATGCTCTGGGGCACACTTTGTAAATACTGGAAAATGGCACGCAGCGCTTAGGCCTATATATTCAAAGAACAGTCAGGATTATTCTAAACAAAGGTAACCTGATTACCTGTTGTTGAGTGAGTGTGACTGTCTTCAAAAAGATACTTGTGGTGTATTGCAAGATTGGGACAGGCAATGGCATCTGTGATGGCTATTGTGGTTGATTCAGGTCCTGCAGGAAATCCCCCAAAAGTCTAAAAATCAAACCCACTTCACTTACTTATACCTTATGTTTTTTTGCTACTCACATGCACAGAGTTCTCCTTAATTAGTGAATAATCTCACTGATTGCAGTGAGGATCGCTCATGGAGAGGACTAGGGATACAAAGATGAAAAGGAATACAGCCTAACAGCTCAGTTCGCTGTATACATGATTTTAGTTGTGGGTTGTAGAACTGAAAGTAAGTTGTGAAGGTTGCAGTGAGAAACAGAAGAGACTGAAAGCTGGACATGCTTTAAAATATCAAGCACAATGTTGAAATAAAAGTTTCCCCATGAAGTATTTAATTTGGATGGTATAAGAAGCATGCAGCCATGCGTTTGTTACAGTGAATCTCAAATTTTTTTTGTACAAAGCAGATCTGAATTGCAGAAAGGAGGATAGCTGGAAGTCACGTAAGAAGGGGAATGGGATGAGCAATTCTCCAGTAAGATTGTTAGGGATCTCTTCAGGAGGCAGCATGAAGGGGCAGCTTAGCAATGATCTGGGGAGGCAGCAGGACACTGACTAAAACAGCCAACCTGAAGGCTGTGAACCAGTCTTACGAAGCCTCCCAGATGATGGATTCTGCTGGTGAACTGACTCTTTCAAGGCTGGTAAGAGAGAAATTGCCAACAGAAATGAAATCACAAAAGGAACAATAAAAACGTTCACATTCCCTAGAAATTGAGATGTTTCTTACCAGTAACTTGGTGTTTGTCTCTTGTAACACATGAAGAATGCCTCATACCTGTGCAGTTTAGAAGAGGTCCAGTGTTGGTGGAAACTCCAGGACTTCACCCCTCAACTCAAGACTTTGAAAGGAACTATTCCAAAGCCAGAGATGCTTTATGAATAGATTAATAGCAGTGAAGCAATCTGAAATGATAACAACCTACTTTGTGTCCTTTAGTGAAAATTCTTGCATTTTTCATTGTCATCCATCAGTTTTTCAGGGTGAACTGAGTAAGAATAAAAACTCAGAGGAGGAAGAAATTTCTTACTCCTTTAGTTTTCTACTTTGTAGTGGGTATCATTGATCAGGGAGTTGGGAGTGCTTAGATGAGAAGGGTAGAGTTCATTTTTGCTTGGAACTTTAGTACATCAAATGCAAGTTACTAATTCATGAAGCACAGCCTTTTAAGTGTAGGAATTTATTTTAGAGTGCACATACCCATCTTTTTAGTCAATGGATGTTTGGAGAGAAATGGAAACCTATTTTATACGTTAACCCCCTGCAGTACCCCTTTCTTGCCGCGAGAGGGTAGTATAGAGGAAGCGTTGGTTTCTTAGAATGGCTTCTTCTAGAAAATAAATGCTTCGCCATCAATTAACTGTGGAGCCCTTAATGCCTTAGAGGAGCTGAAGAACATAATTTAACAACTGCACGTCTTGATCAAGTATTGCAGGGAGTGGATGGAGCATCTGGGACGCCCTCTGCCAATATATTCAGAGTTCCCTCACTGAAAGTGAATGTGTGAAGGTAGGAGGCAATGGTGCAAACTCTCCTGATGTGCCACGAAGATGTAATAGGGAAGTGGAAGATGCTCCGGGCCCCATGGGTTTGTTAGAAGTGTTGGGATCTCTGTTGGTCTAGTGACTTTTGACATGCATAATAATATGGAGCTGTGCTAAGATGAGACCTGGGTAGGGGCTGGAATGACTGAGCACGAGGAACAGGGAATGAAGAGATCACTGGCTGAGTAAGACCAGAGTTCAGTGGGCAGAACTACGATATGCATATCAAAATGTCTGCGTGGGAACCAGCTGGTGGAAGGAACACAGATTTTTGGAAAAGAGTTCATGGCAGAGGGGTGTGGGATGTGATCATGACATAAGGAATGAAACAAACTGGGTGAGGAGCCTAACGGATGAATGATCAACTGGGAACAAGGATGGTGAGATATCCAGCGGAGGAGGGAAGAAATAGGTTAGATGAACTTTGAGTGTTTGACCACAGGTAATGACTTGTTCTAGAATTCATTTAATAGCTGTAGGCTAGCCAGGAGGCTGTCTAGGATGTGCAGAGGAACAGACCTGAAAAGTTTGAGATTTGGATGCTGGGCTGGTAAGACCAGACAAGTAATTATGATTCAGATGTAAAGGGCAGGAAAGAAGACTGATAGATACACTTTTAGAGGTGTGGCAGGTCTCCAGTCTGGTATGGGAATTGGACATTGCAGAAACTCCTCTTCAGAAAACTGGTTAAGGCCCAAAGATTTCTGATCTCATCACCTCTGTGAAGCTGTAAATAATCAGACAAGTACCTACAGAGGCTGCTAATCCTGAGTCCCCTGGTGAAGTCTGTGCAGTGAAAGTAAGTATCCAAACTTGCTGA
Source organism: Cuculus canorus (assembly GCF_017976375.1). NCBI lineage: Eukaryota > Metazoa > Chordata > Aves > Cuculiformes > Cuculidae > Cuculus > Cuculus canorus. Next base: position 24,480,592 of record NC_071402.1, read on the forward strand.
GAGAGTGCTAAAATTAGGTGTTTGGTTTTAGTATTCTGTTTTGTAATGAAACCTAAATATTTTGCTAGGAAAAGCCTATGAAAAACTTTTCAAAAGCAGTGGCTGACTATTTGCAGCAGTGATAACGAACGATCCGCAGCTTGGAAGGAGAACAGAATGTTAACCAGCAGACTGCTGAGCACTGTCATCTGATCAGGGCTGAGTCTTGTGACAAAAATAGTATGTGACCATGTAATGAAAGGCTCCCACAGTGCACATGCTCAGAACACGGGTGAAGAGGCAGTCATGATGAGCAAATATTATGTATGACATTGCTGTAGCCTCGTTAGTGCTTCCAGTCAGATGAGAAATGCACACGAACAAAGGCAATGAATGGGAACCTTCTGACTGAATTCCTCTTCATAAGAAGCAAAAGAGAAAACCACTTTTTTTTTTTTTTTTTTTGCTACTGGTTGTCAAGAATAATTAGTAATAATCAGCAGCTGTTCTACAAGGTTGATGCTTTCTTGCAGAATAAAAAGAAATCCTTAACCTAAAGGAGATTTGGGAGGGGCTTCTACTTTATTTGGAAACATGTAGCCCATCCACAGCTGAGACTGGGGATGTGAGGCTTTGTTAGTGGAGTCTCTGAGGTTCAGAGGGTCTCCCAGTGCCCTCACAGGCTGGACCCTCAGCAGTCCTCAGCTAAGGACTGAGGCTGAAGTAAAAATGAAATTACTGCTGCAGCAAAGATGGGAAAAAATTTAGACTGTAAACCAAAACGGAGGGGGAGGGTGGAGAAAGAACTTTTCAGCTTGTGTAACAAGCTTGGAGGCCGAATTTCTGGTGGAGTGAGTCAACGAACAATAGGTAGTCCTGGAGTGTCCAGAAAAACAGTCCTCGGTTCACAGGTGTGAGGCATTGCCTGTGAGTGAGAGAGGAGGGCAGGAGCTGAGAGGCACCAGCTGTGCCTGATTACTAGAGGTGTAGGCTAAAAACTGCCACAAAGGGGCAGGATTTGCTTATTTTTCATATGCTAAGTAATGTGGTTAAAAAAACCCAAAAATCGTGGTTGCTAAATGCCAGTTGAGGCACTTTCTGGGTACTTCAAGGATGCATTTCCATCACTGAGCTCTGGGGCTTGCTAATGAGTGAGAATTATTATACCGGTTGCCAGATAGTTTTGGTTTTGGCGTCTCCCCAAGCTTTTAAGATGGCATGCTGTCATCAGCAGATTATCTGTCTAATCGGAAACTTAATTGAATGGGCTTGGCTTCATATTAGCGTAGTATTTTGTATTTCAGAAAGGTGGAACTAGAACTTCTTAGGACTGAGAGAAAGATGAAGAATATATGAGCTAAGAAACATTCTCAGATTTTTTTTATTTAGATACTGCCTTGACATCTGTATGAGGAAGAAACACACTAGTACTTGCCAGCCAATTTTACACAGTAACGTTACAGAAGAAAATAAAATCTGTTTGCAGTCAATTCCAAGAAAAACAACCAAATAAAAGCTAGTGAAAATCAAATAATCTTCAACAATTTACGTCTGACTTATTGTCAGTGACATTTCTGAATTTTGTTTCAGGTACAGATTTGAATGTATGAATAATACTGAGTCCTGGGGATGTGTGAATGGGAGATACGTGCTGTCCTCTCTCTGGATGAACAGCTTTCGTTCCTGCTCACTTACCCCATTCCCATTGCAAAACTTAAATTAGGAATGTTTATATAGAGGCTGTTTGTACCAGAGTGAGGAAGGGCACTTTCTGGAACAAGCCTTCCGCATTTGTAGAGCAAAACTTGGAGCTTATGCATAACCCAGATCCACCCTTTGTGTCTGTGAATGTATGTTCAATGAACTATTTTAAGTCTATAAATACACACAACAGCTCTCGATGGTTTGGTTTGCTGTGGTTTAGGTTTTTGCCACTGGTCTTAAGATTGATTTTTTTTTTTTATTTTTATTTTTTTAATTCTCATTAAGACACTACAAATCCCTGATTATTTTCCTACATTCCTAATGAAGTAGATCATGTGTCTTTGTCAGGGTGGGGTTCAGTGTATGGCTAACTTAACTGTAGAAAAATAAAGGGGAAGGAACAATTGATTCTGGACACCAAAGTGAACATTGTATGCAACCCTTAGGAAAATAACAGAAAGACAATTGTTATATTCCTTTACCTGCTCGTAGGTTAAGGGTATATATTCCTCACATCTTAAAGGGCAGAAAAAATTACCATGAGTGACTTAAGCCTTGCAATGCCTGGCACCAATGATCTATACCTAAAAATGACACTAGCTGTCCTGCAAAATATCTATAAGCATTCATTCCTGTTCTATCTCAATGAAAGTGGAATACTGTTACCTTCACAGATTTGGGCTCTTAGCTCTTCGCTTATGTCCTCCATAGCTGTGAAGTCCTCAGCATAAAAGAGGTGTTTATATGATGGCTCAGAAGCAATTTCCAGCAGTTCTTCCTCAATTGCTTTTCCTATTCCAATGGCATAAATAATTATACCTAGATTCCAAAGAAATTTAATTATTACATCAGCGGTTCTAAACCCTTCTTTCTCCATGAAAGGAAAATATGAGCATTAGTCATTTTAGAGAGAAAGAGCACAAGAAGCTTATGTGCTGGTGTAACTTTTAAATTGAACACGCTTAATACGCTTTAATAAGAAATGTGTGTGAATTCACTGCTTTGCTGTAATTAACAGATTTAAGTTTTTAAGTTAAAGAGATAACAAGTGCCTGGGCACCACTGATAGTAAGTGAAACCAGAAAGAGTACTGCAAAACATCCACAAGAATCACACAAGTCAGCCTCACAATTCCTGGTTTGCATGTGTCTGTGTATGTAGGGTGTGTGCAATAAAGCTAATTACTGGGTTGATGGGAAGACTTGTCATATATGGGCAAATGGAACAGAATCCTGAAAGATGGCAGTGATTTTTCAGAAAAATCTAAATGCGTAATGTTTTATCTAAATCCTCACAGCATGTGGAAGCTGGATTCTTATACTGTAAGGGAAAATAACGGGCCTATGGAGGTAAGAACAAGGGAAAAGAAATGATTTGTGGGGCTAGCAGAGAAAAGCATTTTCCCTGCAGAGGTGCTAGGGAGAAAGTAAGTGAGGGTTTGTAGTTTCCTTCACTCTGAGAGCAGGAAAGGAGGAAGTGGTTCGTAGCCCTCTCACTGAACAGATTTTAGACAAGCAATGAATACAAATCGGTGATCTTCAATGTCCCCTTTTTCAGCAGGTTTTTTTTTTTATTCTTGTGAACATATGATCGCATAAAACATTTCTCTTTACATTGTTTTGGCTTAGAAAGTGTCCACAACTAGTACTGATTTTGTGATTCATAATATAATTATAAGCTTCATAGCATTTGCAGCTGTTATTTATAAAATTCAAGAGCAGAAGCTGCCTTCCTAGCTGGTTGGTTTCAGATAAGACTTAGGATCTGGAGGTTGCTTTATTAGCACAGGGTATTAACAGCTACACACTCACTGAATTGCAACTTTAACTTTTTTTGCTGAAGAATCCTGGGCCTGATAACGTCATAAAATATGCATTTTTCAACTCCTGAACATTTAACATAAGCATCTCCTTACTTTCCGTCCTGAATCTTCCTATGATTGGACTTTAGCCAGGAAAGTAAAATATCCACCAGAAGCTGATTCAGTTTAATGAATGGACCAGTCAGCTGATGTCTGTTGCTTTTTAAAGACTTGGAGATATCAGTGATAAAGCATGCAAGGCCAATTTCATATTCAGCATTACTGCATTGCCTATGCTGCAATTACACAGGGGATGGATTTGGCTTGTAGCGTTACAAATATCAGTGTAAGCAGTCTGGGGCTGAGGTTTCATTCAGCAAGTAAGCAAGGTTGGCGTCTACTTCTTTCCTTCTTCAGTCCTGTAAATCCCCTATGTACTTTTCCAGATCTCACTAGCTAGTGTATAAACCCGTGGTTTTATTTTTAATATTTTAAAACCCGCTTTGTTTAAATGGCACCCTTATTAGCACGTGCTCTTCTCATATCCTTGGGTATTTTTCCCTTTTCTCCATACAGAGAGGTATAATTTCTGACCAACACTATACTAATTATGTGTCAGGATATAAGCAATATATCAAGTCCATAAAACAAGAACAGAAAAAATGCAGCATCTTCTAGAGTCTGGCTATTTTCTCTGTATTGTGGGCCATATTGTTGACTCTGCTAAACAGTTGAAAAGTTTCTGATTTGTGGTACAGGTGTCCTAGAGGATGGAGTTTTGCCCAGACATATTCTAAATTGAAAATCACCAGTTTTCAGTTACGTTCAGCATATCAGCTGCTAAGGCACATAGAAGGATACAGCACTACAGGTATATTCTTCTGCAAAGAGGACCCATCTACCTTCCAGAACACTATCAGCACTACAAAATCAGTTAAAAATAGAGAATATGTGTAAATTAAAAAGTAACAACCAGTTATTTCCATAGTATTTCTCAGAAGGATAGATTTCTTAATTTCAAAGTGATAGGTTGGGGATTTGTTGTTTTCTTAACGATTTCTGATTAAGCTCACAGTGTTCCTGAATCTCTATCAAATATCTACCCTTATGGGATATGTTCAGGGCACTGCATCGCATGCCAGGTGGGTCATATTACTGTGTGTGGATGGCACAGAACCCCAGCGGTGAGACGTTCATCGCGGGTCCTGCACTAGAGATGACATATGTGCCTTGTAGCAAAGGCTTCTGTGAACAGTAAGGACCTGATGTTCTGCTGGAGTGGTCACTGTACCAGCCAGTTTCCTATGGCAAATGCTCTCTTCATTAGCACATACCGCAGCACATCCATACTATTACTACATCTTATTTTTAACAAACATCTCCACTTACCATTTCTCTTTGCTCTAGCAGCCCACTCGGACACTTCATCTTGGGCTCGTCCATCCGTAAACACAATGGAGATTCGAGGCACGTTAGCTGAAAATGGTCTTGCTCCTTCTGTTTCTGTGAAGCTTCTCTCAAACATTTTCTTCAGAGCCAGTCCTGTCATGGATCCTCGCCCCATGTATTTCATTTGCGATACAGCTTTCTTCATGTCTTTGGCTGAGCTGAACTGCTTTAATGTAAACTCTGTGCGAACTTCAGTGGAATACTGAAGCAAACCAACTCGAGCAGCTTTGGGTGAAATCTCAAGCGTATCCAAGATTCCTGAGACAAATTGTTTTACTATTTCAAAATTTTCCTCTCCGAGACTTTTTGATCCATCAATCACAAACACCAGGTCAACTGGGCCTTCAGTGCATCCTGTGAAATAAGCAGCAGTGTTAAGATCATGAAAAAAAAACCCCAAAAAGCTGAAAAAGGGACCTCGATACCCAGGGAGTGCATAAACCCAGAAATCACATGGAATGTCTTGTTCCTGGCTCATCCAGTCTTGCCAGTGGGTCTAAAGATGTTGCGTATGGTCTATATCAAAAGCTAAGGGTGTGCCTGGGATCACGTATTTAACAAAAATATAACCACAGTGAGTACTTACTGAGACATACTGCTTTGTAGAATACTACAGCTCCTAAAAATACAGCAACAATCAGCAATTTTTTAAAGAATGAATGCTAAGTGGAGAAAACTGTATAACCGAAGAACTTAGCTAGGATATAGGACTGAGTTGCCATCGTTTTCTTCCAGGGATTTTCTTCCAGGGATAGCCAGTATGCTACTTTTATGTTTGTGTAGCTGATCAGCAATGAAAGATACATTGCAGAACTAGCAGAAAGGTAAAAGTGGTAGAAAGGAGTGAGTCAATGAAGACACACTTGTCTACAAGGTGAAAATCGAGGAGGGACAGGGAACAGTGAAGCAAAAGCCAAAGAGGTTGGGGAAGGCTGAGCAAGAAAAGAAGGGTTAGGTAGCTTGCCCTAGAGCACAGGTTGAATTTCAAGGCTGGGGACAACATTCAGAAAACACACATGGATCAGAATTTTTTATAAGGTTTTTTTACTTTTGATTGTAGCTCTCTAACAATCTTATAATTAGAAGGATTATGTATCGCTGAAATTAACCTTTACTGGTTTACCCATTAAAGCTGGGAGAGAATCCAGGAGACCAACACATTTGGAGTTCTCATACTTCTTGGCAAGTACACATGCGAAAACCAAAGCAGTTTGTAGGCACTCTGTATTCATGACAAGGTTAGGGAATTTAGGGCCTGGAAAATGTCTTCAAAGCTGCAGACTGGATTTGCCAGGTGTATTTTTGTTCTGCAGAGCAAGTGCCTCCAGCAGGCATAGACTAGTGTGTTTTTTTGCAATGGCTGGCTGCAGAGATGCTCAGCTCTAATTTAATTTCCAGGGAGAATCTGCCTTACTAAGGAATGTGAGATATGCATCTCGGTCTGGACCAAATGAACTTTGACCTTGATGTTTGTATAGTAAAAATGCTGTGAGCACAATACAAGAGAGAATTGTGCAGCTGTGTTCAGTAGTTTGCAAGTCTCAGATGAATACCGTGCTCAGCTCTGGGCATCACCTTTAAAGACAAACCAGAGAGTCCTAAGTTTCACAGCAAGAGCAATGAGGTATTTAGAAAGTATGACACATGAACATTTGAAGGAGCAGAGATCGTTTGCTTAAGGAAAGATGAATATGAAGCATAATACCTTTATAAGCTGTTGAAGGGGATTATTTCAAACGTCAATAAATCAGTTGTTTTCATGTGAATAGAAAAGGTAGCAAATGGCTTAATCTACTGTAAAGATAGGTGCTTGTTAGGAAAAAACATATTACAAGGGTTATAGCAAGAAATCAGATTACTTAAGACACTGAAATTAGTGACACTCTGTCATTAGAGAGTTTTTGAAACATTACCGTAACACCTAACAGCTAATATTAGATGTATATACTACGATTCTGCCTCAGGCGTATGCCATGAACTAGATCACTGCTCAAAACTTCTACAAGTGCTCTTTGTCTCTGCCTTCTATCATGGAAACCAGCAATGATATTTTTTCATGTGTGTTTTAAGATTTCTAAATGTCTGTGGGTCGCGCAGGGTAAGTGGAAAGGACTGTGCCATTTCTTATTATTTAAGCTGACTGCAGACTAGACTAACAGAGGCTGAAGGGATTGTCTAGAGGGCGTTAAGTGAGGATTTGGGATCTTTAGATACCTCGAGAGTGAAAGTTATCAGAGTAGATCTCCCACAAAAGAGAACTGCATGTACATTCTTTCCACATTTATTTCTGCTTTGACTGCAGAAGTTACTGGAGATATCTGTTACCAAGTCAGTGTAGGATTAAGGAATTTTCAGCTTTAAAGCTTGGGCTTTTCTTCTTAGACAATAGCTCTAGTTTAGAAATGCTGCCCAAGAATTCCTTTTCGCAGTCATCTGAGGAAAAGATGTGTCACATGTGCTAAGGCAATGGAAGTGCGGTGAATAAGAATATCAGAACCACCTCAGTACCATTGTGCAAGTCAGGATAGGGCAGCAGTGAATGGTTTTAGTTAGGGTTGAGATCAGCCATGAACATGTCACCATTCTTTTGGTAATAATAGCATATTATAGCAAAATAAAACATCCATTTTTGTAGAACAAATGTTTTTACTGAGTTCCAGTAGAAAAGATCCTCCTCCACTATTAGGGGCTGATGACATAAAGGCACGTCATACTCTAACCGTTTCATGTTAGAAGATAAGCAAACAGAATTAATGATATTTCAAAATTGAGTATATAAAGATAAAAGCTCTACAGTATATGAATCTGATTAAAGTGCACATTCCTTGATAATTAGATTTCACATTGGCTTCTTTCTAGATGTTTGGACAGATTTATTTTTATTATACTTGATGTTATACCAAAACAACTGTTTCAATTTATTCATCTTTTGCTTATCATAGCATCAAGTTAATCATTCAAGACATTTTCCATCACACTTACATATGCTTTGGGCTTTCAAATATTTGATTATTTTTGAAGTGAGTTATTTTTTTAAGGGAGGTCAAGTAATTTTAGAAATAAAAACCACAAATGCTTTCTAAATAAAATGTACTTACTTCTGCATGTTTTCTGATCCTCTTTGAGTACATATCCCTCCTGACATTTGCAGATGTATGAATCGTCATTATTAACACAAATATGTTCACAACCATGGGCAACTGATTTGCAGACATCTTTATCTAGGAAAAAAGAATATTTATATGTATCCTACTTAACAGATTTATAAATGCAAAGACATGATATTTGAAGAATGTATGACAATGGAGTATAAAATTTTTGTTTGTTTATGTAGCACTGACAGAGAAGACTGGCATATTCAGATTTATTCAGTTACTTACTTCGACATGTTTTCCCATCTTGTCGCAGGACAAAACCCTCATGGCACTGACAGCTGTATGAATTGTTATTGTTAATGCACACATGTTCACAGCCATGGTCAATGGATATACACAGGTCTCTGTCTAAGAATTGTTAAGAAAATTTTCTTATTAGACAATTTCTCAACTGCAAAACTGGCATTTACAAGCTTTGAGTGAAATTAAGTCTGTTATTTCTTTTGTGACTGAAAAAACATATTCCCCGTAAAAGTTTCAGCTACTCACTCCTACATGTTTTCTTGTCTCGCCTCAATACAAATCCCTTGTGACACTGACATGTGTATGAATCGCCATTTGGAACGCAGACATGTTCACAACCATGGTTGACTGTTTTGCAGATATTTTTACCTTGGAATAATGAAAATAATCTTTAGCAGTTAGCAAGGTAAATAACTTTTACAAAACGTAAAAATTATAGCGTTATTCTTCCATGAAGATGCTTACTTCATGAACTGATTCTGTATTAAAGACAGAAATAACACACTACCATTGCATAGTGTATCTTATTCACAAATCACAAAGTGCAAACCAAAGATTAAATAACTTACTCCTGCAAGTTTTCCCATCTTCCCTCAGTGTGAAGTCCTCATGACACTTGCAGATATAGGAATCATCAGTATTAACACAAATATGTTCACAGCCATGGTCAACTGAGTTGCAAACATCTTTATCTGAGAAGAGTGGATGAAGTTTGTGAGGTTTGTTAGGGAGAAATAATATATTATTTTAGCCAACTCAGATAGTTGGAAATCACAAATGTTCATGTGCAAATGCTCACAGACACAATACTTAAAAGCCTCTGATGTGGTTTAAACCCAGCTGACAACTTTGCACCACACAGCTGTTCACTCACCCCCAACCCCCAGCAGTGGGATGGGGGAGAGAATTGAAAAAAAACTCATGGATTGAGATAAAGCTTGTTTAATAGGACAGCAAAGGAAGAGAAAATAATAGTAATAATGATGATAAAAGAGTATACGAAACAAGTGATGCACAATACAGTTGCTTACCATCCACTGACCAACGCACAGCCCGTCCCCAGCTAGCAATCCTGTCCCTGCCAGCTCCCCAGCCAACTTCCCCCAGTTTATAAACTAAGCATGACATCATGTGGTATGAAATATCCCTTTGGCCAGTTTTGGTCAGCTGTCCAGGCTGTGCCCCCTCCCAGCTTCCTGTGCACTTCCAGCCTCCTACCTGGCAAGGCATGGAAGCTGAAAAGTCCTTGACTCAGTAAAACATCAGCACGTTATCAACATTATTGTCATCCTAAAGCCAAAACACAGCACTATACCAGCCACTAGGAAGAAAATTAACTCTATCCCAGCCAAAACCAGGACAGCCTCAAATAAAAACATACTGTTATAGCTCAGGCTACTCACATCTACATGTCTTTCCATCTTCCCTCAGTACGAATTTTGCACTACACTTGCAGATGTAGGAATCTTCAGTATTCACACAAATTTGTTCACAGCCATGGCTGACTGAATTACAAACATCCTTGTCTGCAAAAAGAGAAGAGTCGGTAGTCAACACACATCAGCAGAGACCTTGATTATATGTGTATCTCACCAAATTGAGTTCTCATGCTACTTACTTCTGCAGGCTTTCCCATCTTCTCTCAGTAGGAATCCATCATGGCATTTGCAGATATAGGAATCATCAGTATTAACACAAACATGTTCGCAGCCGTGGTTGACTGATTTACAAAGGTCTTTATCTGAAAACAGATGACAGCTCTTGCTGGTTAGTACGTTTCTACACAAGCATGAGCTACAGATAAAAGGTATGCTGATAAATATCAGACTACTTACTTTTGCATGTTTTTCCATCTTCTTTTAGCAGGAATCCCTCCTGACACTTACAAACAAATGAATCACCAGCATTAACACAAACATGTTCACAGCCATGGTTGACTGATTTGCAAATATCCTTGCCTGGGAATAGTTAGATAATATTTAATGTCATTTATTAGTTAAACTTTTTTTTTTTAATATAATAAATACAGAGACTGTGGGGGTAATCCTGTGAGCAAAGAAAGATAGAAGCCTGCAAACTGAAACCAAATCTCTGGCTAGTTAAGTGATAGAGAGCTTAGTTTACGTGGAGCATGAGTTCTTTACCATATGAGAAGAAAGAATTGGATGGTTTGGATGGCCTCCCACTGACAATAAATTATTTTAGGATTAATCTGAATAGATTAAGGAGGAAGACTTTACATTAAGAGCAGTAAGGCTGAGAAGATGGAATAATTTAGTACAGTCATTTAGCACAAATTCATGCTGGTTTATACAAAATTAAGCAAAACACCACAGGACATGAAGCAAAATATTTCTTCCTTATATCTATTGCCAAAAGTCTGCATAAACAAACCACAGAGGAATAGGAACTACTCATTTGAGAGGATGAACAAAATCTAACTGATAGTGGTGAAAATTAATGTGGGGATTTGTATGATGACAATGTAAAAACCAGTTGGTTAAAACCCCTTCAAGAAGGACAGATGGGGAGAAAATAATGAAGTGGAACCATCTATCAGCATTCCCTGTTTATTTTTCACTGCAACACAAAAGAAAGTATTCTCAATTGCTAAAGGAGAACTACCTTTACATATAATGTAGAACAGTAATGACAGCCAAGTTCAGATTGACTCTTCAGCAAAATACTTAGGTATAGTGTGTAGGGAAGAAAAAGAATCATAATTTTACATGAACTTCAGTCTGAGCCAAATTACCTCAAGATCTCATGCTGCCAATATAAAAATCCCAAAAACTACTACAAAGGACAATCTTCTAACTCAATAAGCATTACATTTAAGACATGGCAATGTAAACTAAATCCCATTATAGCAAATAAAAAGCAAGTAAAAATTAGCATCTGCTTATACACAGCTGTGTGCAACTCAGACACATTTTTTGTTTATAAACAGAGTCTAATATAAACCAGCAGGCAGGAGGCACAGCTATTTCTTCAAATGGATGAATTTTACTTAGCTGAAGGAAAATATGAGCCACAGTATTTTGGGATGGGAGAAGGGGGGGTAATTAAAAAAAAAAGTGTGTTATTTCTGTGTTCATACAATGGGGCATTCAGTAAGGCAGCAGTCTTTGTATTTATATTTATTAAGGAAACAGCTACAGAACTGACGTTACATGGATTAACACTGGCTAGAGAGGTCTTCAAAATAAATTGTAAATGGAAGAGTAACAAGTGTCTCCCTTTCTAAGAATCTCTCCTGCTCCTCTACTACTTAACAACCCAAAAGCAAATACAAAATAATCACAGACAAAGTTTGTAGGTTACACCAGCTCTAAGAGAATGGCAAGTAAAAATAGAGTAGCTGCTGATATATGGAGATATAGATTTTTTTGCAAGATGGATAACAGCAAATTATATGTATTTTTAAATAGACAGAACTAAGCTTACGCATTTAGAAAGAATGAATGAAGGCTGTGCTTACAAGATGTGGGACATGTATGTGACTGAGATTCTTAAAGAACTTACGATCATGGTAGATACCGAATTGACTACAAGCGCTAGCAGAATCTTTTGGTCACAGACTGATGCTTTATTTGGTCATTAAAAAAGATATATATATTTTTAAAAAAGATAAAAAATTGACACAGATAGGTAGATTCAAATAAGAATTAGGAGAGTTATAGTTCCTCTGCCCTGAACCCTGCTGTATTTCCCATTAGGAGGCTGTACCACTGTGGTGCCCCTGCAAGGATGCTGATAAATAGCAGAGGTTTTAGGGGAGCAGTAAGAGTCTTATGAAAAGATTAGGAAATATCTAAAGAGCCTGAAGGAGTTTCATCTGCTTATCATTTACAAAAGAACATGCTAAGAGGTGAAAGAACAGATTAAGTCATGATCTGCATGAACATACACAGAACAACACAGTGGCAATTAGAACTGCAACCCATCAAAGTAAAATGCAGCAACATCCTGTGCTCAAGATTAAAACTAACATACTCAATCTAGGAATGAACTTCACATTTTAAAAGCTACATTCAAACCTTAAAATTAGCTGATTTTCTGAAACATATCTTTAGTTCAAGCAATAATTAATTCATAAGATATCGAGAACAATATTCCATTCTGACCACAATGAATCAGTGAATAACCACCTCATAAAAGAAAAATGAGAGCTCTTCTTTTATTCATAAGCTACTTACTTCGGCATGTTTTCCCATCTTGCCTTAGTACAAATCCGTCACGGCATTGGCAAGTGTATGAATCGTCATTATTAACACAAAGATGTTCACAGCCATGGCTGACTGATTTGCAGATGTCTTTATCTAGGAATAATTTAAAATTTATTTACTACAGTTTGATAAATGAGGACACTTCCAAAACTTTAAAAACTAAAAGTAATAAGCTCCTAGAAATAAAGAATTTATCCTTCTTTTTATTAGGCAAAATTCCCTATAAGAAGACCCACCTCTAACAATATATGCTTTTTTAGTACACCTCTGAGAGTAAAAAAATACAGTAACATAAAATTACTTTTACATGTTTTCTTATCTTCCCTCAATATAAAACCCTCATAGCACTGGCAAATATGAACTATAAGCATTCATGCAATCATGGTCACAGCCATGGTCAACAGAATCGCAAACATTTTTATCTTGAAAAAAAATAAGGTTGCCAGTATATAAAACAAGTCTACAAATGCATAGATTATAAACAAAATCCTCTATTAATAATAAGGATACTCACTTTTACATGTTTTTCCATCTTCCCTAAGTGCAAATCCCTCATAACACTGGCAGATGTATGACTCGTCAGCACTAACACAAACATGTTCACAGCCATGGTCAACTGCACTGCAAATGTCTTTATCTGAGAACAGTTGATAATATTTGGTTAAAGCACATCTACAGTGAATGTGTTGAGCAGAGAGAAATAATAGCTTCTATTAGGCCAACTGATATCAGTGGAAAAAAGGTACAAAATTTAGGCAGCAAACACTCCTAACTCTTGTTACCTGAAAAATTTTAAGTCTTTTTTGTCTCCAGTTTGGCTATTAAAAGACACTATTTCTGTCCCGGGTCCCTTATTATCTTCTGGGAGGCATAGCAATACTACTACTATATTAAAAAAATTAAGTGTTGTATTTGTTAGAACACTTTCATAAATCTACATACTGTAGATAAAAGTCTGAGTAATTATCAGAACACTTACGTCTGCATGTTTTCCCATCTGCTCTCAGCAGAAAACCTTCATGACACTTGCAAACATAAGAGTCACCTTCAGTAACACAAATATGCTCACAGCCGTGGCTGACTGATTTGCAGATGTCCTGTCCTGGGAATGATTGATAGAAATATAGGTTTTGAATGAAAACATGTTAAAAAAAAATGTAGATATCAAAAAAAAGGGGTTTTTTTTTCCCCAGTAAGAAATGAAAATCCCTTTCTTTCCTTGCCTGATGCACATGCAAAAATGTTCAATAGATACCGGTCACTCACTTCTACACGTCTTGCCATCTTCTCTCAATACAAATCCCTCACGACACTTGCAGATGTAGGAATTGTCAGCACTAACACAAATATGCTCACAGCCATGGTTGACTGATTTGCAGACATTTTTACCTGGGAATAATTTAATAGATAAAGAATTGTATTAGTTAAGGACAAGATGTTTGAAGTCTTATAGTTCCCAGTTACTGAATGCTCTTGTCCTTGCTAGTATACTGGACTTAATCCTGCAAACCATTTAAAGCTCTTGCTGTCTTTTTTCTATTATAACAAAAAGGTACATCTTTGTCCTGCTAATTTTACGCCCTTACTATTAATGAAAAGTGCACTGTTCCAGTTCTAGAGTTTGTAGAATTTCATGTGTCCTGGCATGCACATTAGCGACCCACAGGGATTTCCAAGAGCATGTAAATCCATATCCACATTTCAAGTAAACTTTCTGGTGAGAAAGAGATCTTCCTGTTATCATCCTTTTATCTTCAGTAATGAACCTGCTCAAACCTGAAATAGTTATGCTTTTTTTTTCTTTCTCTGTGCTTAAGTTCAGGAGGTGTTTGTCATTTTTCTGTAAAGTAAGATTACAGAAGATTGGTGTATGCAGTATTTAAGGGTAGTGAGAAAGACAAATTATATGATCCTGCTGTGAAATTATGAAAAATTGTCGGCTAAAATTGGGCAAGCAGAAATTCAGTGGGATTTTCTGATACAGAATTATAATTCATGTTTCAAAATAACTATCATAGTGATCAAAAATATAAAAATGGAGAAAAATTTGCAATGAATTTTTCCTTGATATCTGCCACTCATTGTAACTGCATAACATAGTCAAGCGTGTAATGCAATTATAATATCTCTTTTGCAGTCATCCTGTCTCCATGCTGGACAAAATGAACTTTCCATTAATCATATTTCAAGCTTCATGCTGAATAAGAATTTAGAAACATTATATATTTTGCCTTGATTTGAGAAGAATATTGCAATTGTCTCATATAAGGATGGATGTCAGAATAAAATAGTTTTGGATCCACAACTGTCCAGTTTCAGGGCTACTTGTTTAACAGCGACAACATTTAGGCTGTGATTCAAGTGCCTAAAAGTATGCAGCCAGTGCTATTTTAGATGACTTAACATACCCGATATATTGACACGCTGCTGGCAACTATGACACCGAAGGGGAAACGATGAACTTGGGAATCGTCAAGCACTTAAAATGACACTAGACAGCAACATTCAGGCAATCAAATCCTACCTTACAGATATCTTTTGCATGTGTAATAAAAAGCTAACTCGGAGTTGCTGAATAATAACTTACGTTTACATGTTTTCCCATCATTACGAAGCCTGTATCCTTCAAAACACTGACAAGTATAAGATCTGTCGCCGTTTACACACAAATGTTCACATCCATGATCACTCAGAGCACAATAGTCAACTCCTGCAGGAGCAATTGAAGTTATTACAAAAACTAAGCCAATAATGAATCAATTTGTTTTCATTTCTAGTGTTTGCATGGCAAGTAAATACAAATACACCAAACAGCTTAAACAACAATCAAGTTCCTATCTGATAATATAAATATAGCTTCAATAAAATGTAAGAGGGACTTGTGGTGTAGTTTCCATTGGTTGCTTTAAGCAGAGCTAAAATCATATGATTAACATATGATTATGCTTAACATTTTCTATGCTTAACATAGAGTCCATGTCTTAGCACATAGAAATTGAATTTAAAAAAAAACAACAAACCAAAACACTTTAGCAATTATTTTATATAAGACAGTTGTAAAAACATAAAAGCTATCTTGTGAACATTCTTAAAATACAGTCTCTAAGTGGGCCTATGTGAAGGTGTCAATCCCCTGAACTCACTGGTGTGCCCAGCCCAGATGCTGTGGTAGCAAGCAGAAAACCTTTCAGGGACCTCAGTGGGCTTTGGCTTAGACTGTACACAGTTTTGCAAATAATTGCAAATGATAAATATTATCAAATATAGTCAATTTTTCACCTCAAAATTCCCAAGTGTTTCTCCTCTGTAATACAAAGTCACAGGATCCATGGGACCCTGCAGGCAGCACTTGCTACTGTCTATTGGCTACTACACACACCCCATGTCACTCTTTTTTGTAACTAGTTGTCAGACTAGAAAACTATTTACCATTCAGGCGTTCCCCAGCTGTCTAAATTATACTTGCATCAGTGTATATGACAACAGAATTGCAATTCCCAGATGTTTTCCTATTAGGAGTTGTATATGTTAAATATTAATCTCTTACATTCAGCTGCTCATTTAGGAAATCTCAAAGTGTTATATCTCTTTCCATGGATTGGACAGTAGGACTCTATAATCTTAAAGATCTTTTTCAACCTAAACGATTCTATGATTCATGATAGCCTAAAAACATCCACCAGGTTTCAACAACTCATCTAGAGCTGAGGAATAGGACAAATCTCATTTTTAAATGTATATGAGGAGAGGGGTGTGCTGGCAAGAAGAGGAGCTATTCACAAGGACTCAGTTTCATTGCACAGGGGCATTCTAGAAGCCATAGGACTGTTTTAATGCTGCTGACAGGTCTCAAAGTACAGCCTGGAGGAAAATAACTCAAGGGTGAAAGCCTGATGCTTTTTTTTACTACAAAGGAAAAGAGATTTTCTATTTATAGGTTGATAAGATGCCATAGTTTGGCTGTTTCTGTTGGACCAAACTCTGGAGCTGCTCCAACAGTCAACAAGCTTGAAAAATAACATACCTCCAAAACCTGTAGAAAAAAATGACCAAAACCCTCTTGTCAAAGAGGTCTAGGAAAACTTTTTTTGCCAACAGGCAAAATTCATTCACATTCCTCTTTTCCTGGCCCTTTATACACATTACTTTTCCAGTGAAGGAGGCAATTCAGCTATTTGTGAAACTGCAATGATTCTCAGATAATATAATGGGTGGAGAGCTGTCAGGAAAACTTTTGTTCACTTATTTAAAGGCTCTCATTCAGAATGTAAAGCTCAGTGTGGGACTTTCACTTCTCCTCTTGCCCCAGGTAAGCTGATGCAGCTGGGGGAAACTACTGTCAAGATGACAGGTCTGGTGGCTGAAAAACTGTGCTCAGCACCTGGGGATGAACAGATCCTCCAAAATTGAATGTAGGAGGATTTAGTTATCTTGACAAGCATTCTTCCCTAAGTCCTTTTTCTGTCTGCTTCTGCTTTCAAGTCATTATTAAAGTATTATCAAAATGCAGACTGTAAGAATAAATTGAAGGTGTGTCCTCTTCCCTTTGTGAAAACAGAAACCTTTCTTAGGTCAAGGAGGTTCTCACAAGACTTACGAGTGCAGGTTTTTAGGTCCTCATTGATGACAAATCCTTCAGAGCACTGACAGACATAGGAGACATCAGTATTGAGACACAGTTGCTCACAGCCATGATTGCTTTCAGCACAGTGATCCACTCCTATAGATACGTGTTAATAATTGAAGAAATCACATTGGAGACTTAGATACATACACTACGACACTGCAGTTAGTACACAATGCCTTTGCAGAGCAAGGGAAAAAGACCAGTACAGCTATTTATCTATGCAGTACCCCCACCTATTTGAGTAACCTGAGTTAATTAATAAGACCTAAGTGAAATGAGTACATCATCATCACTTGGCAGATAACAACCTTGATGAAGTACAAATCTCCCTTGCCAAAAATCACAAAGGGAAACTAACATGAAGTGGAGTGTAGGAAGAACCTTGAAATCCAGCCTGGTCTTACCCACAGAATCATGCTTTCTTTCTTTAAAAAGCAAGACTCTCTTTTTTGTTCACCACAAAATTTTCTCAGAGAGAAAGTATGAATATTAGTAACTCCTTAAGTAGAAACTATGGCTTTCAGTTAATTTAATAAACAGTAAATTCTTTTTCAACAGGATGAGGAATCACCAATTTAAAATTTTAACCTGCCAACAGGTCTGAGCAGTTAAAGCTTTGTCGGGGACAGGTTACGAATGTGGGTGTGTCTCAATGTGTTCCTTTTCTTTGATTTTCCTATTCCTATTCCAAGTAAGATGAATGGATTTTTTTTTTTAGTCTTGTATGCAACCGGTTGTATGAAAGACGAAGGGTAGAGGAAGGGAGAGAGAGGTGTGAATTCGGTTTAAAAATTACACTGCCTCCTAGAATGGACAGCAAAGCAGTAAGATGAGATACGTGCATTTGCAGATGTACTATGTCATCTGCTGACTCTGTCAATATAGAAAAAGCACAGTTCAGGAAAAAAACTTTATACTGGACTTCCTTATAATACTTTATTGCTGACTTGTTAATGGACATTTTTAGTCATACAGGCCCAAATCACTTTAGCTTAACTTTATTAAAAGTAGTGGAGTTCTCAGACACAAACACAGTCTCATATGTCTCTGTTTGCAAATCATTCACAGATGGGAACAGGCACCTTGGCAGCTATTTGTTTACATAAAAAAAAAAAAATCTGTACTTCATGTAAAATTACTTAGTTCTAAATATTGCTCTTTATTAGTTTATTTAGCTAAGCAATAGTTATATTAGTATATTAGTAATATTGCAACGTGTTTGCAACAATTGTTCCAGGTTTACCACTATATATAGACAGAGATAATGTTGGCTTGAATAAGTGAAGCTGAGGTGTCAATTTTTGCTAGCTAAAGCAAGTTCCAACTGGAACATTCTCCTTTTTCCAAGAGTTTACATCATCATGAAGAGGCTTGTGTAAATTCTCTGTGCACATAAAAAATGTGGGAAAAAAAAATACTCCCCCCCCATTCTATGTGAAATATTGCACCTGTTTGGCATCATCTCTTACAATACAAACACCCACACTAACGTGAATGATAACATTTAAATATTTTGGGTTCTCACACAGAATCTTTTACCACATTCTTTCAGAGTAGAGTAATCACAAAGTTATTAATTACGAGGCTACAGAACTCAGTATAACGTAAATTTTGTCACCGTGTGCGCTTCCTTACATGTGTAAAGATAAAATAAGAAGGGGAAGGGACAGGGGAAGGCTCAGAATTTTTAAAAACAATGAGTGTCTTGGGATATATTAATCTTTAGATATTCAACTTAATATAGCCTAGTCCTATAATTGTTAAATACTTCTGAGCTCTTGCAGCACATCTAAGTTTCCTTAAATATGGCTCTATCACAAAAAAAATTATTTAAAAATTACTCCCTGGCCAACCAACTTTTTTAAAATTTCAGTGACTGAGTGTTCCTTTGGAAACTTATGTCATAAGTGCATCAGGGAAAAATGCTGCCAATATTTCAGATGTTGTGAAAAATGGTTCTCTGCAGTAAAAGTCTCTTCTAAAAACTGGGTTATGTCAAGCGGGCAATGTTGTTGGGTTCTTCTGATGCAACACTGATCCTTCACTTAGTAACATTCTTATTAAAAGAGGACATTTGATGGAACAGATCTCTTTAAGTGTAAACATAGAGAAGGGGGATCCTCTACATACCTCCACATAACAGTATACATCAGTATTAGGTATACTGCACTTTACATAGCCCATAGCATGGACACAGATGTGCAACAGTTAGCACAGCCTTTCTGCCAGACACCTTGGCTGAACACATTTTCCTACTTATTTGGATTGCAGAAGATGATGCTCTAGTTCTCTATTGGATCAGGCATCTCACTATAGCATTACTTCACTAGGCGTGGCTCGTGACGGACTTTACGGTAATATAGGTTTGCATAGCTTAGAAAGCTCTCAAAAGGATCCTAAGAGTATTTTCTCATTCTGTTCACACCTCGCCCCACTGCAGTAACTACTTGCTGCAGTTCACGAGACATGCTGGTTTCTGCACGTATTGCCATCATGTTGTTGGGTGTATCCAGGATGACATTTGCACACAAATGACTCTTCCACGTTAACCCTTTCATGTTCACAGTAATGCTGACCTAAAGCACAGAATTTTGCTTCTGTGGAGAGAAAAACAGTTAAGAATTCAAGCCACCCATGAGGGTTTCTGAAGTAAAATAGCTTAGGAAACCTCACTTTTCTTAAATGATACTGGATTCTGTGCTTTGGACACCTGTTAAAGCTGACAGTGAGCTGAGGATCTGAGAGCAGACTGCAAATACTTGGCTACGCAGCACTTCATTTTGACTCCCATAGACCTGCTCCTATAGTCATCGGAAGTCATGCATCATGGTGAAGGAGGAATAGCTGGTGCTAGTCACCAGTGATGCACTCTCCCTGATTTATAAAAAGGTCATATCTGCAAATGTTCTGCTTTATTTGATAAGCTTATCATCTAACATGAGCCTTGTTATAACAAGATTCAGAATAGGAGCTTTACCCTGGAAATATCACCAGGTTTATAGGCATATCCAAGGCCCCCTAAAGTTAAGGAAAAATATCCCAAGTGGGAATTATAATTTGCCTTCAATTCGCAATTAGATCTTTGACAATAAACATTCGATACAATGCTGTTCTTTTGCTCCTATACTCATCAAGGCACATCCAATCTATAAAAATCTAGATAGATTAAAATACCGTATAGATAATAAAAACCAGAATAGCATGGATTGCTGTAAAAATGGCAATGCTTCATGAGAACACATCTTTAAGGCTGAAAGAAAATGCAGTTCCAAAACCAGATTAATTTTATAAGCATCTAGAAATGTAATTATGTTGCTCCAGGCAACATTCTTATTCACAAAATATCAGCAGTGCAATTCTCCCCTCAAGAACTGAGTCACCAGATCAGGCTAGTTAGTTTTGCTGAATTTATTCTCCTTAAACTTTAACAACATTACATGGGAAATCTGCTGCAATTCCAGGCCTCCACTGAAGAAGAACTGTAACACAAAAGTAATTTTGAAGTAAATACTACGTTTGATTGGTTTAGAAATCTGATGATGCTGAGGCTGTTTTTACAAATAATTTTTTTTGAAACTGTGGTGTTTCGTGTGTGACTTATAGCTGATTTTAATAGCTGCATTACTTATCTAATACTTCCCCAAGCTAATGAAACACATCTGTCCTTGGCTAAACCAACTGGGCAAAGCAAGGTGAATTTTTTTTTAAGAGCTATTTGTGTAACTTCAAGATGAGGTCAGAAAGTTTCAAGTAAGTAATGTACTTATCAGTTTTGAGACACTTTTGTTCCTATATTACTCCTCAGGTTTCCACAAATCTCTTCAGAAAACATCTAATGTGCCATCTAGTCTACAAAACAGCAAACTGTATTTTTCCAGCATGACTGGCTCAGTTAAAATTCAAGTTTACAAAGAAACATTTGTTTCAACCTTAATTATAGTGAAAACTTTCATCCGTTTAAAAGGGAAACCATTCACAGCAGGTTTAAGAAATAAAAGCAGATGAACTTTATTATGTCCAAAGGATTACTCACTTCTGCATGTTTTCTTATCTGGATTAAGTCTAAACCCTTCTTGGCATTGACAAAAATAGGAATCATCTGTATTAACACATTCCTGCTCACAGCCATGGTCCTGAAGAGCACAATAGTCTGGTCCTAAATGGGAAAAAAAACGCTTCAATGAGTTACATAGATTCCTTAGAAATAAACTAGATAAAACCAGTTATTTTGTTTTCTTTTCTTTAGCTTTTCTTTAGCTAGGCACCATTCTGCCTCTTTACCATATTGTTACAAACTATGAAAATAAAATATTCCTTTTTTTCCAAATATCTGCTGTACTCAGCTATGCCTGATATGTATACTCCAATGAATTTTTGAGAACACATGTACTACATGCATCAGAGAAGATAGAATTTTAAATATTTCTTAACATTTTGCAGCTAAGCCCTACACATTGCCTCATCAAAATTGTCTCTGTTTTACTCAGAGCAAGTTAGATATGAACTGTAATAAACAAATGTGCTTTTGAATGCCGTTCACTGGATCAAAGCAGGACAATCAGTTCATCAAGAGCACTGGTGTTTTAACAGCTCTGAGTGTTTGCTACACAACTCTTCCATTTAAAATGCTCATGAAAGGGAAGAGCAAAGTCTAGAAACAGCTACTACTGGCATATGAGGTACCTTAAAATGGAAAGTATTTGTGCAACAAGCACAGGGATATTTACCACACAGTGTTTGCCACTACTGTTGAAGTCAAAGAACCTGACATTCACTTAGAGACAGTGTCTGATCATCACTTAGTTTTGTATTAGTGGAATTAATTAATTTATACTACCAAGAGAATGGTCTTATCCCCTCAGCACTGCTAAAAAAAGATAAAGAAGTCACAAATCAAGTAAGTCACATTTTGAAAACATCCAGGCACTCTGGAACACCTCATCACAGAAACTGACATTCAGAGATTGTCATTCCCAGGAGTAATTAGTTTCCTGAGGCAGGACTGGTTTTACCTTGTATGTGTGGCAGGCTAATGCAACTGAGCCTTTATATATGATGAAAGCCCTTAGCAATAACAAACCACCATATTTGCAGGACAAACAAAGTGGAATGTGACTTTCTAAGAAAAACCTGGAGGAGTATTTTGTCATTTATGAACTCTGCATACTTATAGGTCATTTCTTTTATTAAAGCTTTTTATGACAACATATGCACATGCACATAACGCAGGGGTATCTTATCTGTTTACTAAAAAGTAATCAGAAAATATGGTTTGTTCAAGAGTGCACTGAAGAGACAAAAATCATAAAGCCACTTGTGTGTTCACCAGAGGAACAGAGCTGTACACCTTCTGGACCTAGTCAGTGCTGTGTTGCAATTACCAGGTCAAATCCTTGCTAATTTAGGTGTGTAGTACAGTCTTTTCCTGAGTAACTGGTTCTGAAAATTACCACAAAAGTTGAAAAGTATTTATTATTATCTTTGTTGAGGCTGTTGTGTTGGGAACACCAGCAACACATTTCACAGTGCTTCGTTAACACAGTCTAGATTAAGGCTGCTAACAGAAGGCCTCTACCAACTGCAGCTCATGTGAACCCACCCACAACTCAAGCAGGGGCCTCCCCTAAAGAACAATAGCTGAGGCTTAGCACCCCTAAACCCAAGAAGAAGCTACCATCTGTCCTCTTGAGAGGAGCAGCAAGAGTGGCGAAAGTCCCCCGAATAGTTAACTTCTTAGCTAAGAATCACCTCTACTTGCCTTACTGATAATCTGAATTTGCTGCTTTCTTCCAGCCACATATAGAGCACTCTTGTTGATGTGTCAGGGTTGCTCTCATGAGCTGTGTTCCTTGTATTTCATTCTAAGACATTTGGAGCAATTCTCAGAGAAAACACGTGTCAGATAGGCATGACCTTACTGAAAACATTTACATTTTCAAGCTTTCCTTTGTAGCCATGAGCACGAAAGCTTACTTTCTGTTCTTGAAAGGAAAGCCAGGATTCTGAGATAGTCACAAGACCTCAGGAGCTAGCATCCCAGGCTCAAGCCTGCTTGCTGACGCAGAGATCTGGTCTGGCACAGTTGTGAATCTTGGCTGGTTGGTGACCATCCCTGAGATTCAGCACATAAGCCAAATATGTAGAAATGTATGTTAAAGGTTTTAAATCTGCAGACATTTTAAATCCAGCAATCTGATGTTTGTTTCTTCATGGTGTTTATGCTGAATCAAAGGCAGAGTGATTCATAACATGTGGAACCAGTGGACAGTTTTGCTCTGAGAGTTCCCATGCTGTCTTGACTTTCATAGCATTAAGAGCTACACAGTTCTTTTCTTCATGCTTTGTTTTATTAGCAAGGTGCAGAATATATCAACTACAAGGAAAAATGGCTTAGGAAGTTTTATTTATGCTTAGACTAAGGACATGCATCTTGAAACAGAATGATTTGACATAGTATTTTCTCATTCCTCCTTGACAACTCCTTCTGAATCAATCTCTACGGCCTACCATGTCCACTTTGATTTCTCCCTAATTACAAACTGATGGATTTGTCCCTTGATTTCAAACTAATTTAAAGCATTATCAACAAACCAGAATATAGTTAACATGGCAGAGATGCACATAGCTGTGAGAAGTCTTGTCTGTGGTCCGTCCCTCCTGGCTTGGGAGCTGCATTTAACGTTAGGCTCTCACCCTTAGTTCTTGCCTGAGCTTTGTTATATGTACACTTGTGCCTGACCTTCTGTTTTGCTGATCCTGACCTGCTGACTGGCTGACTCGAGTTCCTGAATCAACCTTACACCTTTCTTGACACAACCAGGTGATCACTGGACTGTTGACTGAACCTGGTTAACTGTCATAAGACCTATTTTGTTCTTCTTTTTGGGTTACTGTGGCACCTTGTCAGAGAGATTACTGACCCTGATTGCCTTGTAGCCATCCTTGGTTCCCAGCTTGCACTCCCTTGCGGAGCAGTGTAGTTTTGCATTAAATGTTATAGATCTCCTCCACTCCACAGAGGTCCAACATGAAACCACAGATGTGCCTGCTGAGAGTTTCTGGTCAAGATCAGAGGGGAAATGACACTGGGAGCGTGGTGGTGGTGTTTGTTACCAAAAGGATGCAGTGAATAAGGCTTTCTATAAACACACAGCAAAAGTCTCTGAATCATAGGCTTTTGTTCACATTGGAAATTGCTGCCAGCCAAACACCTATGGGAAGGGCAAGACATCATTGTGAGGGCAACTCACGAGGTTTCTGCACAGCCTTGGTGACAACTCCCTACACAAATTCTTGAGGGCTGATGTTCTTCTTGACTAGCTGCTGTGACCATGAGGTGTCTGAGTTCACAATCCAGAAGGCTGGAGGGCGAACAGCAGAATTTGAACTCCATATTTAACAAGCTCAGATACCAGCTTATTCAGGGAATTGCCAGGCAGAATCCCCTGAGAAAGAGCCACAAAGAGAAAGAATGCCCAGGAGAACTAGATGATATAAAGAAATCTTGCTATGAGTTTAGGAACAAATTATTCCATCGTACTGGAAAATCTGCTTAGAAGATCAAAGAGATTCTTAGTAACTAAAACACAAAGAGGGAAAATAGTAGAGAGAGAAAGAAAGACTAAGGAGTATAAAAGCATTGCTTAGGCACTTTGAGACAGCTGGACCTATTAGTAATGAGGTACACTAAGGGTAATAAGAATCTAAAAATATGCTGGTAGCAAAAAGAAAGAGAAAATGTGGGTCTTTTGGTTAGGGGAACAACGTAGTGATGAACAATACAGAATCAGCTGAAAACAATAATGCCTTTTATATTATTTTATTATTTTTATTATTTTTATTATTTTTATTTTTGCCTGCTCCCAGATTTTCATGTTTACCAGCAGAGTTTGGGAAAGAGAGGGGCTATCAATATCAGTTAGAGACTACTTAGAGAAACTGGATATATAAGATCCATGGATGACTGGTATTTGCCTGTGAGTGCTGAAAGAGCTGGTGACGTGAAACCACTGTCTATCATGTATGAAAATTCATGGGGACTGAAAGAGGCCCTTTATAACTGAAAAATGCTAATGTTAAAGTCATCTTTAAAAAAGGCATGAAGAAAGACCCAGGAAACTGCAGACCAACCTGTATCATTTCAGTCCCAAGGAAGTATTGCCATCACAGAAACATGGTGGGATGACTCATATAACTGGAGTACAGCTATGGGGGGTATAAACTCTTCAGGCAAGACATGAAGAGTAGGAGAGGAGGTGGGGTAGCCCTCTATGTTAAAGAGTGCTTTGATACCCTTGAGCTGGATTACGGTAAGGAAGGGACTGAGTGCTTATGGGTTAAAATCAGAGGAGCCCACAAGAAGGCAGACATTGTGATGGGAGTCTGCTACAGACCACCCAGCCAAGAAGAAACAGCTGATGAGCTCTCCTATAAACAGCTAGGGATAGTCTCTAGATCTCTACCTCTTGTCCTCGTGGGAGACTTCAACTTTCCGGATATCTGCTGGAAGTACAATACAGCAGAAAGGAAGCAGTCTTGGAGGTTCCTGGAGTATGTGGAAGACAACTTCCTCACACAACTGGTTAGTGAACAGAGAAGGCTTTGTGGCGGATGTGACGGTGTGGGGACGCCTGGGACTAAGCGATCATGAGATGATAGGGTTTTCAGTTCTAGGTGGGATAAAGAAGGGGATTAGCAAAACAGTCACATTAAACTTCCAGAGAGCAGGCTTTGGACTGTTCAGAAGGTTGGTTGGCAATGTCCCATGGGAGACAGTCCTTGAGGGCAAGGGAGCCCACGAGGGCTGGGTGCTCTTAAAAAATGAAATCCTAGCAGCTCAGGAGCAAACCATCCCCATGTTCTGGAAAAGGAGCCGGCAGGGCCAAAAGCCAGCTTGGTTGAGCAGGGAGATCTTGAGATGTATCAAAAAGAAGAAGAAGGTGTATGACCTTTGGAGGAAGTGGCAGGCGTCTTGGGTTAACTACAGGGAGGAAGTGAGATCGTGCAGGGAAAAAACCAGGAGGGCTAAGGCCCAACTAGAAATCAAATTGTCTAAGTCTGTGAAAGATAATAAAAAATCTTTCTACAAATACATTAACAAGAAAAGGAGGACTAGGGAGAATATTCAGTCCCTATTGGATGCAGAAGGAACAACAGTGACAGGGGATAAGGACGAGGCTGAGGTACTTAATGCCTTCTTTGCCTCAGTCTTTAATAGCAAGGAAAGTTGTTCCCTCTGTGTACAAACCCAGGAGTTAGAGGAGCAAGAATGAGGCTCCCATGATCCAAGAGGAGGTAGTTAGAGACTTGCTTGCCCACCTAGACACCCATAAGTCTATGGGGCTGGATGGGATCCACCCAAGAGTATTGAAGGAGCTGGCAGATGTCCTTTCCAAACCCCTTTCCATCATCTTCCAGCGGTCCTGGCTGACTGGGGAAGGTCCACTGGACTGGAGGCTGGCTACTGTTGTGCCAATCTACAAGAAGGGTTGCAGGGAGGATCCAGGGAACTACAGGCCTGTCAGTCTGACCTCAGTGCCGGGGAAAGTCATGGAACAGGTGATCTTGAGTGCTATCATGAAGCACATGCAAGAGAACCGGGTGATCAGGCCCAGTCAACACGGGTTTACAAAAGGCAGGTCTTGCCAAACTAACCTGATCGCCTTCTATGACAAAATCACTCGACTACTGGATGGGGGAAAGGCTGTGGATGTAGTCTTCTTGGACTTCGGTAAAGCTTTTGACACAGTTTCTCACAGCATTCTGCTTCAGCACCTGTCAGCCTCTGGCCTGGACAGGCGCACACTCTCCTGTGTGGAAAACTGGTTGGATGGCCGGGCCCAGAGAGTGGTGGTCAATGGAGTTAACTTCAGCTGGAGGCCAGTTACAAGTGGGGTTCCTCAGGGCTCGGTACTGGGTCCAGCTCTGTTCAATGTCTTTATCAATGACCTGGATGGAGGCATTGAGTGCACTCTCAGCAAGTTTGCGGATGACACTAAGCTGGGTGGAAGTGTGGATCTGCTGGAGGGTAGGGAGGCTCTGCAAAGGGACCTGAACAGGCTGGACCGCTGGGCCGAGGCCAATGGCATGAGGTTCAACAACGCCAAATGCCGGGTCCTGCACTTGGGGCATAACAACCCTGTGCAGTGCTACAGGAAGAGTGGCTGGAGAGCTGCCTGAAGGAGAAGGACCTGGGGGTAATGGTTGACAGCTGACTGAGCATGAGCCAGCAGTGTGCCCAGGTGGCCAAGAAGGCCAATGGCATCTTGGCTTGTATCAGAAACAGTGTGACCAGCAGGTCCAGGGAGGTTTTTCTCCCTCTGTACTCAGCACTGGTGAGACCGCACCTTGAATACTGTGTTCAGTTCTGGACCCCTCACCACAAGAAGGATGTTGAGGCTCTGGAGTGTGTCCAGAGAAGAGCGACGAAGCTGGTGAAGGGGCTGGAGAACAAATCTTACCAGGAGCGGCTGAGAGAGCCGGGGTTGTTTAGCCTGGAGAAGAGGAGGCTGAGGAGAGACCTTATTATTCTCTACAACTACCTGAAAGGAGGTTGTGGAAAGGAGGGAGCTGGCCTCTTCTCCCAAGTGACAGGGGACAGGACAAGGGGGAATGGCCTGAACCTCCGTCAGGGGAGGTTCAGGCTGGATATCAGAAAAAAATTTTTCACTGAAAGGGGCATTGGGCACTGGAAGAGGCTGCCCAGGGAGGTGGTCGAGTTGCCTTCCCTGGAGGTGTTTAAGGAATGGGCGGATGAGATGCTCGGGGACATGGTTTAAGCGAGTGTTAGGAATGGTTGGACTCGATGATCCAGTGGGTCCTTTCCAACCTGGTGATTCTATGATTCTATGATTCTATGATTGGCTAGAAGAAAGAACTGTTAGGTGGTGCAAAAATTTGCCTGGCCACCAGCCTCAAAGCATAGTGATAAACGACTAAAACTTTCTTGGCAGTGACAGAAGATGTGACAAGGCACAATGATCACACCTGTGGCACCTGTGGCTTGGGTGATTCACGTTGGAGGTGAGGAAAATGTTTTTCATGACAGGGATAGTGCAGCAGTGGAACAGGCTGCCCAGAGAGGTTGTGGACTCTCCACTGGAACTTTCTGAGACTCATCTAGACAAAACCATAGCTGACTCAATCCACAGCTTGCGGTGGTTCCACTTTGAAGAGGAGGCTATAGTAGGGGACTTCCAGAGATCCTGTCCAATCAGCATTTGAAAGCATTTGTGTTTGCTATATAATGACAGCAGCACATGTTCAGACTGACAGTCTAGACAGCCCAATGTGCTGTCTCAAGCAATAGATACCAAAGCCAGAGGATAAAGACAGGACAAGCCTGAAATACTACTTTCCCAGAATACTCTCTCAGCTTCCAGCATTCTGTGGATCATCAATTTAAACGGGTTAAAATAATTCATACCGTTAGATCGTAAGCTAAAAAAGACTCAAGACGTGAAATGTTTATGCATTTTAGAGGTCTTTGCTCAGTTCAAACTGGAGGAAAAAACACTGCTTAAAATCCATATTCCTTAATTGAAGGAATTGACAAAATTTTTTGCTCAGGCAATGGAAAGCACTTACACTACAGTAAAATTTCAAAAATATATGGAGTACAAGAGAATTTAGCCTGCCCTCAGCTGACAGATACTTGACAAAGGGGCGAGTTCATACAGTCTATAAGCATCGTGAACCAGTACAAACTGTACTGTGGCCCTTGGGGAGGCAGGAAATTCATGTCCCCTAACTCTTACCATCTAAAAATTTGATGTCTAGTCTGTCAAGTCATCCAGGCTCCCTGCATAGTCAAGGAAAATACAGGCACCTCCATAAATTTGCATCAGAGCTGTGTGCAATCACTGTCTAGAAATGTGTATCTCTCTCCCTTGATCATAAGGTCAGCCGTACAGCCTGGATTAGATGCTTTCCTTCCAAATATTAAATTTAAATGAAATAGATCATAGAATCATCGAATGGTTTGGGTCGAAGGGACCTTAAAGATCACCCAGTTCCGACCCCCCTGCCGTGGGCAGGGACACATCTCACTAGACTAGGCTACTCAAAGCCCCATCCAACCTGGCCTTGAACACTTCCAGGGATGAGACATTCACAGCTTCCCTGGGCAACCTGTGCCAGTGCCTCATCACCCTCATTGTGAAGAATTTCTTCCTAATGTCTAGTCTAAATCTTCCCCCTTCCAATTTAAAGCTATTCCCTCTCGTCCACCTCTCACGCTTCTTTTGATGCAGCCCAGGATACAGTTGGTCTTCTGGGCTGCAAGTGCACATCACCAACTCATGTTGAGCTTTTCATCAATCAGCACCCTCAAGTTCTTCTCCACAGGGCTGGTCTCAATCACATCATCCCCCATCCTGTATTGAAACCATGGATTGCCCCAGCACAGGTGTAGAACCTTGCACTTGGCCTTGTTGAACCTCATGAGGTTCACACACGCTCACTTCTCCAAGTCCGTGTGAATGACATCCTGTCCTTCCGGTGTGACAACTGCACCACTCAGGTTGGTGTCATAGATACCAAATACGATACACAATACAGTCTATAGGTTAACATAATCTCATCATAAAGACTGAAAGGTCCCCAAGGCTGTAAAAAGCACAGAAATTCAGTGCTATATTGATGTGCTCTTTTGAGAAATAATGTTTGAATGCATTACTCAATAATAATATGGCCTAAATTCACCACTGGCATCAGCATTTCCACTCACTTAAAACTAATGGAGTTTGTCTGCTTACAGACATAATTGTAACATTTCTTCATCGAGGCCCATACTCGTGAAGAAAGGTAACTAGGAAGGTACATTAATGTTTTCCCTTCACATTTCCTGAAAGGGAGTTATGACAGTAAACATTGTGGAGGTTTTAGCTTGTTTTCCGAATTACAGGAAGTCATGGCAAGGGTACCTTCTGGTCTGTCAGTTCCCCTCCCTTTTATATCCACTCCTAACTCTGGTAATTTTTGAGCTTGTTAGCCTGGTATCAATCAAATTTGACAAACAACAAACAAGCAAAGCCATGAAGTTGTTATAACCCAGTGGAAATATGGAAACTTGGTAAAAGACATTAATGTTGCCAGAGCTTTGGCACACTATCAAAGAACTCACTTTTGAGAAAAATCCATAGGAAAATAGGCTGCAATGTTTCCTCTGATTGTGGAACTATTCTATTTAATTTCAGCTTGTCTTACAAACCAAGCTGATTATAAGTTATCTTGTACAGACTTGTTTACCCAGCTAGGGAGATGATATTCTAACTGAAAAATCTGGATAATCAAAGAGACTATGCAAGACAAAGCTTTGGGCTTTTACTATTGAAAAGGAGCCCACTTTCATGTTAAAAGCTTCCTGTTCGTAGGAGTGGCCCCTACTCTTAGGCCTTCACTTCAAAAGCCAAACTACTTCCTAAAACAACTTGATTTGCTTTCAGCACCTTTCTCTTCCAGGGCACTTCCAACACTTCGTATACCTCATGCATTATTCAGTGTTCCCAGGATCAGTGGGAGTATTACTGCTGAGAACTTGAAAACAGCAGAAGTACAAACTATCTGTAATTAAACCTTATCACAACTTACTTCTGCAAGTTCTTTTGTCTGGATTTAAAATGAACCCTTCGTGGCATCTACAGTAATAGGAGTCCTCAGTGTTAACACACTCATGCTGGCAACCTTGATTATCCAAAGCACAGTAGTCAACAACTGAAAAAGAACAAGACAAACATGTACAATTAGAAAAACAAAATTGCAACTGTTATGCATAGATATTATGATACCAGTTACACACAGTATCTACAAAAATGGAAAGGCTGACATAATTTCTATCCTGAAGAGCCTTTCTGCAAAAGGTAGTGCATTTTCAATACCAGTAGGTAAATAAGATTTGATATGATTTCTGGGTAATTTCTCCTATCCTTTGAACATTTAACAACTTGCAGATTGTCAGAAGCTTTCTCAACATGTCTTCTCAGATCTAGAATCCACGTCCTAGTCAGTGAGTCTGTCCAGATGTTCACACTGTAGACCAGGCTGTAGCCAAGTTTGTTTGATTTAGTTCTGTCTTCTGTTTCTCCAGTTCCAGTCCTGGGATTGCTCTGCTTTTCCTTAGTTCCCCTCACAGCTGTATTAGTTTTCAAGAACTATTCCCAAAGCCTGAGTATATAGGAGACCCATGGCAGTATCTTCTACACCAAAGACTGTCACAGCTCATTCTTTCCTTCTAAGGTGCTCCAGACTTATCTTGTACAAAGCAGCTGCAGCCATGAAGCCTGAGAGCTGCAGGATGATATTCACCACTGATATTTTGGTTATGTAACACCTTTTGTATGAGAGAACTAATATATCATAGCTAGTCCAGTCACTTATTTCATGAATCTGGTCATTTATTACACAAAACTCTATTTACAAGATAGATTGCCAAAGGGTAATAAGGTAATGTTTTAGAGTTTGCTCAAGCCCACTCAAACGTGCTAAACAAGTTAAATGATTGGGGTAGCTATTTTCATTTCTTTGCAGATTAAGCTGTTACTTCAAAAAAAAAAGTCTTAGAAGAAATTAAAGATAAGTCACAAAACAGGTGTTCTGTCCCCAGGCCCACATTAGGCAAGTTTACCTGATTCTTTCTGCAGAAGACAGTAACGGGCTCAGCTTCACAGACATTTAACGAGACAGGTTCCCATTCTTTGCCAACTGAGTAATTTTTTTCATTACTTTATTCTGCTGAGCCTCCTGAATTGCTTTAAGATGCAGTAATTTGTTTTAATGCAATCAGTTCCTTCTTCAATAGCCCTGCCTTTGCAAATCATGTGATACTCAGGCGTGCTAAGATATTTGGTCTAGGTCATCTAATTAGGAAAGTGTATAATCCATTTAGTTACTTTGAAAGAGCTTCTTTTAGCCTTTCAGAATATTCATGTTGAACTAAGTCAAATTAGACAACTTACTGGCTACTGTGTGAGATCATTTTCCTGGCTAGCACCTTAGTGTTTCCAGACGGAATAGCTTCATATAAAAACATATTTACTGAATATATATTTCAAGGATATAATGTGTCATACAATTAGTCAGCTTTTCTCTTAAATTAATTCTAACTACATGCACATTTTCAAGTGTTTTAAAAGACACAGTAATAAGTAAGTAGGCTAAAGAATATATAATTTTTTTGTACCTAGCATCATACCTGGGAAACAGCCCATATAGGTTCCTCCATAAAGTCACCTCCTCCTTGGCCTTTAAACACTAATGAAATGTATTTATACCACAATACATACAACTGCCCAACTAATGAATATAAGGTTGAGATTGGAATGGAATGGAACGGAATAGAATTGTTCCAGTTGGAAGGGATGCACAATGATCATCTAGTCCAACTGCCTGATCAGTCCAGGGCTGAACAAAAGATAAAGCACATTGTTAAGGATGCTGTCCAAATGGCTTGTGAACACTGACCAGCTTGCCACATCGACCACTTCTGTAGGAAGCCTGTTCCAGTGTTTGATCACTCTCTCAGTTAAGATAACCTTCCTAATGCCCAGTCTAAGCTTACTCTGGCACAGCTTTGAACCATTCCCATGCATCCTATC
Source organism: Cuculus canorus (assembly GCF_017976375.1). NCBI lineage: Eukaryota > Metazoa > Chordata > Aves > Cuculiformes > Cuculidae > Cuculus > Cuculus canorus. Next base: position 24,513,372 of record NC_071402.1, read on the forward strand.
CCTGTATACCAGGGAGGAAAGATCAGCACCTCCCTCTCTGCTTCCCATTCTCAGGAAGTTTAAAAGAGCAATGAGGTTGTCCCTCGGCCTCCTTTTCTCCAAACTAGACAAACTCAGTCCTCAGCTGCTCCTCGCAGGATATTCCTCCCAGCTCTTTCATCAGCTTTGTTGCTTGAGAGACAACTAAACAGGTCTTAGAATGTTTTACTATCAGCATCTGAGCAACTATGACTCTTAGCACTTTCAGATGACAATCTCTTGAGGGAGAAACTGTGCCTTCTAATGACTACGCAGCTGCTAAGGTACTGTGGACAGAAAGGAAATAAACTCAGGGAATAAATAATTTTTCCAGGCATGCTCTACTCCATTTATAGCCTTCTGGAGACTTCTTACTCACAGAGGTAGTTGGCCTGGAAGAATAAGGAACATCTCAGTTTAAATAATGCCTTTCAACTAATGTAATTAAGAAGTGAGAATGCTCTCTTCACAGTTGCTTTCGGAGAGAAGTATTATTCCCTTTTCTCAATAATTTTTGCATACAAATTGCCCTAATTCCCATCAGGCCCTGCAAACTGGCACTAATAATTGACCTACAGATTAATTTCACTTTTAGCTTTCTATTTCTTTCCAGTAGTTCTTGCTTAGAAGGGAAAGTTGTCAAGAGCACTCCATTCCGCAGCCTGGTAAATTATCCATGGAGTTAAATCTTCCTGAAAAGACTGAGAAAAGTTATAACTCTGTATCTCTTATATTCAAGTACTATAATCCTTTAGTTGGAATGCAGAAAATATACACAGTTTAAGAGCAAAGTAGAATAATATTTTCCTAGTTTCTTTAAGTTTTATTATTTTCATATTTCTGCACTGAGTCATGAGACATACAGTAGGATAAGAACACTTCGAGAGCACACTGCTTTTAATGCTAGGCATGCCTATTTGAATAAGAAACATTTTTAAAGGATGAATTAGTGGCCTGTTTAGTGAGCAAGCAATTAATTCAGCTGGCATCTCCCCATCTTTGCTCCACTCTTTTTCTTGCTTGGAATTAGTTGGGAAGTGATGAGAGCCATCTTTTACTTCCAGTTACCAGTTCTGCACTGGTCCAACTGTGGACAGCATGGGTCACGTTACTATTGTATTGTTGGTTTAATCCTATGATTTTTTTAATAGGTTATTCAGGCCTAGGAGAATGAAGTAATTCAAGGATGGAAGGTAGAAGAAAAGGGTAGGAAGAAAAGCATAGGAAGAATAAGTAAAGGCATAAAGAGCATGAAAGAGAACATGGGGGAAGAGCAGAGCAGGCTCACAGAAGATTCATAAGAACATAGAAAGCAGCCAAAAAAATCTAGCAGTGCCAGGACTGCAGAGAGGTGCTAGCAGCCAAAAGAATGCCAGAAGAAGAGGTCCCAACAGCTGCAGCAATACAGACAGTCTAGGAGCAGTGCCAGGAAAGAGAGGACAGCATGTCTAGCAACACCAAAAAGGTGGAGAGACTGAGTGTCCAGCAGCATGATGAAGAAAGAATGGCTCACTACCATCAAGATTTAACTGACAGGATTTTGTTGATGTGAAAGGAGAGGAGTTGTCATGAAGAGCTGTTCAAAAAGGCAAAGAGATAGTGCTCTGCCAGCCACGGTTAACACTGAGCAGACAGTTTCAAATACAGTTTATTCTACAAATTTCTTCATAAACTGTGTGTTGCAAACACTCTTGAGTGTTTGGCTCTTTGAATGGATATGTTGTGAGCTGCTGGATGTGATATTTTATTTCATTATTGCCATTTAAGTAACTGGCCAACATAGGTGTCAATAAAGCAGTTAGTATTGCCTCTGATCCTTAACCAGAGAAGATAGCCCATCAGAAAGGAGGAAGAGAACTGCCTGTGAAAGGAGTTTTCTGCACTTTCTCATTTACTTTTGCTGGAGTTACAATTTTAGGAGTCTTAGAGAGAAACTTTGGGCTCTTTAAGAGAACCACAATATCCATATCCTGCTGAAATTCTCTCTTCATTCTCTGGATGAAGAGAAGAGAGCAACCTTAATGAAGTCACTGCTTTTTGCAAAATTGTCATCATACTCAGTGGTCCAATGCACAAAGAAATGAGACTAACCTATATCTCGGGAACAAAGAGTGGGAGGGGAGAGACAAAGAGACAGTTATAGAACATGTTCTACCCTGTCATAGTGAAGTTATTGGATGAATTTCTGTGGAGTATTAGCTGTAGAAATTTGAACCAGAACACCTAACAGCCCTTCTTGCCTAAATTGCCATTATTAGCTGCACTTTCAAAACAATTAAACTTCAGAAAGCAGGTTCTTAAAATGGTATTAGTGGTATTATGCTGAGGATAAATCATGTTGATAAATTTAAACACTCATACTGAGATCACGAAGCTACAAGTAAGGGAAACATTTCTGAAGAATAAGTACAGAGTGAATGTTCTTCAAAACTACATTTTATACTAGGTCTAAAGAAATCCAGTCCCTCATTTGTGTGTTCCATGTGAAACTACATGCAGAAAGTTCAATTCCATGTCATTTGTTTTCTCAAAATAGGATTATCAGAAAGTTCAACAAGGTCAAGTGCAAGGTCTTGCACCTGGGTCATGGCAATCTCAAGCAGAAATACAGGCTGGGCAGAGAAGGGATTGAGAGTAGCCCTGCAGAGAAGGCCTTGGGGGTGCTGGTTGATGAGAAGCTTGACATGAGCCAGCAGAGTGCATGCAGCCCAGAAGGTCAACCGTATCCTGGGCTGCATCAAGAGAAGTGTAACAGTAGGTCAAGGGAGGTGATTCTGCCCCTCTACTCCGCTCTTGTGAGACCTCATCTGGAGTATTGTGTTCAGCTCTGAGGCCCTCCACATAAGAAGGACACGGGACCATTGGAGTGAGTCCAGAGGAGGGCCACAAAGATGGTAAGAGGGTTGGAGCACCTCTCTCCTATGAAGACAAACTGAGAGGGTTGAGGTTTTATAGCCGGGAGAACAGAAGACTCCTGACAGACCTTGTAGCTGCCTTCCAGTACCTAAAGAGGGCCCACAAGAAAGCTACAGAGTGACTTTTTACAAGGCCATGTAGTGATAGGAAAAGGGGGCATGGCTTTAAACGGAAAAGGGTAGATTTAATTAGATATAAGGAAGAAATTCTTCACCTTGAGGGTAGTGAGGCACTGGAACAGGTTGTGCAGAGAATTAATAGATGTCCCATCCCTAGAAGCATTCAAGGCCAGGTTGGATGAGATTTTGAGCAACCTGGTCTCATGGAAGGTGTCCCTGCCCATGGTAGAGGGGTTGGAACTAGATGATCTTTAAGGTCCCTTCCAACACAAACCATTCTATGATTCTATGATCCTGCAAAGTAACAGCTCTATGAACATAATGAGAGACAAACTATATTATGTTATAGTTGTTTAAAATAACAAGACAGAATAAGCCGCTGAAGAAAAGCATAGTGGTGGCCTGTTGCAGATTCACCAAGAGGCCATGGATTCACTTGGATTCACTTCCACAGGTTCCAGCATGTGTTTGAAATTAACCATGTATTTAAGTGCTTGCCTGAAGAAAATACCTATAAGAATAAGGTGATTTTTTCCTTAAGGACTCACTAGGGTTTTTTTGTGGTAGACACCAGAAGACAATATTTTCCCAAAATGTAGCATAGGATGAAAAGTTTATAAGAAGGCTAATAGGCTTGTGAAGAAGATTATCCTAAAAGTATTTACTGTGTAAACAGGGAAGAAGAGTGAGATATTTAAATGGTAATAGAAAGGGAAGTATGTTTTGCATTAAAAAATTACTATATTTCCACACTCACGCTTTGAAGTTGTAACCCTTAGAGCTGATGTTTGCTTCTTTACCGCTCATAGCAAAAATTAAAGGCATTTAGTGGTTCTTAGAGAGGGTTAAATTTTCCTTAAAGTCATCTTCCCAAAGAATGGTTGAAATACCTTCTGGCAAGACCATAAAACCAAGTGAGAAATGGCAAGAAATTGCCCACTTTCAAATTTTTCCTTCTGTATTACTTCTGTCCGAAGAGGAGCTACTAAGTTTGTCTGGCTTTGTTTTATAATGGCCACATATATCATGACAGTACATTGCTGGCCACCTACATGGATCTAGAATAAAACATCTGGTGTGTTATTTCAAAACAGCAATATTACTTTCTATGTGAAATTAGCTGGAACGAGTTTCCCAAGGCAACATTCATTACCAGTGAAGACCTATGAACATACTGATATGTGTTCTTCCTTGTCTACTAATACAGGAAAAGAGAACTTCCCATTATTGTCTATGGCTAAACTGGATATTAATTTACATTGAATGTCCCTTAGGTTTGTGTTAAGAGATAAACGTGAATTGTTAAACTGATACTCACGGACACAATTCTTTCCATTTGCATCAAGCTCATATCCTTCATAACACTGACAGACGTAAGACCCAGGTGTGTTCACACAAATCTGCTCACAGGCATGTTTCTCCACAGCACAAAGGTCCTGAGCTACAAAACATAATTGCATAAATATGAAATTCTTTGACCTTCTACAATGCACAGGTAAACTACAGATCAAAAATAAATTTCAGGGAGCTGTGAACAGCTCTTTAGAGAGTTGTGTGTTCAGCGAAACAGTGAAAGTCTTATACCAGCAGGAACAATCACTCAAAGCTGAGGAGCTCATTCCTTCAGCTGAAGGCAACAACTGCTGATGGGCAATGGCACCCGGTAGAGTTGTTTGACTCTATGTTTCTCTAAAAAATTTGAAGGGCATTTTTCAATTTTTTTAGAAAAAAAAGCATGTTTATTTACGTACATTTGTATTTCTTTTGTGCATAACCCTCCCATAAAAATTATGATGAGGCTGGAAAGGGAAAGAAAACACAACACCAAAAGACGTGGGGATATAAAATTTCTGAGTTTTATAATTTTTCACTTCTGTGCAAAACACCACAACCCCTCCCAAGCAAAACAACTCATTAGAAAAATTACTATCACAAGTGAGGTCAGTTGAGCACCTGGCCAAATGAAGCACATCAGGCTTTCTTTTCAGCAGACTGAAGCTTTGTGAGAACCCCAAGCTTACCTCATGAAATCTCTGGAAAGCAGAGCACTTTGTGTTGCTCAGGATCAGGCCCAAATACTGCTCAACATGTAATAATTGTTTACAGCCACAAAAAAGTGCTTTTGGAACATGTTTAAGGAAATTAGCCAAACGAATACAAATTTTCTTTTATAGCTGTCTGCTTCATATCAAGTGGCATGATGAACAGCATAAACAGTAGTTTAACTCTCTTGCTCCAGTATAAACACCCACAAATAAGTAATTTTCCAGCTTGTTTCAGCTACATTTCCACTTTTGTACTATTTTGTGCATTAATGCAAGATTTGAACATCTCTAGAGAAGAATGGAAGAGATGAAGTTAACCAAATACATTGTCAAGAGTAAAGAACAGACATTATCTGACACAACCAATCCTCTCTAGATGAGTTAGACCAGAGTACATGAAAAGAGCATCCTTTGCATGGATGCAAAACCATCTTAATGAAATAAATGTAAGAATATTTCAAGTTAAACGATAGATTTTTTTTCCTTGTTTTGTTCTGTAAGATAGCAGAGTTGCTTCCCTGCCCTGGGAAAGCAACAAATCTCAGCTAAGGCAGGTTGTCTACCTTCAATGTAAGGAAATAATTCTTTAACCAAACCTTAGACAAATACATTTGATTTATGCTGCCCACATATCACACTAAACATAAACACAATATAGATTTATTTTACTTAGAGGTCAAGTGAGGAACATTTTGTCTCTGTGCACTTGTGGACAATCAGCAGCCAATGAAGGTAACTAACATGGTCATAGACTGTGGGTTTTCCTATCGTCACGCTTCCCCATACCCCAAGAAACAAGCTGCCCAGTTTGTCCAGGCTTGGTCCCATTTCCTCATGAATTCTGTTACTTCTCTGAGGAGTTTTTAAACATAGTGGTCTGACCTTGTCTAGACTGCTACTGTAACTTCTCTCTCCTTCACCAGTGATCTGCACCATCCTAGCACATTTAAAGCCAGTTTGATAGCACTCAATATTAGATTTCGTATGCTAATTGCTGAAACTAAATTAGAGTTTGGTGATGCACAAAAAAAATACATTACAAGTAAGCTTCAAACACATTGAAAGACTCATCTCCCTTTCATATTTAGCTGACTACAATCTAGTATCATCTGATTGATGATCAAAGCAAGTACACAGTCAAGCAAATCACGTGTGACAGGCAAGTGGGAAAAACTAATAAAAGACTGAGTCATAGCTAAAAAAAAAGCAAAGCAATGCAGCAGTGGGCTTTGAAAAGTGGTAGATAAGGAACACACTGAGGGATACTGTGCATGGGTCACCAATAGGAAAACTACACACAATCTGTAATTTTATCTGTAATTTGAAGCAGTGCAATGCCCAAGAGCTGAACCTCTAACTGATAAAAAATATGGAAATGTAGCATGATAAAAAAGAAGACACAATAATCACAGAATCACAAAATCACAGAATCACTAGGTTGGAAAAGACCTCCAGGATCATCGAGTCCAACCATTAATGAATATAATAACGAAACAATTTTTCAAACTTGTAATGAAAATTTTTTTCATTGACACAAAAAAATTTCAATTTTCAAAACTGGTGTTAGGGGCAAGGACGAGGGAAATGTGTGAGAGAAAAGAGAAAAAAGATAAAATTTTAATTTCAAATTGAAAGCAAAGAGATTTTTCTTAAACATGAGGAGGGTTTAAAAGAAAGCTTTCAAGGATACAAAAGTTTTAAATAAAAATAATTTCAAGAGGAACACAATGAGAATAACAGGTTAGAGAATATTATTGAAATGTGACTACATAGTTGGAGCCATAATTTGGGATTCTAAGTACCCTCTTTCTGAAGACCTATAGCAAATATGCAGAAACAGAGAAAACAGGCTATGTGAAAAATTGTTCTTGTCACTATTCTTGTCTTGACTCAGCTGCTAAACCACATAATAATTAGGAAATGTTCCAGATTGCATTGAATTTTTTTGCATCTTCTTGACTAAACAAAAACATGAATGAAGTGTTAAATTTGTTCCATTTAACACAAAACATTTCCCTATAATTCACACCCATGCATATGACAGATGTTTACATTTAGTGAAGGATGCTGGTGAGAAAGACTAGAAAACAGATTCCTAAAAGTAACTCGCCCCATAGCTCACCAGCAAAGGAGGTGAACAGCTCAAAAGCAGTTTCCTGCTGTAGCCCAAAGGGTCTGAAGCAACGAGAATGCCCAGATCACTCCAGTGCTCACATTATTTTCTTCCTATTCTATTTACTGAGATTCTAACTGAAACCATGTGTTCAACTGCACATGTAAGGACTCTTAATTCCCAAGCTGCAGAGTCGCCTCAGATACTGACATACTCTTGCTGTTTCAGCAGTCGTTAGGTATATCTGATCTAAAATACCACACTAAGCAAGAGAGACTAAGAACTCTAACCCCAAGCACTCTCTGGAGATGTGGAATGTTTTACAGCACTCTCTGGAGATATGGAACATGTGAGTTCAAACACAAGAATAGGATTTGAGCCTGCATCCTTCACGCGAGTTCTAAATCACTGATAGTGAGGAGTACATCCTATGCTCTCACCATGACTGTCTCCTCCAGCTTTTTGAAAAGACGTTTTCCAACGTTTTTCTCCTGGCTAAAGTCAGTTTGGCAAATTTCACTTGAATCCATGCACTGCCGTGGGATAAGAAGCTGCATTTTTAGCAAGTACATTTTCCACAAATAATTAAAAATAGTATTACATAATTTCTTTAAAGTAATGGTGGATACAGAAACAAATTCGGCACACCCATCTATTGTAGTCTGGTGTTAATTACTGTTAAGTAAGTTAAAATGGACAAAAGAAATACTGTTCAAAAAGATCATAATTAAAGTAAAATACAGTTTGTTATTATAAATTATGAGCTAATTATTTTAAGCTGAAAAAAGTCAACCTTTTTAAAGAAGGAAATGAGAGCATAATTATGACTTTTGAAAAAAACTCTATGAACAATTGCAAACCTTTAAACTTCAAGCAGCAGTTAGGAAGAACTTTTCAGAAGGGCAAATTATTTCATAGTTCTTTAGTATGGGGTTTATTGCTCCTTTCTGTACTACTTAGTACTGGTTGCTATCTAGACAAGTTACTAAAGTACTTGGATTCACTTCATGTGAGATGACAATACAGTTCTTTCTTTGACTGTTGCTTCATTGTTGAACTAATTACAGCAATAAAATTCAAGTGCAGTTTTTTGTAGTTGCAATGTGCATCTGCAGAGCTGTGTATAAAAATTAGCTTGATGTATTCCAGAAAGGTTTGTAGGAACTTCATTTAGACAACACAAGTAAAAGAATTACAACTTTATCTTTTCAGATTCTTTTGAATGATCACAATTAATTATATACGGTTCTCAGTCCTTCTTTAAGAGCCAAGAAAAAGAGTATGTGAAGTTACGCACTTTTGGGGAGCATGAAAGAGAAAAGTTAAGAAAGACAACATACTGCTGCATGTCTTCTGGTCAGCATTCAGAATGTATCCTTGTTTACATCTGCATTCGTAGGAGCCAGGGGTGTTTATGCAGAAGTGATCACAGCGATGCTTAACTGTACTGCACAAATGGGGCACTGAAAGAAAAAAAGTTAAGACGTTATTAACTGCTGGTCTTACTTGTGGTCACAACATAAAAAAAAAAAAGGTGTAGAAAATTTTACTGATGTAATTCAGAAATTTCAAAGTAATTATTGATAGTAAAGACAAAAATGGAAACTTGAGCCTGTAACACTAAAAAATCCCTTACGAACAGTACTATGTATTTAATCATAAAAAAGGGAGGAATTAAGGTCTTTTCTGTCTGGTTGATATTAGTGGCATGCTTTTGGATGCGAATTTACATTTGGAATGGGGATACAAACAAAACAGAAATATACAATAGAGTATCTGGAAACACTGATTATTTGGTGGCTGCAAGAAGACAATGAAACAAAGCTGCCACGTTCAAATTGAGAAAATAAGTGGAATGTAAGTACAAACTGTTCTAGAGGACATTCAGTTTCTTGAATGAAAAAGATCACCACACAGCGCAGTAGTAAAGAATGACTTGATGAAGAATCTCATTTGCCTACTAGTTATTAATGTTGAGGAACCTACAAGCAATACATGATGATCCTGAGGTCATGCATCTCCATGAGTCAGTAAGTAGATGCTGAGCTGAACTACATACCAGAGTATAAGTCCTTCTGAGTCTATTTTTAATCTGTTTGTATTTTATAACTCTAATAGCTTAAAGCAGTAAAATGCAACAGACCGAGCCAGTAAGGAAGAAAACGAACAATGTGCCCATTCTGTCAAATTCATTGCTGAATTATTTTTTCCTCTAGACCACTATTTGGGAATTAAGAAATCTCCTTGATGTTTTGTTAGCACTGGAGCATTGCTTGTATGTAATTTCTATAATATATAGGTGAACTACTTCTTAGAGAACACTGCGCAGAAAACAATGTTTTGCTCAACAACAATTAGGGACTGATGTGCTCCTTATTGTGCTAGGCTGATAAAGCTCAGGACTGGAAAAATAAAAAATGGAATAGATATTAACAGTAATCTTCTTCTAGCAGCCACAACAGAAGCCTGAAAAATAACATGTGGTATGTGTGGTACTTGTGGGAAAAAAAAAATGTGGGCTTGAGATACATACTATGTATCTGGTGTCTGGAATGCTTACCAGAGTTATGCATTCATTACCAATGTACAAACCACCACAATTCCCAAATCTCTTAATCAGCTTTTCAGATCTCATAATTTTTAGCCATAATAAAACTTCTCAAGTACTTTTATTTATGTGACTACAAAACCGCTTAGACTTCTTGTCTTTTCATCTTTCTGCCATTCTGAAAATGAAATTTATGACATCTGACACTTTTTAAACAGAATTTTCCTCCTGGCTATATTTCTCTAGCTTTCAACATCAGGTGGAGTTTGTTATGACCAAAGAAGCACTTTTAAACATGAAAAACGAAAAACATTCCTTTCAGGAGTTCAAAGATCAGAAAATCTTAACATATACTAATACTATAGAATGTGAATCTATAGAACATTACTTCAAAACCAGTCCTCCCATTTCAAAATATTATAAGGTTGCAAAACAGAGCACTAAAAAATGAAAAAAGAAAAAAGCAGCATTCAATGATAAGTGTCACAATAACTAAGTCCCTTCTACAGATATGTTGTTGCCATCTGTTACCAATCTTCCTATATACTTGCATATATAATTTTTTTGAAAATATCTCTGTCCCAACCTGTCCCACCCATTTCAAAGAATCAGTGGTACTCCAGTCATCAGTTGGATTTCTGTGGTGAAGGAGGCTGCTGTCTGTATGATTTCTCCGATGTCATTTATTGCAGGAGGTGTTTGGTGGACAGAGCCAGGGACTGAAGTAATAGAAAGGGTGTTTTCATAGTTAAGGAATTTAAATGTGAGCCTTGTGAATTATTTCTGTCTATGTCATGAGGTCCTTATTTGATTTGGGGCAAGTCAGTAATATCAGTATTTTCAAGCAAGCATCAACCTTCACACTGTATGTGTTCAGCTACAGACACCTGAACCTGGATTTGCAAGAACACAGGGGTCTCTCAGCAGCAAGTGAAGGCAGTAGAGCTATCACTGGTGTGTTATATTAGCCTAAAAATGCTGAATGCCCATGAAAATCAGATCAGGGACTGCACTGAATCAAATATTTAAAATTAGTGGGTGATCTTTATAGTCTTAACCCTCTTTCTGTGCCTCTGTTCCTCCAATGTAAAATGGGGACATCACTATCTACTTTACGGGAGAATAATTAAGTCTTTATCTACTTCTGACTGCTCCATCCCAACTTTTGTCCTTCTCATTCCATTCAATCTCCACCTCCTTTCCTGGATTCTGTTCCTATTTCTGTTTCTCTTTTTCTGAGTTTTTAACTCTTGTCTCACTCCTTGTGCCTCTGATTGCCCAGGAAATTGTTTGCTTCTCTTTTACCTTGCTGACTGGTAGTAAAAAGAGGTCCCTGGGATCCCCTGCTTCAACTGCTGTTTCTTACACCCCCAAATCTGTAGTAGCCAGAGGCAGCAGCTATAGCGAAAATAAAGCTGCTAGGCAATGAGTAATTTCTGCCATCCATGGCAGAGTGGTTAATTCAGTTTACTTTTTATTTTCCCCAGACAGCTTTATCACTTGGCCAGGTTTTTCTCTTATCTTCACAAGAACCACAAAGGCACATTCCCACTGACATAAGGGCAATCCAGACACAAGGACAGCTCAGGTGCAGAGGTCTTTTCTCAGAGCATGAAGCCCAGCAGACTGCCTGCCAGGGCACTTGACCAGACAGGTGCCCTGAATTCCTCTAGCAAGGAAACAAGATGTTCAGATGTTCGACTTGGCTACAATGGTATTGCCTGCAGAACCACACTGGGGAGGACTTAAAAAACTAACCACATTTCCCAGGACGAATGTAAATGCTCTAGGAAGCAGAGGCTATGGATGCTTAGATTTCTCTCTTGAAATTCAACAAGGTAAACTGCTTCACAGCCCAGACTCAATAAAATATTAAGGATCCTATCTGTGATTCAGTCCCTTAAGATGAATCCCTAAGAATCTAACAGCTTAAATTCTCTGTTGCATCTGGGCCCAGGGCTTGTGCATTTTTGGATCTCACCTTCAATTCCTGACACAGCAAATGTTGTGGAATCATTCCCTGAGAAAAGGAGGCAGCAGTAATCACCTCAATGTCACCTCAATACTCCTCCAGCTGCAGGAGGGGTGGTTTCATTGAGTATCAAATGTATTTGGATTAAGAGTAAGTTATGAAACTCTAATACATTTATTGGACACTGTCTAGTCAGAAAAAAAAAGTGGTATTTGTACTGGATTTGTTTCTAAAATGCAATTAAAAAATCCAGTAAGATCAAGTTTTGAAGCATTTGCTGTTCATTGCATTTAATCTCTCAATCTATGTTTAGTTTACTCTTTCTTGGTTTTTAAATTTATCTTACTATGCCAGATAATAATACAGCAAGGAAGAAAGAGGAAAAAAATCTATTATCTGATGAATGTCTCTGATGGTATTTTGTGCTGATGCGGTTCAGCTGGAGCCCTGTTGGACTTTGAAACAATTTTGGAAAAGTCCAAGTAAGGGCAATTCTCCAGACTATCCTGACAATGAGTCTTGGTTCTTTTCTGGGAAAAGCATCTTTAGACATTAGTGAGCATTCCATCTCACCATGTTTTTTTTTCTGGATTCCGATGAAAACGTCTCGGCTTAATGCCAAATCTTTATGAAAATCTTTTATATTTATCTCAGCAAAAACTAAAAAAGAAAATTATATTAAGTGCACAGATTGGAATAAAATTACTTTTGTATGCCATGATATTTGTAAAAGGTAATTTCTTATAAGAGAATTACAGATGGAAGTGATTTCTCTTTGGTAAATTAATAACTATTAAAATATTATTTACTTTCCTGTACAAATGAACAATATCACCGTAACAGCTTTTCCTAACTTTCTGTATTTAAAATGGATGGAATAGAAGCACTGCCATGTCTTTGTGTCTCACTTCCAGTCACAAGGCATCTGCAGATATAATTGGTTGCACAGAATTAACACATAAGCTCTGGAAGAGGAATCCACAAACTTGATAGAATTTTTTAAATAACCAAAAGACTGTTCATCAATTTGAAGTTTCACTACTAAGGGAGATCACATTTAAAATCAATAGATGAAATAATTTGTCTAATATTCAAATAGCAGGAGGTTGTCAATTTATTGCTATTATGCAATGAATAGAAAATCATTATATGTGTGTTTGTCTGCTTATGACCGCTAGGAATTAAATCACATTTTATGGCACTTAGCAGTAGAATTAGTTTTTTCCCCATATGGATGACTGCTGTTCTGAATGTTGTTTGGCTAGTCTCCCTTTTTTCAACATATATGTTCTAATAGATAGGATTCCATGCAAAAAAAAAAAACCAAAACCCCATCTAATGTTAATGTCTAATGTTTTTTCTGTGCTTTATTTTCATTTATGCATTCAAATCTATAGATAAAAAAATCTTACCACAAAGTTTAGTCTGGAAGGCAGAGGTCAGTGTTTCAATCTGACTGAAATTAGCAACCAGAAACACATGCTCTTCATGAGGTTCACTCCCAATGGACTTCAGTGTGTTCATATCTACTCTTCCCACTCCAATGGCAAAAATCAGGATACCCGAGTTACGAGCTTTAGCAGCAATCTCTGCTACTGGATCCTGAGGTCTCCCATCTGTCACTATCATGATGATTCGTGGAACGTTTTGCTTCAGAGGTCGAGCTCCTTCTGACTCTGAAAATGCAATGTTCACTGCATACTGAATAGCCAGTCCAGTCATGGTGCCGGTTGCCAAGTGCATCATCCTCTTCACTGCTCGTTCAATATCCTGCTTCCTCCTAAATGTCTGCAGTGAGAACTCGTGTTTGACTGTGCTGCCATACTGAATCAGACCTACTCGCGTCGCATCAGGACTAATGTCCAGAAACTGCAAGATGGTTAAAATGAACTCCTTCACTTTCTCAAAGTCATAAGGACGTACGCTGCGAGAGCTGTCAATGATGAAGACAAGGTCCAGACGTTTGTTGTTGCAAGTGTTTTCTGAAGGAAAAAATGCAAACAAAAATACTTTACAAAAATTTCAAAATGCAAATCGGTTCAGGTTGACCTAACATCTCAAACACACTGTATAAACAAAACACTCTAAAAAGAGCTGCGAAAATACAGGAAAAATAGGAGGTGCCAGAACTAAGGCTACTTAAGCAATATAAATTTGGCCTCCAGTAAATAACAAATGCTGACTGTTACATGAGCGGTATTTTTTTGTGTGTGTGAGATCTGTGCCCAAAATGGCTAATGGCAGAGGAATGGGAAGATCCTTATGCTGTACCCTGTTTTGTCTCTGTTGTTGAGATTTTGACCTCATAACCTATGCAGGATGGAACCCCCTCTGAGTTGCATAGTCACTATTTGAGTGGGGGCCCTGGGATGCTTTCTGTCGTGGTGCCTGAGAATTTAAAAATCTTAACACTCTGATGGGGCAGGGCGATATCATTTCTCTATTACAAACAGGGAGATAGAACACAAAGAAATTCAGGTCAAAAGCATCTGTTAATTGCAGCGATTGTTAGGAGATGTGAAGGGACTGATTTTTCAGGGAACTTGGCATTAAGCACCACTTCGCATGTACGAAGTACAGCTCTCAATGACGTCAACTGCAGCTGTGAGTGCTCAGCACTTCTGCAAATCAAACATCATGATTTCAAATGCACAATTAATGGCCATCTGGAAAACATCGCATCTATTGGACTAGCTCAGCATCACATGGAAATTCTGTGGCTGCGTGAGAGAAAAAAGTCCTAGCGACTACAGTGCCACCCAACTTAGCCAAAAGACCAGTCACTGTTTTCCTTAAATCTTCCATTTCAGCCATCGAACATTCTTCTTTCCAAGAGCCACTGAGCAAAAATACCACAGGGTATGTCTATATCTGACAACTGCACAGGCAAGCAGGCTGGCCAAGCTATCATGGATAACAGCAGGAGTGAAGGCTGGCAGCTTTCTGGGCATGCTGCTAGCTTTCCGGGACTCTGAGTATACATCCTCTGGTTTCTGTTTAGCATTCGTCTTTTTTGAAAGAATACGAGACATATGCATGAGTTGCATGACAAGAATGGATTGGACGGACTGTTCACAGAAAGCCAGCACGTGGCAGGTTTAAGGTGAGTAGGAGGTGAGACATGAGCTTTGCCACAGAAGGCAGCATATTGTGAAAGATTTAAAGGACTTTAAAAAGGGTTTAATAGGATGCTGCTGAGGAGAAATCAACTGAGGTTTCATATCTACATTAAAAGCCCCTACAGATGAGAAAATCCCTGAGCTACAAAAGCATGGCAGTTGGGGCAATACCTGTAGGTAGCATTGTTTGGTTCTCAAACTTTCTCCTATGTGTCCACTGTCAGAGATAGGACACTGGGTTAGATAGGCCTATGGCTTCAATCGGTGTGTCTGCTCATGTTCTTAAATTCTCATGGCTATGAGTAAAACTGTGAGGTGGGCTGCTGCTCATTTTGTCTGTCTGGCTTGAAAGATTAAAGGTGGCAAGAACGCTCGTCAAAGTGCAGAAGCATCTTCATTTTACTAAGCTGAGATACCCTTAAATGGTAATCTCCCTTATTGCCCAATTCTATTAAATTCAATTCCCAGTGCATTCTCATCCATCTTGTGCGCTGAATGAAGCAAAGGCTCGGCGGAAAAGTAGCATTTGACTGTATAATTAAAGGTCATTTCATACTGCACAAGGAAAAGTGGGCCAACCAAAGACTCAATTGGAAAAACATCTGTCTATAGACAAGCCTTTACATGAGTTCACTTGTAATTGCTGATGAATGCTAATCATGTACTTCTGCCAAGGCAAGTGGTGAAAAAGTTGCCTATTTTCACTTGTTAACTCAGAGGCCTCTTTCATAGATTATCGAGAACATTTGTGGGCATAGAATAAAAATGCTCTTTGGTGACAATAGAAGTGACTGCCTGGATTTATTCATGTGCAGTCTACAGTATGGCTTTATTCATAAGCGTAGGAATACGCTCATGTTGCTAATTCTTTCAAAATCAGAGGATGTTGAATGCAAGCCAAATTGAGCAGGAACAAAATTCCATTTCTAGTGGGACACAGATATCCTGTCATATTTACTATTTTCTATCTTATTATCTTATTGGCATAGCTAATTATTAAATGCTTTTACTAATACAACATGAAATACACCAACGTGCTTGTCATACAAAGATAACTACGATGTGATTTGTGGGAGCAGGGTGAGGGGAAAGAAACACAAATACAGGAAAATATACTAGGGATATGTGCATCTATACGAGCGGAAGGAGGGTAAAATGACTGCTATTTTATTTCCCTTAAACCAAGTCAAAACTAGAGCTGTGATGTTGAATCCTTTTAATCTGAATATAAAGATTTGGACCCCAGTCTGAAGAGACTCAGTTATGTATTTTGAAGTCAGGTATGAATCATGGGGGTGAAAAAACCTGGACAGCATTAGTGGATAGCGATACCAGAAACACAGCTCATCGTGCTACATTACTTAAGAAAAATCTATCAGCCTGAATGCAGTAGTGTATTTCAAAATTTCACTAGCAAAACTCTATCTATAGAAATACCGAACATTTCCAAATTAAAATGTATTTAAAATCTTTTCCTTCTGACTGGGTGGGGATTTTTAATAACCTTGTTATTACTAATGTTGATTTAACTGAGATGGTCTCCATGAAAAATAAAATGTAACTCTTCTACTAAGTAGAACTCCAGCTGGGCAGTTTTTTGAGGAGTGGCAATCAGTAATGACTAAAAGATCTGAACACTCATCCCCTCAGATAAACTTTCAGCGATACCTTTTTAGCAGCTGCCTGCTTTTGCACTTGCCTTGTAAACTGTAACCTCTTCCTCTTACCAGCTCTCATTTTAAAGCAGGGAACTTTCTCACAACTTCGGCAAACATTCTCCTACCGAAAAGTAATTCCCTTCCACACTTCTTATAAGAAGTGACACATTTATTGAAAAGAGCTACTCATCCGTAAATCTGTTTCTAAGTCAGCAGAGGTTTTGTGTTGCCAACACAAAAGTTAAAAAAAACCTTGGTGTGAGTTCTATTATCTAAAGGCAGGGCACAGACAGGGCAGGAAAGACAAGGACAGGCAAGGGAAGGGGAGGTCAAATCCATAGTAAACAGGTTCTCCTTCTCCACTCAATACCCAATTTGTCTGCGAATGACAGTTACAGCAGTGCCACCTTGCAAAAGTAACAATGCAAGGAAATTTCAGGTCACCCTGGAAGAGCCCATCTGGGATCCAATTACTGAGAGATACATGGAACAAAGCTTAGGAGAATATTTCACATTGAGCATCTTAATTTCCTCTAAAGCTGAGAATTTGATTAAATTATGGCCTTTACCCACAGTATTAAACTCACTTTTCTGCTACAACAGAGTGTGTGTATGCAAACAGCCTTCTGGGAATAATTCCTGTCCCACTGTAGCCTCAGAACCAAGCGCAGGAGTTGTCTGGGGATTGCTAATCACTGCAGGTCAGAAACAGTTACAGCAATTTAACAGCAACAATAACGATTGAGTCTCAATGCCCAGGAAGGTCCCCTGGCACTGTTTAGTTTTCCAGACATTTCTATTTTAGGGTATTCAAATTGAATACACTCAAAGGACCCAAGTTTTAGCTGGTGACTTTTCAAAAGTTTTCGCAAGTCAGCTTCCTTGAAAAGACTGATTGTTTAAAAATGAGTTATTTATTTTCTATTATTGTCCCACATCTTTGTGGCTCCTTAATACTTACTGTTAATCTCGATATTACTTATTTGGTTATGGAGGTCTTCATCCTAATGCATGGCAATGGATAAGTGTTAAGGATGGCTATTGCTGTATGCAAAGCAAAAGGAGGTTAGCTCCATTTGGTAAGTACTACAGCAAAGGTAAGGAAGGTATTGAAAAAGTAATTTATAACAAGTAAACATTAGTTCCATAAAGATTTTTCTTATAGAGTAAGACAATTCAAGCACAAAGGAAGGAGGAGATCACTTTAGAAAAAATGAGATCATAGAGAAATTATTGCCTAAGCTGGTAATTGATGGCAATTTTAAGACTCAATATATTGTGTTTCTTAGTTCATTTCACAGTAATGTATATACACAAATTACATGTCCTGTGACACTGCCAGCAATAACACCAGGTTTATTTTAAGATTTTATCTATGAGTAATAGAAAAAAAGTCTTCACATAGAATTAAATAAAAGAGGAGAAAACTCTTCTCCCAGATGGCACATTATAAAACTTCTTTCTGAATTTATCTTCTTTATTTGCCATTTTATTATTCCTCAGTCTTACTTGCCTCTCTTTTCTTTATGTCTTTCTTTATAAATCTTGGTATACCTCCCAACAAATTTACCTCAAAACTTGCTGGGTGTCAAATATTTGTTCTCAATGTCCAGAATTCTGTTTTTTCCTAGCTAAGTTTACAGCTGGAAAGATTGGGCCTGGCAGGTTCCCAGATATTTCCAAAATATTTCAGTTCATCAGGATGGTTTAGTCTTCTTGCCATATAATCATATAAGTAAATACTCAAATTTGAATTCATTCATAAACATATCAAGAGCAAAACACTCTGATGAGAAGAAAGACATACACGTGTATAAACATATCAAGAGCAAAACACTGTGATGAGAAGAAAGACATACTTGTGTACTACCTACATACACCTTCTAGGAAACTGCAGTAGCTTCATTTGCAAAGAGGAAGTACATAGCAGTTGATGTAACATTGTTCCTGTTTGGAAAACACATTTTGTCCTTTCTGCCAGGAGTAAATAAAGAATAGCAGTAATTTCAGCACTTCTTGGCTCTAGTGCGACATTTTGTGAGAGTTAATTTCCACCTCTTTTCTTTCTTCTCATTTTAATTCAAAGAAGAGCAAAGGGTGGTATGGTGCATTTCAGATACAATCATACCTACTTCCTGAAGTAAATGTTAGAAACAGCTCAGTGTCCCTGTCGTAGCACTCATATGTGCTGCACTGGCTTCTGCAGGTGACTCCACCTTTTACCAGCCCTGGTACAGACTTTGGGTCCAAGACTTGTCCCCATACTCCCTGATCCCATCCTTGCTCTGAGCCTTTCCTCAAACTCGCAGGCCGCTGGCCCTATCCAAGACTCCTTATTAGTTTGGCAGCTCACTCATTCCTCTTTACAAATTTCTTCATCTGGGAACACTCTGTAAATGCAACATAGCTTCCAGACATTTCTTCATTGCCTCTGACAAAATCTTTTCTCAATGTCCAGAATATCTGGGAGAACTCTACAGCAGGAGGCTCTTGCTCACAGGTTTCTATTTCCTTCTACATGCATATGCTTCATTACTGGTCACTGCAGGAGGGTTCTCACTTCATCTCACTGTTTCTATTCCTTCCTTGTCATCCTTCCCAAAGTAACAAGGTCATTATTAATACAAAGTCTCTCTAATTTCAGAGTCTCAAAACTGACTCCCAGTATCTCTCCATTTCTTTACTGAGATTGGTGCTGTCTCTGGCATGAAGCCAAAGTACAGTGTAGAGATATGCTTAAGTTTCTTAGGGTTTTTTGCATATTTCAGGTTTTCTGAGATGGAAACTGGTTTCTGCTGGGAGTCAAACCCTCTTTCATGGTCAGGAGAACCGAGGAATGGGTTCCATTCCATTGCAGGCAGGGAAACACCTGGATTGAGGGATGAAGCATCTTGATATCCCCACATCAGTCCCAGCAGCATCAACATTTACCCACCACTTCCTAACAGAAACAAATGTTACGTGCTCTCAGCTGAACACAAGTTGCACCCCTGAGAGGAGAGGAATTCATTTTCTGAGCCATAATGGAGAAGCCTCCTAGTACACACAGTTAATGCTACTTTGAATCCAATTCCCACAGACATCTTGGAGGCATTTATTCTGCCTATAACTCTGCCTTCTCCTGAACACATCTGTAAAACAACAAATCGCATCCAACTCAAAAAAAAAAAAAAGGTGGTTGCATGGGAGAAGATGATCTTCATATCTTTCTCCTTGAAGATCTGAAACTCCCACCTTGGAAGGACACAAATTATTACAGTGGGAACAGAGAGAAAAAAGCAAATAGCTGTTAGGAGTAATGAGAAAGATTCAGTGAAAAAATGTGACCTTAATGAGTTTGTGCTGTTCTCCTTTCAGGATATTAACTTAATGTTTTAAAAACTTCTATCCATACTTTTTTTTAAAACCTCCCATGTCTTTGTTTACGAGGAGAGCTGTTAGCAACCCCAACATTACTCATTGATCAGCTGACCTGAAACCACATATTTCTATCCATTGGTAACAGTCTAAGTATTAGACTCTTTTCCAGAATAGCTGCAGAAACAGTGCCACGGGATAGCACAGTGTACCATTTCGCCTTGCCCCTAGAAACATGGGACATTGTACCCACTGGCAAACTATTAGTCCTATCCCTTTGGCAGTACTTACATAAGTAGGCGGTCTCTTCTCGCTTTCAAAGCAATTTAAAAAGCATGTTCCTCAATTCACAACAGCATCTGATTACCCACATACGTGTATAAAATGAGCTGTTCCTTAGGTAATGCAAACGCTGTTTTCAGGATTTTCAAGTTAACTTTGCACATATGTGATTTTTTTAATTAATAAGCTAAAGTACTCACAATGAAAGCAAAACCACCACGCTTTTGAACCTTCAGTGTTCTTTCTTTTGGCCTGATCCTTCTTCAAGACAAAATACACAGAGGAGGCTTTGAGCTCTTCGAGATTATACACAGAAAAATGGAATTTGTAACAACACTCCGTGAATTATTGTCAAGGCAAACTCTTTTTCAAACAGAAATAGCATTTCTCAGTAATTTGTGGGGGTTGTTATAAATAATTTCAGAAACACAAAGAGTATTTGCAGTTTACTACATGACTCAGTTGTTTACTGCAGCAGCAGATATTCTTTCCTCCCTCTGGAAACCTTCTAAATCAATTTAAAAAACTGGAAAGGAAAAGGAAAATAGAAAAAGGAAAAAAAAAGGAAGAAAGATAAAAGATGAGCAAAACAAAACAAAGAAGAGAGAAAGGAGAAAGGAGAAAAAGAAAAGGATTTATTAGAGGGACTTACATATTGAAGCAATACAGGAAAACTTCTTGTCCTGCTAGAAATAGAATTATATCCCAATATATATAACATCAATTCCTAAATTGCCCTTTAAGCAGCATAAAAGGGAATGCTATTTTAATACTTGACTTGAAAATTAATAATGAATGCTAAATACAACAGTTGGCAGGCATAATGTTGTTGTGTGGTTAACAATTGCTAACACGGGCCCAAATCCAAACTCTCTGATATCCACGATAATTGGCTACACATGAGCATACTCAGAATAGGACACAAATCCCTGGGGTCTGTCACGGTCCCAGCTAGCCCTTATGGCTTGTTATCTGGGCCTGCTTCAGGGATAACAGCTTCTGCAGGGAACAACTGGCTGGGCAGGGGTACAATCGCCATTCAGATCTCGCCTTTTCAGGCTCCAGGACCCCTGTTAGGGGCTGGGGAGGCACAGCCTCAGCACACGCCAGGCTACCAAACCTCAAAGCCACAGAGAGAGGGTCTCCCACTGCAAGCAAACCCCAGAAACCTGAAACAGTGAGGTGGCCTAAGCAAGTGCAACCTTCCTGATACTATTCTAGACCCCAGCCAGGTAGGAAATGGACAACAGCATTTGCAAGGGAGAGGGCAACAGTTGAGAGATTAAGATGAAAGCTGAAGTTTCAGGCATAAAGGCCACTGTTGACCACTGAGCTACTGAGATAATCACTACTTGGAAGCAAAGCACCCATAGCTAATATTGACTTGAGACAAGGTAAGATGTACCTATATACCTCAGAAGGAAGAAATGTGATTTCATAGACTGTACAATGCTTTGCTCTCTCTCTCTCTTTCCAGATATAACAAATCTCTATTTATATGGCAATTCTACCTTTCAATTAGAGAGAATCTAAATTGATACATATTTGATTACCTTGTATCCTTATACCAGTTAGGTTAGGATTTTGCCTCTATTTTAACTAATGTTAAATATGATAATTCAAAAGATATCATTTGCAATCTCTTCCTGCCTTTACTGCCTGGAATAGTTTTGATCTTGCCAAATACTATACTAGCACAGGATGTCGAACACATGATGTAGTTATCATGACAAAATTCTGGCTTCCATTGCAATGCAGACTTCAGTTATTATAAGTCTATGTAACATGTCCGAGGACAAAAAAACTTAGCAGGTTTGCATTTATGTGTAGAAACAATACATACACACATATGCTGAAGCCATGAATGAGTTTCTTACAGCAGTTATAATCCCATGGTGGTTCAGCAATCCACATTAAGAGGATTTAGAGATCCCTGGCCGGCTCTTAGTGTATAAAAGAACAACCAATTCAACCAAAACTAAATAGAAATCTTATCTGCACTCCACAGAAGCATCATGGACTGGACTCACTTTTGTCACATATTTCCCCCTCTGATTTGCAGCTAGAATTTAACCTAGAATGGCTAACCTGGTTATGTTCTTGAGCCCTAAAGTTACATGCACACAATATTAAGAACTGGGTTGGATATAATAAAGTTTGGAATAATTTAAACTGACTGTAAACAATGATTTATAAATTTAGTGAGCACTTTGTGTACTTCAAGTTATTCCCCTTCATAGTATCAGTGGAATCATATATATATATACACAACTACCATTTTTTTTTTTTTCAAAAAATACTTGAACACAGCCAGAAACACTTGTGTTTAGCAGCAGTTTCTACTGAACAAGGGCCAAGTGCATTTCCTTCTTGGCCTCCTTTCCTATCTCCATTTCAATTCTGTGCAGTATTTGTTAATCTCTGGTAGTTTCTTTCTTCTGGTATCATGTAGTATCTAAAGGAATGCCCCCCAAATTAGCTTTTCTCCTTACATAAATAGTTGCTCTCAAAACGAGGTAGGTGCATGTTTTATATTCCTAAGGAAAGAAGGAATTTTATTGCTTAGAATATTATTCTACAGTTTATCCAGTTATTACCATACACTCACTTCAGAGATCTCCTAAGAAATATGCCCATGTGATATGAAATATATGCCCAGTTTACAAGAACAGAAGTCACAAAAAACCCCAAAACAATAAAAAAGCTTGCATTTTTTTTCACAATGTTGAAATTTTGCTTTGCTTTTTTTTTCTATAAAATATTTGAGACGCAGTAGCACGTAAGTCCAAAATCCAAACCACCAAAAAACCCCACATCAAAAACCAAAAAGTTACATCATGCAAGGACTGAGCACATGAGGCTTCTGAACATGAAACCTGCTGAAAGGTTCTGTGGATCCATAACTATGACCTTGAAATCCCAAGGTGGAAATCGCCAACCTGGACAACTGACACAACTCTTCATCAGTCTGTTTAGGTGCAGAAGTCTGTTTCAGTTACATCTGAAGGGAATTAGCTTATGTAACAGACATAATTTAATCTTTATAACCATGTAGCCAAGTATATTTCCATTACTGCTTTTCTTTAGGATCCAAAAAGCAATGCTAAGCTGGCAAAATATGCCTTTTGTGATTGGTGTGTAATGCATTATAACAAAGCAGCTGTGCTCAGCAGGAACAACGGTTGTGTCAGAACGCTAAGTTGAAACACTTCAGAGCTCTGATAAAAGCTCTTTAAGAGCGAAGTTTCTAAAACAAAAGATTAATTTTCTTTAAGGAATCAGAATACGGCCAAGGATCCAATATTCAGGATCAAATTACTGATGAGGGGAAAGCGAAGGTAAAATTTAGCTCAAATGTCATGTAAGAGGAGAAGTTTCCACCCTTTGCTACAGGAAAGGCAAATGGACCATCCTATTTCTTTCTGTTATTTCACAGGATCTTGCAGGACTATGGAAACAATCCTTTAGAACATAAATACATCTACATTAAACAATAGTTTCCAGTAATCTAAATAATAATTCTATAATTATGAGAAATATATGTATATTTTCTATCTCTAAAGAAACTATACATGTCCTACAACTAAAATGCTGCAAGAAAGACTTAAGAAAATGTTAATAAATTCAATTAAATTGGCACAACTGAAACATCTTAAATACTTTGAAATTTGATTCATTTTTTAAAGACAGAAAACCCTGCAAAGCAGTTTATCTTTCAAGAGCTACATAGAGAGTCCTAAAAACTTTCTATGTAATTGATCCCTGCACAAAGTTTTCAGCTCTTTAATGGAAATTATTAGCGATAGCAATAATAATTGTAAACAACAACAAATTATGTAAATATCTTCCAAGTTCAAATAACACACACTGAGGTTTAGCAGTAAAACTGAAGATAAGAAAAACACAGAAAAGACAGCTCATTCCTTTTGAAATCTTTGTTAAAACACATACGTTATTATCCCTAACAAGACAATTAAGAAATCTATGAAATACTAGTGCATAGCTGATGAAAAATTAAATGTTCCTAAAGCTCAAAGTACTTTTATCCCTACGTGAACAATCCCACAGGATTTATCATCTGTTCCATTTTGCTCATTTTGTTGTTAGTTTCCTACAGCAAGGACTTTTACTTCTGCACATGACACTAAGAGCATTTTACCAGGCAAAAGTCATTACAGTAGCACACTTTTGTTTCAAGAGCTAGTAAAAGGAAGGAAAAAGGAATAAAATTATTTAATTATACTAATATTTATATAGCATGATCTTTCATTTC